>NC_066579.1:50970103-51315936 GCF_024323335.1 Lathyrus oleraceus | reverse complement strand
AATGATTGTGATTGTTTACATTTGTGCCAAAGACCTCCTTGTCGAGGCATGTTACTTGTTAAGTCCTCCTAAGTGAAGAGGCAATTGACAGATAGAAGGGATTAGCAATCAATCCCCTATTATTTGTTGAGTCGTTCATTATGCTCGCACTACGTGCTGATGCTCTTGAACATAACCCAAGATCTTGTATAGAGTTAGTCAAGTGGAATAGGGTCCCTCATTCTCCCACGCTTTCTTTGATTTGAGATCACCCAGGCCAGGGTTAAGAGCATGAGGTCTTATCCTCAATACCACCTTTCATCAGCTTCACCCTAACTCTCAATGTTAGTGGTTAAGAGCTTCAGAACACCCCTACAGTTTTGGCTTGTTTGTCGAGGTTGATATGACCCCTCTTGACTAAAGCCCAACCGTTTGTCTGAGCCTCTTGTTTGTATATAGAGTGTGATGATTGCATTTTGTGTGTTTGCATTTGTTGCTTGTTCATTGTTTTAGGAGTTAGATGTAAGTCCATTGATTGGCTCTCTGTTTCCTATTTGTTTGAGGAGTTAGATATAAGCCCAGTCGTTGGCATTCTGTTTCCTGTTTGTTGTGTGGAGTTGGATGTAAGTCCATTGATTGGCATTCTGTTTCCAGGTTTTGTTGTTCTCTTTTGAGACTTGCTTGTAGTCTTCCCATAGGATTGCTAGACTTCGTATAGTCTCTCGTTTGCATGTCAGTTAAGGTAGCACGGTTCCTTCGTCTAGGACTTCCTTTCTTGCATGAGCATTCCTAAAACACAAACAAACTTTATCTTCTCTTAAGGACACGTTAACTCCTTCTACTACAGATGAGTAAGTCTCCAAAGGTCAAGCATCCGGTAGATTGTGTAGTAACGTCGTTCACCTAAAAAACACAAAACAAACAGAAATAGGTTAGCCGAACTACGACAACTATGATTCTCATATTCAGATGAGATACGTAGACACGAGACGTGATGTCTTGCCGAGTTTGACTGACGACTAACATTTAATCCTAGCTGGTTTTCGCCCTCGTTGCGATTCTTTTCTCTCGCCCTCGCTGCGATCGAGACCTTCCTTTTCTATTGCCCTCGTTGCAATCGAGGCCCCTTTTTCCCTTTTCGTGTGTGTTTGGAGTCGGATGTAAGTCCATGTATTGGCATTCTGTTTCCTTGTTTGTGTGTGTTTGGAGTCGGATGTAAGTCCATGTATTGGCATTCTGTTTCCTTGTTTGTGTGTGTTTGGAGTCGGATGTAAGTCCATGTATTGGCATTCTGTTTCCTTTTGAGTGTTTCTTTTGACGTCTCAGCGTCTCTTTTCAGTGTTTTGTTTCGGCGTGCGTTAGCCGAGCTACGAGTGCTCTGATTCTTACTCTGGTTAGAGAAGATACGTAGGCATAGGATGCGATGTCCTAGCGAGCATGTTCCCCATTTCCCCGAACTACGTTGACTCTGATGTTTGTTTCTGACAAACTACGTAGGCCTAGGATGCGACATCCTGCCGAGTCCGCTTCCTCCATCTTCTTTCACCTGTTTTATTATTCCAGTGTGTGCATTCTCTTTGAGCAGTTATTTGGCAACCTTTTCCTATTCTTTTGAGCGTGGATCCCGTCGAGTACGGCGGACGTGAGGGGTGCTAATACCATCCCCTTGCGTAACCGACTCCCGTACCTTGCAATCTCTGGTCGTAAGACCATTCCTTTCCCTTTTTCAGGTTTACTTCGAGCGTTTCCTTTCCCTCCTTTGGGATAAATAACGCACGGTGGCGGCTCTGTGTTTTTTCCCGCCGGTTGTTTTTCGCGTTGCGACAGCTGGCGACTCTGCTGGAGACTATAAGAAATTGACCTTTTGCTGGTCCATCCTCCCTAAGCGAGTCAATCCTAGCGCTCTTTAGGATAGTTTTGGTTGCTTTTGCTGTTTTAGTTATTGCATTTGTGATTGTTGTACCTTGATTGTATATATTTGCATATATGTTTGCATGCATCATATTATCATTGCGCCGGACTCTGTACAGGTTGGTTCCTCTGATTTGGGGTGGGAGTCACAAGAGGTAAAAGGCCCAATACACAGGCTATGAGTGAACTTTAGGACACCTAGGAATAGAGTGATTCATGGGAAGCGGGTGGTATGGCGCCACTTAGCGGAACATGGTATCACGAGCAGTTCAGATCCTGATGGGGTATTATCGTTGCATACACCTGGTGTGCATATGATGATATTCTTGAAAGGATTGTTTATCCTGCGTTTCTCTTGACCTTACCCTGGCCTAGATTACACCCGTGAGTGGGGAGGGAATGACCATTTACAGGTACTAATGGTGCCTTGTTCTGTTGGTGACTCTTTGATGATGACTTTGGTCTGGTTCGTTATCCGAGTTCTGTTTATAAGTCGGATCTATGGATATTTATGTCCGACTCGCCGGAGTGCTTTCCGTGGTATTTATCAGCGGGTTCCGTTTATTTCGGATCCCCGAGTTGGATTCGAGGGTACTTGTTCAGAGGATCTTGTTGTCATCCGTTCAGTGGATGTTCCTGTGATGATGGTGATATATCCTCTGTTCCGTTTATTTCGGAACTCCCCAAGTTGGATTTGTGGTTACTTGGTCCCTCAAATGGCTGTGATCAGTTCAGAGACCGGATTACAGTACAGTTGGTGATCAGATGACTTGGAGGATGGCACCGTGACTTGCATTCATGCATCTGCATCATTCCCATTTTGCATTCATCCACATCTAACCCATGTTTATCCATACTCAGGGTACATTCTCGATTGAGATTCTGAATGAGAGACATCCTGATGTCAGAATGTTGTTGTCGAATTTTTATCCGTCTCGATGAAGCCAGGATTGAAAGGACAAAATGTTCCTCATACGGATAGACATTGCATTCATGTGTGAGTCATATTAACCTGTCTTTTGTTTTGCAGGTGTCAGTATCTAATCTGTTTGATTGACTTAGGAATCACTGCTCGCGCACGCCGAGTCATTCCTCTGCACATTGCTCGTCCGCACAGATACCCTACCAGACGCAACAAACCCAGAATGATGGATCCACCCAACTCTGACGTTCTCGAGCTGAAAGAGAAGATGAGTGAGTTGATCAACGTCATGCAAGGGTTCGCCTTGGGGCAGAAAGCGATCACCGAAAAGGTGGATAAGGCCGAGGCTTTAGCCAGGGCAAAAGGAAAATAGGCGGTGAAAGAGGATAGTTTTGGGATTAGTTATCAGTCGAGCCAAGGCTCGTCTGGACAAAATAGAGGACGTCATCAACCGTTCATGTTCACCAGTGTTGGATTGCTAGATCCAGGTCACGTTTGTGCGGTGGGTGAAGAAATTGACAGTGACTGCGAGCTCGAATCGTAGATAAAACCGTGCATACCAGGGACGGAGATCCAGAACTGGAAGGCCTAGAAGATCATCACTGTCACTCTACATGAAGAGTAATATTTCTGTTTTTCGATTCTGTTTGCATGAAAGCCATACGTTTTGCCCGAAACGTAATGGTTCATTGTAAGGGCCACCTCATGTGTTTCATTTTGCAACATTTTGCATCATTAATAAATGGATATTTTTCACGTTAAAAGCGGTGTTCCATGTTTTTCATTTTTTTTTATAGTTTAAAAATAATAAAAATGGCAATGTTTGTTTTCATGTTTCTTCCTTTTGTTTTGTCTCGTCCCGACCTCCAAAGCAATGCATGAATCAACATTCATGCAGATGCGATCATTCTCCGGATCTCATTGATAACAATCCTGTTACACCTCTATATGACTTCGACAATCCGATCTATCATGCCGAAGAAGAAGGCGAAGAAGATTGTGAACTGCCGGAAGAATTAGCCAGGTTGTTGAATCCAGAGGAGAAGGTGATTCAGCCGCACGAGGAGCGAGTTGAGATTTGTTAACTTGGGTATCGAAGAGGTCAGAAAGGAAGTAAAGGTTGGGGCCGCTTTGGAGGTAAGTGTCAAGAGCCGAAGAAGGATGGAATGGTGAGGATGTGTGTGGACTCCCGGGATTTGAACAGAGCTGGCCCGAAGGATGATTTCCCATTACCTCACATTGATGTGTTGGTAGATAATACAGCTCAATTCTCGGTGTTTTCCTTCATGGATGGCTTTTCTGGCTATAATCAAATTAAAAAGTCGCCAGATGATATGGAGAAAACAACGTTCATCACACCATGGAGCACTTTTTGTTATAAGGTGATGCCATTCGGTCTCAAGAACGTCGGTGCCACGTATCAAAGGGCCATGGTGACTTTGTTTCATGATGTGATTCATCATGAGATCGAATGCTATGTTGATGACATGATAGCAAAGTCCCAAACAGAAGAGGGGCATCTGGTAGGTCTGGCTAAGTTGTTTGACTGATTGAGACAACTCAAGCTGAGGTTGAATCCGAATAAGTGCACTTTCGGAGTGCGGTCCGGTAAGTTCATGGGGTTTATTGTAAGCGAAAGAGGAATCGAGGTTGATCCTGCTAAAGTAAAAAGCGATACAAGAAATGCCTGAACCGAGAACAGAAAAAGAGGTTTGTGGTTTCTTAGGTAGATTGAACTATATCTCACGGTTCATATCTCATCTAACAGCCATGTGTAAACCCATATTCAAGTTGTTGAGAAAAGATCAAACGGTCAGGTGGAATAATGATTGTCAAGCGGCATTTGAAAAGATAAAAGAATATTTGCAGGAGCCTCCGATTCTGATGCCTCTTGTGGAGGGACGACCGTTAATCCTGTACTTGACAGTCCTCGAGGGGTCTATGGGGTGTGTACTAGGGCAGCATGACGAGTCTGGTCGAAAAGAGCATGCAATCTACTACCTTAGCAAAAAGTTTACCGACTGTGAAACAAAATATTCACTGCTCGAGAAAACTTGTTGTGCTTTGGTATGGGCTGCTCGCCGACTGAGACAGTATATGTTGGTTCATACCACTTTGTTGATTCCCAAGATGGATCTGATCAAGTATATATTTGAGAAGCCAGCATTGACCGGACAGGTTGCGAGATGGCAAATGATTTTGTCTGAATACGGTATTCAGTATACCTCTCAGAAAGCAATAAAGGGGAGTGTATTGTCTGATTACCTCGCCCGGCAACCCATTGAGGATTATCAACCGATGAAGTTCGAGTTCCCTGATGAGGACATCATGTTTCTCAAATCGAAAGATTGTGAGGAACCGATCCCGGAGGAGGGGCCTGACCCTGAATCCGAATGGATTCTGATGTTTGATGGGGCTGTTAATGTGAATGGTAGTGGAGTTGGTGCTGTTTTGGTTACGCCGAAGGGATCCCACATTCCTTGTGCTTCCCAGCCAACATTTGAATGCACCAACAATGTGGCAAGTACGAAGCTTGTATCCTGGGTATCGAACCTCAATGTGTACATCTACTGGGGCAACGCCTTTCTCGCTCGTATGGGATGGAAGTTGTGTTACCAGTTGAGGTCCAGATTCCGTCATTGAGAGTTCTGATGGATGTGAAATTGGAAGAGGCTGAGTGGATAAGGACTCGGTACGAAGAGTTGAACCTGATTGAGGAAAAGAGGTTGGCGGCCATTTGTCATAGGCAGTTGTACCAGCAACGAATGAAGCGTGCTGTTGACCGAAAGGTGCGACCTCGTGGGTATCATGTGGGAGATGTGGTGTTGAAAAGGATCTTTCCTCCTCATAACGATCGTCGGGGCAAGTGGACACCCAATTATGAATGTTCATTCGTGGTCAAGAAGGTTTTCTTTGGCGGAGCCTTGTTGTTGACGACCATGGATGGCGAGGATTTTCCACCCCCTGTGCATGCGGACGCAGTTAAAAAAATACTTCGTATAAGAGACCCGCTGGACGAAAAGAATAAAATAGTCCAGGCAAAAAAGGGCATCCCGGCGAACCAAGGAAAAAGAAAAAGTTTCGGGCAAAAATTAGCGATAAAAAAGAAAAAAACTGTACACCCGGCAAGCCGAAAACCCCCACAAGGGCGGCTTGGGCAAAAAAGGGTATCCCGGTGGACTGAAAACCCGAAAGGGCAGTCCAGGAAAAAGAGGGATTGAAACGAACAACTGCGTCCAGCATGATCGTTTGTACTTTGGTTAAGACATCTGGATAATCCCCAGAAGGGACCGATCGGAAGCGTCTTGTTCAGAAGGCAGAAAGCACAGAGAGTCTTGAGGACATATGGGGTGTAACCGAGTTGGAACTCGATGAGATCATGGGTTCTCATTGCCATTAGGATAGATTTTCCTTTTGTGCGCAATTACCTCTTTTCAGGTATTTCTTCCTGTGTTTTGCTCAGTCACGAGCCACCTTTTTCAATCAATAAATGCATATTCAGTCAAATAATTTTGTTTTTGTTTTCACTACCGCTTTGATTACAAAAACATCCGTTTGTTTTGATAAAGAATCTTTGGATTTTGAGACATAGGGGTCCCTTCCGATGCATGTTTATAAGGTTGAAAACGTGAAATCTTATTCGGAAGTCTGAGTGACCTAAGTGTTGAAATTTTGGCACGCCTGGGGCACGTTTTTATCTAACGACCTCTTTTGTAGGTGTTGTTGTTTATTTTCACTCACTTTCAGGTTGTGATATGAAGCCTTTTGGCAAAAGAATCCTTTGAAGTCCAGTCAGGGACGAGGGATAGAAGAACGGTGAAAAGACGGCGAAAGAAGGGCGACGATCCTAGAGGGTAATCAAGAAGACTCTTCAAAGCCTGAGGATTAGAGAGTTGGCCCGGATCTGAGGAGATCGATTGTCTCGAAGTAGAGAAAAGCCGAGGATACAAGGTGATGAATCAGAAGAGACCAGATGAGTCTGGGAGCTCTCAAAAGTGAAAAATTGACACTGTGATTAGATGGTGAATGCCAGTGTTCAACGAGTCGACAGGTGTTCCATGTCAAAATTTCGTACCTCCCCGGCGGTTTGAGATTGTTATCTCCCCAGCGGGTTCGAGATCGGTGTTTCCTCAGCAGCCAGGACTGAAGTTCGATGTGCCCCCTAGCAGGGTTGAGAGTGTTATTTCCCCAGCAAGTCTGAAGGTTATTGTTTCCCTAACGGAGGTATGCGTTGGTTGTTTTCCCCAGTGAAATCCCCGAGCGGATCGAGTTCAGTGGAGGTCATCCCCAGTGAGGATTATCCTTTCCCCAGCAGCAGTGCTATCCCCTAGCAGAGTGGAGATTGGAGTGATATTGAGTTCCTCAGCAAAGTTGCTCGTGCTGTCCCCGAAGGGGATATTTTTTATGCATTCATCATTTAGAGAAGCATAGCATATTGCATAGCATTTCCATGGTTATGGAGCATTACGCCGTAAAATTCATGCATCAGCATTGCAAGCATAAGCTAGTCCCAAGCCGTGGTTACCGTTCGAGGATTGGTTTAGCTGGTAGGTGAAGATGTTACTCTGAGGAGTTTAGCATCACGACGTTGGGTCATCTGGGTCGATTTCAAAATTTGTTTCTCCAGCATGGTCAAGAGGTTGGTGTTTCCCCAACAAGTGACTCCCTAGTTGAGTTGGTTTCTCTGTCGTTCCGAGAACGTCAGATCAGTAAGTATCCGCAACATAATCGTTGGGTGTCCCCACAGAGTTGGGAGATCGAATCAGGAATTATGTGCTCAGCAAAGTGATCATTTGCTTTCCCAAAATGAGTTTTCCTCCCCTTGCATCTTGCAGATTGGATCATATCCCCAGCAGAGGTGGATCATTTTTCAACATCCGTATGGCACATTTGCAGCGGTTGCTCTTGGCAGCATTCAGGATCGATAATCCCCATAGAGATTTATTTCCTCACCCGTTCATGAAAGGAAAGCTTGACTCCCCAGTCTCCGGCAAGTGTCTGCCTCGTTTTGACATATGTAGATGTCATCCTTGTGATACCGGTAAGTGTCATATTGACACCCGTGTGTGTCCTTTCTTTTTTTTGGTGTCGGTAAACATCATCTTTCGATGTCGGTAACGTCGAACCCCAATCGTGGGTCATCCGTAAATGGGGTGCCTCTCGTGGTGTCTACAAAGAAGAATCGTTCTGTTAACACCCGCGTGTGTCCTTTCTTTTTTGGTGTCGGTAAACATCATCGTTTGATGTCGGTAAACATCAGCCACTTGTTAACCATTGGTATGTTGTTTTGTCGTTTGAGATTCCCCAGCAGTTTCGCTATCCGTAGATATCGGCCATCGGTAAATGGTTTCGTATCATAAGTGTATTCTTTCCTTAGTGTCTGTACACATCATCTTTCGGTGTCGCTAAACGTCGAGTTCTTCCCAGTCATTGGTAAATTTCTGGTCGTGGTTTCTTTCTTCCCAGTCATCGGTAAATGTTTGGTCATGTATTCTTTCCTCCCAGTCATTGGTAAATGTCTGGTCGTGGTTCCTTTCTTCCCAGTCATCGGTAAATGTTTGGTCGTGGTTTCTTTCTTCCCAGTCATTGGTAAATGTTTGGTCGTGGTTTCTTTCTTCCCAATCATTGGTAAATGTCTGGTCGTGGTTTCTTTCTTCCCAGTCATCGGTAAATGTCTGGTCATGTATTCTTTCCTCCCATTCATTGGTAAATGTATGGTCGTGGTTCCTTTCTTCCCAGTCATCGGTAAATGTCTGGTCGTGGTTCCTTTCTTCCCAGTCATCGGTAAATGTCTGGTCGTGGTTTCTTTCTTCCCAGTCATTGGTAAATGTCTGGTCGTGGTTTCTTTCTTCCCAGTCATTGGTAAATGTCTGGTCGTGGTTCCTTTCTTCCCAGTCATTGGTAAATGTCTGGTCATGGTTTCTTTCTTCCCAATCATCGGTAGATGTCTTGTCGTGGTTCCTTTCTTCCCAGTCATTGGTAAATGTCTAGTCGTGGTTTCTTTCTTCCCAGTCATCGGTAAATGTCTGGTCGTGGTTTCTTTCTTCCCAGTCATTGGTAAATGTCTGGTCGTGGTTTCTTTCTTCCCAGTCATTGGTAAATGTCTGGTCGTGGTTTCTTCCTTCCCAGTCATCGATAAATGTCTGGTCGTGGTTTCTTTCTTCCCAGTCATCGGTAATGTCTGGTCGTGGTTTCTTTCTTCCCAGTCATCGGTAATGTCTGGTCGTGGTTTCTTTCTTCCCAGTCATCGGTAGATGTCTGGTTGTGGTTTCTTTCTTCCCAGTCATCGGTAGATGTCTGGTCGTGGTTTCTTTCTTCCCAGTCATTGGTAAATGTCTGGTCGGGGTTTCTTTCTTCCCAGTCATTGGTAAATGTCTGGTCGTGGTTTCTTTCTTCCCAGTCATTGGTAAATGTCTGGTCGTGGTTTCTTTCTTCCCAGTCATTGGTAAATGTCTGGTCGTGGTTCCTTTCTTCCCAGTCATTGGTAAATGTCTGGTCGTGGTTTCTTTCCTCCCAGTCATTGGTAAATGTCTGGTCGTGGTTCCTTTCTTCCCAGTCATCGGTAAATGTCTGGTCGTGGTTCCTTTCTTCCCAGTCATCGGTAAATGTCTGGTCGTGGTTTCTTTCTTCCCAGTCATTGGTAAATGTCTGGTCGTGGTTTCTTTCTTCCCAGTCATTGGTAAATGTCTGGTCGTGGTTTCTTTCTTCCCAGTCATCGATAAATGTCTGGTCGTGGTTTCTTTCTTCCCAGTCATCGGTAATGTCTGGTCGTGGTTTCTTTCTTCCCAGTCATCGGTAGATGTCTGGTTGTGGTTTCTTTCTTCCCAGTCATCGGTAGATGTCTGGTCGTGGTTTCTTTCTTCCTAGTCATTGGTAAATGTCTGGTCGGGGTTTCTTTCTTCCCAGTCATTGGTAAATGTCTGGTCGTGGTTTCTTTCTTCCCAGTCATTGGTAAATGTCTGGTCGTGGTTTCTTTCTTCCCAGTCATTGGTAAATGTCTGGTCGTGGTTCCTTTCTTCCCAGTCATTGGTAAATGTCTGGTCGTGGTTTCTTTCTTCCCAGTCATTGGTAAATGTCTGGTCGTGGTTTCTTTCTTCCCAGTCATTGGTAAATGTCTGGTCGTGGTTTCTTTCTTCCCAGTCGTTGGTAAATGTTTGGTCGTGGTTTCTTTCTTCCTAGTCATTGGTAAATGTCTGGTCGTGGTTTCTTTCTTCCCAGTCATCGGTAGATATCTGGTCGTGGTTTCTTTCTTCCCAGTCATCGGTAAATGTCTGGTCATGTATCCTTTCTTTGATAAATATCAATTCCTCAGTAGAGTCGTCGGTAAACATTTGGTCTTGTTCCAGTGGTAAACATCTTTTTCCTCCCCAGTGGAAGCCGCCATCGGTAAATGGCCTCGCTTTCCTTGGTATCAGTGAATATCAAGTCTTGTGTTGAAGCCGCCATCGGTAAATGGCCTCGCTTTCCTTGATATCAGTGAATATCAAGTCTTCTGTTGAAGCCGCCATCGGTAAATGGCCTCGCTTTCCTTGATATCAGTGAATATCAAGTCTTGTGTTGAAGCCGCCATCGGTAAATGGCCTCGCTTTCCTTGATATCAGTGAATATCAAGTCTTGTTTTGAAGCCGCCATCGGTAAATGGCCTTTCTTTCCTTGATATCAGTGAATATCAAGTCTTGTGTTGAAGCCGCCATCGGTAAATGGCCTCGCTTTCCTTGATATCAATGAATATCAAGTCTTGTTTTGAAGTCGCCATCGGTAAATGGCCTCGCTTTCCTTGATATCAGTGAATATCAGGTCTTGTGTTGAAGCCGCCATCGGTAAATGGCCTCACTTTCCTTGATATCAGTGAATATCAAGTCTTGTGTTGAAGCCGCCATCGGTAAATGGCCTCGCTTTCCTTGATATCAGTGAATATCAAGTCTTGTGTTGAAGCCGCCATCGGTAAATGGTCTCGCTTTCCTTGATATCAGTGAATATCAAGTCTTGTGTTGAAGCCGCCATCGGTAAATGGCCTTGCTTTCCTTGATATCAGTGAATATCAAGTCTTGTTTTGAAGCCGCCATCGGTAAATGGCCTCGCTTTCCTTGACATCGGTAAATATCAATTCTTGTTTTGAAGCCGCCATCGGTAAATGGCCTCGCTTTCCTTGGTTCGTCGCCTGCGGAGTGCAAATTCTACGGTTCTTTTGGTATTCAATCCCTGTTTACCTTGAAAGTCTGATAGCCGCTGCTTTCATCCGTTCAGGTTCACAGTTGATTGAATAGGGGCAGCTGTAGCACCTCAAATTTGCCCTCCCCATTCATGCATTCATTTCATTTTTTAAGTCATTTATCATTTCATATTGCATTGCACCATGGCAGTCAGAATTGGCATCAAGAGAATCCTTTGTACAAAAGAGCAAGTTTTTCCTTGAGATGAAGGCCACATGATTATTCTAAAGAGCTTATATGAGCCAAGGTTCATTTTGAAGCAACTTTACCAAGTGGTAAAGGCCCAAATTCACCAGTGCATTTCCAGGTCATCTGAGGACCATAAAAGTCAACTATGCAGCCAACTGAGGGCTTTGAGTTGGGGAAGTGAGTGGAAGCATCTCATTCATGTTCATACAAGGTCTATTCATCATGTCAAACACCTATCTTGAAGATTTTGAAGTCAAATCAAAAGTTTCCAAAAATGGAAAGTGACCTGTAATTCAAAGTTTCCAAAAATGGCAAGTTTTTGGTTCACATTCAACTTAACGTTCCAACATCAAAGAAGCTTCAAATGAATTTTTGGTCAACATGAAAGTTGAAGATCTTTCTGTCCTCTTTTCAAAAAGTCCTAGATCATGTCCATCTGATGAATGGTTAAGAAGTTATGGTCCAATGATTGCAAAGTGTACATGGAAGTTCAACATAGCATAACTTTTGATCCAAAACTCCAAATTGGACCACTCTTTTGGCAAAATACTCCTTGTGACCAAGAGATTCCAAATCAACCATTGCCTTGCTTGAAAGAAGATTACATGATCCAATGTCCATGCATGTACATTTTGGAGGGAAATGCATAATTCAAATTTGGTTGATCACATGAGCCAAATACCAATCCCATCATGTTCATGAGCTGATTTTAAGTGGAATTGAACCCTAACATGGCACTGTTCACGTATACTTTAACCATGCATAGGTGTACTTACCAATTTTGCCATGCACCTTATTTCTCCTTAATTTTCAATTAACCAATGCTTAATCTCCATTTCAGCATGATTAGTGGGAAGTATTTAAGCCAAATCTTAATCACAATTCAGAGAATAACAGAATTCAGATCTAAAATTCAAGTTTCCCTCTCAATTTTCTCTCTCATCAAAACTGAAAATTCTTCACACAAACACAAGATTTCTTTGTAGATTCATGATCATGGAAGAGTTTTGAGCAAGATTCATCATCTGGTTTGAAGAATAGAGTGCATATTCGAGCTCCACAAGTGCAAGTTCATGAAGATGGTTTTCTGAAATTAAGCAAGATCGAAGCCGATTCAAGTGTTAATTCTTGCATAAAGCTTCATTGGAGATCAAAGGAAGTGGATCTGGAAAGTTTGAAGCCTTGAAACCACGATTTCAACTCACTGCACTTCAAGAAGGTTGGAATTCGATCACCTATTTTCTCCATTTTCTGTACATGATTAGATAGATCTTGTTGCGCTGAGAACACTGATAGTTTTAGAATCGATTTTGGTTAGAAATTGAGTGAGATATGTTGATTTGAAATTTTGATGCTCATTATGTTTTTGATCGATCTGTTTGATTCGCTTAGAATTAGGCTAGATAAGTATGATATTCTTGATCTACGCTGAGAGACGGTTCCAACAGTGTACATCATGCTGAATTCTGGAAAAAAAAATCGTCGCCTCCGCCGTGAGTGACCGGAGAAGACGGTGGAAACCGCCTTGCTCCGCCGTCTGGTATTTGAACCTAGGGTTTTGTTTGAACGCTGCATGAACCATGGAAACCTCAGTTCGATACCTCGCTTGGCATTTTCTTTTTTTTATTTCACTTAAACGCGCCATGAACCTTCAGAACCAGAGTTCGATTCTCACGCTATGCATTTTTTCTGATTTCCAATTGTTTTTCCTTTGGAGCGCATTAACCTTCATTGCCTGAGTTCGATTCTCACGCTATGCATTTTTTCTGATTTCCAATTATTTTTCACTTGGAGCGCTCACTTAACCTAGCTGTCCTAGGTTCAATTCTGGCTCCATGCACTTTCCATTTTCCATTCATATTTCATTTTCATTATTTTCCAATTATTCCATATTATTTTCACTATTATTTCATTTTATTTCATCAACTTCCAAAAATCATTAAAAATAGAAAAATTGTCCAATTTAATCCAAATTTTTTCCATATGTTCATTTTAATGTCTAGTTTTCTTTAGCATTTATTTCCTGATTTTTGTATTGCTGAATTTTTGAGTGTGCTTGCTTATTTGAACATGGTGCCAAAATGACATGTTGTGCTAATTGTTTTGTGAAATGCTCATGGTTTATCCAATTTCCTTGAAATTTGACATGCCTGATCATAACATGTGACATGATTTTTTGGCTTTTGTTTGGCATTTTTATCATTTAATACCACTGTTTTGGACACATGGACATATGTTATGACATTTGGTGTAACATTTTGTGCATTGTACTTGTGCATTTTCATTCATATACCTTTTGTTTGCTTCTGGACCTAATTTTTGGTATGATGCTTGTCCTTAACATGATAATCTCACATAAAAAATTTCATGATCATTGGATGCTTTTCTGTTTTAATGTGGATTTTATATTCTTGATGTCCAATTTTGATCACATTGCTTGCCTTTGCCTTATCTTGTTCATGTGATGGCTTTGCCTTTTGATTTGGCTTTGGTCCTTTTGAGGCTTTCTTCTTGTTTGATTGAATGTGCTTCATGTGAAATATTGACTTCTATTTTGGTCATTTGACTTGCCTTTGACCCTAGGCTTTGTACTAGTGGTTTGTACTCACCAATTGTGTTTGTGTTTCAAGTATTTAGCACTAATGATTGGTGTGGCCTCATCATTTGAGATGCCATTTGCTTTGATTACTAACTCTTGTTGTGTTGCAGGTCCATTGATGTGATGAACTCACTTGAGTGCTTGCATTTGAGACTTACGTTGTGTATAATTGTTGGATGATTCCACTGTGTTGTCTGTTTGGTTTTCTGAATACAATATTGACTATTTGGCTTTTGTACAGGTACATTAGTCGCTTTTAGCTCTTGCTTGAGCTTTGCTTTGGTTTGTGGTTGATATACCACCTAGGTAACCACTCTCACTTCATGTAGTCTGGAAGTCCTGCCACTTTTTTGGCAGGCATTTGGCTGAAGTCCTCCTTAAGAGGCAATGATTGTGATTGTTTACATTTGTGCCAAACACCTCCTTGTCGAGGCATGTTACTTGTTAAGTCCTCCTAAGTGAAGAGGCAATTGACAGATAAAAGGGATTAGCAATCAATCCCCTGTTATTCGTTGAGTCGTTCATTATGCTCGCACTACGTGCTGATGCTCTTGAACATAACCCAAGATCTTGTATAGAGTCAGTCAAGTGGAATAAGGTCCCTCATTCTGGATCCCCACGCTTTCTTTGATTTGAGCTCACCCAGGCCAGGGTTAAGAGCATGAGGTCTTATCCTTAATACCACCTTTCATCAGCTTCACCCTAACTCTCAACGGTAGTGGTTAAGAGCTTCAGAACACCCCTACAGTTTTGGCTTGTTTGTCGAGGTTGATATGACCCCTCTTGACTAAAGCCCAACCGTTTGTCTGAGCCTCTTGTTTGTATATAGAGTGTGATAATTGCATTTTGTGTGTTTGCATTTGTTGCTTGTTCATTGTTTTAGGAGTTAGATGTAAGTCCATTGATTGGCTTTCTGTTTCCTATTTGTTTGAGGAGTTAGATATAAGCCCAGCCGTTGGCATTCTGTTTCCTGTTTGTTGTGTGGAGTTGGATGTAAGTCCATTGATTGGCATTCTGTTTCCAGGTTTTGTTGTTCTCTTTTGAGACTTGCTTGTAGTCTTCCCATAGGATTGCTAGACTTCGTATAGTCTCTCGTTTGCATGTCAGTTAAGGTAGCACGGTTCCTTCGTCTAGGACTTCCTTTCTTGCATGAGCATTCTTAAAACACAAACAAACTTTATCTTCTCTTAAGGACACGTTAACTCCTTCTACTACAAGTGAGTAAGTCTCCAAAGGTCGAGCATCCGGTAGATTGTGTAGTAACGTCGTTCACCTAAAAAACACAAAACAAACAGAAATAGGTTAGCCGAACTACGGCAACTCTGATTCTCATGTTCAGATGAGATACGTAGGCACGAGACGCGATGTCTTGCCGAGTTTGACTGATGACTAACATTTAATCCTAGCTGGTTTTCGCCCTCGTTGCGATTCTTTTCTCTCGCCCTCGCTGCGATCGAGACCTTCCTTTTCTCTTGCCCTCGTTGCAATCGAGACCCTTTTTTCCCTTTTCGTGTGTGTTTGGAGTCGGATGTAAGTCCATGTATTGGCATTCTGTTTCCTTGTTTGTGTGTGTTTGGAGTCGGATGTAAGTCCATGTATTGGCATTCTGTTTCCTTGTTTGTGTGTGTTTGGAGTCGGATGTAAGTCCATGTATTGGCATTCTGTTTCCTTTTGAGTGTTTCTTTTGACGTCTCAGCGTCTCTTTTCAGTGTTTTGTTTCGGCGTGCGTTAGCCGAGCTACGAGTGCTCTGATTCTTACTCTGGTTAGAGAAGATACGTAGGCATAGGATGCGATGTCCTAGCGAGCATGTTCCCCATTTCCCCGAACTACGTTGACTCTGATGTTTGTTTCTGACAAACTATGTAGGCCTAGGATGCGACATCCTGCCGAGTCCGCTTCCTCCATCTTCTTTCACCTGTTTTATTATTCCAGTGTGTGCATTCTCTTTGAGCAGTTATTTGGTAACCTTTTCCTATTCTTTTGAGCGTGGATCCCGTCGAGTACGGCAGACGTGAGGGGTGCTAATACCTTCCCCTTGCGTAATCGACTCCCGTACCTTGCAATCTTTGGTCGTAAGACCATTCCTTTCCCTTTTTCAGGTTTACTTCGAGCGCTTCCTTTCCCTCCTTTGGGATAAATAACGCACGGTGGTGGCTCTGTGTTTTTTCCCGCCGGTTGTTTTTCGCGTTGCGACAGATAGCATGAGGGATCTTAGGGTCAAAATTGGGGTCTTACAGTGTGACATCAATTTTGAAAGATAAGAAGTTTTTTCCCAAAGATAAGAAGTTTTCAAATCAAAACTAACAAAATGTCAGAGATTACAAGTAAGGGGGTTGGTTACGCAGAGGGAATGTGTTAGCACCCAAAGTGTCGTAGGTACTCCTACGGAGCCCTCTTTTGTGTGCATATGTTTTTGGGTATAAATGATGTTTGATAAAATATAGAGTGTGGGGATGAGAAAATAATTCATTGATTATATTTTTGTGTTTGATAAGACCTTCGGTCTTGTGCCTACATACCAACATAGAAATAAGGGATCAAAACCTCGTAGTTCGTGATAAAAAATTTCAAATGAGTTGGTGAGTTGGTTTTAATAAAAATTTAAATGAAAAGGCAAAAAGAGGCCAAAGATTTGAATGGGGGTGTTAATTCTTTTTGTCTTTTGAAATTTAAGTTAATATGGTTGAGTTTATTTACAAATTTGATTAAGAAAAGATTTTAAAATTCATTGGCGTAAGGCCAAAGTTTCTAATCATTAAAATAGGTCTAAGTTTGAAATCACAAGCAAAGAAAGTGTTTGAAAAGATGGACAGATTTTGAAATTAAATAAGTGGGAGGAGATGAAGAGACTACCATAAGCAAAAATTAAAAGTTAAGAATTGAAAAGATCTGACCAATGGGATGCAATCCAACAGACAAGAATGTCATATAGAAACCCATTTTCCTTTGGACTTTGATCAAGTAATAAGCAATAAGTGAGCAAAGTGAAAAGGGACTGAAACATAAACAAGTTGCATGAAATGTAAATGGAAAATGAATGGTAAATGACTGAAATTTAAATCGCATAAAGTAAATTACTTGAAAGTAAAAGAAAAATGAATAAAAGTTAGTCAATGGTTAGTCAAATGTTAGTGTTGAGTTTTAATTGATTAAGTCATTATTTGGAGGACACTCAACCATCAATTCACAAGTATGAATCCTTGAACTAAGACATCTTCCATGAGAAGGGCTCCAACTTGGATAATTCAACAAGTATGCCACTAGCTATAATTTAAGGAAAAAATGTCAAGTCTCCACACAATGCTATGAAGAAAGGGAGACTTACAATCTCACTAACTAGAATGGTATGCTTTAAGGGGTCAAATTTAGCTCTATATTAAGCAATCGTAATTGGACTTATGTAGAAGTCACAACTATCTGAGGTCGGGCAATAAAATATAAGTGTTAATGCATGTTATAGATTTGGTACAAAGAACCAAACTCCTAAAACATACCACGCACTAAAAGAAAATGGGAGGGACATATCTCAGTTAGACTTGTATTGATTCATATGACACAAGATCATTGATGAATCAATTAGCATTTAGACATTAAAGATTTCCTTGGTCAAATGAGGGAATGGGGAGGAATAGGGATGAAGATGAAGAGGGAGGGGGAAATAGAAACACAAATTGATCATGAGAGGAATTTCATCTGATAAATACCATCCATTCATTTTGGGAGATGAAATGTACATTTCATAATCCCCTAGTTTTGCTTGTTTCCTTGTTCTTTTGGGTGTTTATCTTTATGCTTTACTTGCTCTATCTTTATGTTATTTATCGCATTCTTTATTGCTTTAAATATTCATATTCTACATACACTGGATCTTTGTACATTCTCTGTTGTTGGGCTGGAACTATGTTACAAGAGAGAAAAGCTTTATACCTAAGCTTGAGCATAAACACGGGATAATTTTATGGCAAGAGTCGTGATTTAACTACTTGGAGTTAGTCCTCGATAATGGTTAGCACGAGACATTACACCTAGAGTAGATCCTTTTGGGAGCATCGTTGTCCGACAAGTCATTCATCTCAGGCAATGGTATCTCAAAATGGATCCTTGTTCTAGGGACCTTGTTAGGGTCACCTTTGAAGACTACTACAAACATGTGAGGGGATATTGGATTTTTGTAGGAAACCAAGACCCTACATACCTTTGTTCTTGCATAACATCGGACCTTTGAACCTACGTCAAGAAGTATAGACATATTATCCGAAATATGATGAAGATATTACAATTTTCCTCTTTGTTTTGTTGAGGACATTTATCTTTATTGCTTGGTTTCATTTAATGAATCCTTATTCCTTTCCATGCTGGATATCTGTTATATATTCCATTGTGTGATGGGATTTATGATTTCAGTGAAGCTTTATACCAGAGCTTGAGTATATACACGGGATAGAATCGTGGATAGTCATGTTGACCTGTATTTTGCGCATTGGGTTGACACAACACCCACACCCAGACTAGATTCACTTAGAAGTACCTTTGTCCTACGAGAATTCGCTACGGTAGGGTATTTTCATTTGGATCGATGACTCTGGGAGACCTTTTAGGGGATACCTTCTTTAAGATTAGAACCTACCTATGAGGGGATATGGGATTTTTTTTAGGACACCATAGACTCTACATTCCTCAAAGATCATGATTGTGCCAAACTTTTGAACCTACATCAGGCAGTATATGCAGACTATCCAGAGCATGTTGAACCTTTAGCCTTTGTTATTGCATACTATTACTGCATCATCAAAACTTTGAATCAATAGATGTTGCGTATCTATTTACGTTCCACTCACAACATATGCATTCATACATTTTCATTTTTCATGCATCCAAACCAGAAAGCTCACCTTTCCCTTCCTCAACCAGAAATCTCACCTTCTTCCCTTCCTCAACCAGAAAGACAATGATTCTCTGATGCCAATTGCCAAAGAATCATGGAACAAGTTAAGCATAAGAACACCATGTGCAAGAAGACTTGGATCATGTCCAAGATAGGGTTAACATGATATTGGAACTATTCATGGACAACATGACAATGGATTTCTCATACCAGGTTGTGATTGGCGAACAAACTGAGAACGGATTAAAGGTGGACAAAATTTGGAATCCAACTGTAGACATTCATCCACTTTATCCCACATTAGAAGCCCACTTAAGGCAATTAGAAACATAAACATAAGCAAATCAGCAAATGGAACAATGATCAAGGAAGGAGACATCCTCACTATGATTCAATTCCAATGTCTTATATGAATCTACTTCCTATCATGATTTATGTTGGGGAAATTGTGCCCAAGGAGATCAAGCTTACCAGGTTTCCTTCCCATCCTAAGTATAATCCTAATGCCACATATGAATACCATGCTGGATACGTAGGGCATTATACAGAAGATTGCTACGTACCCAAGAACAAAGTTCAAGAGCTCCTTGACCAGAGGTTTCTAAGATTTATGGAGAAGCCTCGCCAAAATTCTATACCTGTGATTGCTGAAATTGGATATGACTATAGGGGTCTTCCTCTTCATATGTAAATTCCTCCTTCAATGGCTCAACCTATTGTGCAATATCTGCATCAAGGCTTTCAGTATGTTAACTCTAAAATTCCTTTTGGCTATCCTAGGGCACCTTCTGTTGTTGTACCTCCTTCAAGCCTAGTAGTAGGAGTTTCTTTCTAAAAACTGAAGATATAAGGAAGATAATCCCTAGTCAACCCCTTTGAGCCTAGTAGTAGGAGTTTCTTTCTGTATGAAAAACCCTTTATCTTAACCAGAGGTAGGGTAGTGTTCAGTTAGTTTTACCTTGCATTCAAATTTCAAAAGGAAGCATCCCATTTGAGGATCAACCACATCTCATCCCTTCCAAGAGGTCGAGAAACCACAAATCCAAAATGGTTGTACCTCACCAACAGAAGGAAAGAGACAGTCACAACCCTTTCAAATCAAGCGAACAATGTCACGCGATTTGTTCCAGCAAAATGAGAAATACAAAAATGCAAAAAAAAAAATCTCACTAAGACAAAAACTTGAAAACAATTGACTTAGGAAAAAATTAGGGCATCCCGGTAGACTACAAACTCAAAAGATCGGCCCAGACAAAAATAAGGGAAAGCAAAAAGAAAAGAAACGAAAGAGAGGATCAAAAGAACAGAATCCTCAACAAGAACAAAACCGCGTGGCTACAAAAGAACAAAAGGTGGGTGACTACAACTCCAAAAATCTTGTTGGTTCCTTAACCATCACTTCTACCATTCAAAATCCCTTTTAAAAGGTGAACTCTTGTGTCGAATTAACTAAACGTAAGACTGGAGAACATCAAGGAGAACGGGTGGGATATAATAAATTTTGAGCCTTATATCCTTTCTTTCTCAAACCGTGAACCAGGCCACGTTACAACCCTTAAAAAACCTAATTGAAGCGGGGTTTATTTCAAAAGCATACTATGGCAAGATCGCGTCAAATCTAACTCCTAAATATTTTCTTATCTTTTATGTTGGTATTTATATGGCATTCTAACTAGTGATTCATTCACTATATGGCATCATCTTAGTGAACATGATTGGATTTCGAAATTGACATAAACATAACATTAAATTATCATTTTCAAAATGAATGTTTTTACTTGTGAATAAGCACTTGACATCAAGAGGGTTTCCACAATGGGAAGTTTGATCACACCAAGGAGCAAAATGCCTGAAGACTTCGTTGAGCAGAAGGGCCAGCCACTTCGAGATTCAGTCAATCTGGGGCAATCACGTCGAGATTCGACAAATCTCTCCAAAGATTGTTAGTTAGGGGCATATAGTTCCAGGATATGGGGGTAGGTCAGATCAAGCTCATCCTATGACAAGGCTACATTATAACTTGCGACTGGAGCAGAGAAAGACTACGAAGGAACAAGTTCTTTCCATGTTTTAAGACAAGCACAAAGGTGTGTCAACAACTGTTAAGCCTGAAGTAGGTGTCGGAGAATCACGTCTTTATCCTAGCCTTAAATCTCCACCTCCCACTACATGAATCATCATCATGCATTAATCATGTTGCTTCACTCATGCATATCATTCATATGGCATAGTACAAAGCCTTGCAAAACAAACAAGGAAAAGTCAAAGCCCAATATATATTAGCATTTCCAAATCCCAATCCTCATTGGCACATCTGTCAAAGCCCAACCTGTTTGGCACCTTCCAAATCCAAATCCTCATTTGCACCTCTCTCAAAGCCCAACCTGTTTGGCATCTTTTAAAACCCAACTTTCTTGGAACCTCTTTTAAAGCCCAATCCTTATTGGCACATCCAAAGCCCAATCATACTTGGAATCTTCTAAATCCCAACTTGCTTGGGATCCCACAAAGCTCAACTATACTTGCATCATACATAACATTTCATCTTCAAAACGCATAGCATATCCATCCTCAATTAAAACAATGGTATTTCTCTAGGGAACTTCTAAATGACACCCCAGAAGATTTTCTCTTTGGAGTTTTTCTTTTGCCAAATTCTTCTCCGGGGAATCCTTGTTCAAGATACCTCCCAACTTCTGCATGGACAATGATCTTTTTCCAACCTCCATGGCTGATGACTTTTTTTCAACCTCAATGGTTGGTGACCTTTTTCAAACCTCCATGGTTGGTGATCTTTTTTCAATCTCCATGGTTGATCTTTTTTCCAACCTTATGGTTGGTGATCTTTTTTCCAACCTCCATGGTTGGTGATCCTTTTTCCAACCTCCATGGTTGATGATCTTTTTTTCAATATCCATAATTGATGACACTTTTTTCCAACCTCCATGGTTGATGGCCTTTTTTCCAATCTCCATGGTTGATGACCTTTTTCCCAACCTTTTGATGACTTTTTTCCCAACCTCCATGATTGGTGATCTTTTTCCAACCTCCATGGTTGATGACCTTTTTTTCAATATCTATGATTGGTAACCTTTTCTCCAACCTCCATGGTTGATTACCTTCTTCCAACCTTCGGTTTGTTGACCTCGTTTCCAACCTTCATCTTGATGACTTATTTGTGAGTGCAACTTCCATTAGATGTGTTTTGTATGATGTCAAAACTAGGATAATTTGGCGTTAATGTATATTGGAAGTTATCCTCTGATTCTCTATGTGCATCTTTGTATTAGAAAGCATAAAATTATTTAGAAACAATGTGAAAAAGGTATCATGCATCAAACATGCATGAAAACTCAATTTGTGTGAAAAATAGAATTATAGGTTGACACATGCAACTACAGGTCAACCTATGGAAAATAATTTATGGTTATAGGTCGACACATGCAGTCTATAGGTCGATATGTATGTTGTTGTATTAAAGCCTGTAGCCTTTGTCTCATGTTTCGAGTCTTCAGGTCGACACATAGGGAGCACATAATAGTCATTGGTCGACATATGACTTTAAAAGGTCGACCTATGCATCGAACATGTCGACACATAACCTTTATAGGTCGACCTATCCGATGTAATTTTTAAAAAATTCATATTTTTCTCAAGTCCTTTTCATTCCTTTTGCCTTAAATCACTGGTACATATATATACTTCATACATGCATCATTCTCTGGCAAGGTTTCTAGAGTGAGTAAAACCTACATGAATCCAGGATTTTAAATAATCTCATCATCTTCAATTCAATCTATGCATACACACAATCAAACTACACATAATCATTTTTTTATTGGGTGGCATCTAGACTAGGATTGATAACATCCAATTAGGTTTGTTGTACCGAGAATATTAGGTTGAGATCTTTGAGGGATTCAAATAAGAAAATTGAGGTGGGGTTTTCCTTCAAGATCTTTAGGGTTTGAAGATTTTGGACAAGATTGTGAAATTCGGATTCGATCGAGTGAAAGCCTTGGGACTAGGTGTAACATGCAAGGGAGTAGCGTGAAACAGTGGATCATGCTGACAAATCTTGGGTTCAACAAGTGTGTGCTTGGGATTAATTCATCTAGGTGAAAGCCTTGAGACGAGGAGGTCGTGTAAGGAAGTAGAAACAATAGGTGAATTAAAGCGGCATTGTTGGTGTCTTGATCAATCTTTGATCAAGGGTTTTTGAGGTGCTAGAGCCAAGAACAAACTTAGGGTTTGTGGGATTTCATTTCTCATCTCTTGTATACATACATTTGCAAAGTAAGATTTATTATATTAATATCTCAATTCGAATTCGAATTGAGGGCAAACGTACCCATAGCGAGGTCAATTGGGGAACTGCTGAAACAAATCCTGTTATACTCTCTCTCTCTCTCTCTATCTCTCTTTTATTTTTTGGTTCATAAATTGTCAATTACTTTGATCTCTTCATCAACATTGTTTGGATAATAATTTTTGAATTATTGTGAAATTTGTGTTGTTGTAGTTATCACATACCTTTTGGTAGTGATTGGATTTATAAGAACTACAAACATTATACAAACATCCAAACTTTGTTAATCGCACGCAAAGTGTTCGACAAATTATTCCAACTAGTTTTTGTGCGTGTTGTTATCATTGGAGATAGTCCATTACTATAATAGAGTATTCAATTTAGTGTTTGAAGTGTTGATTAATCAACTTGTGGATTATTATCATACCATTGGCACTCTTACACATATTCGGGATTTTCAATAGTAGGTTCGGTTAGACGATATTGAATCCGGGAAATATTTGAAATCTGCTTCCGTGCCATAAATTTTTCTAAATCAAACTTTCGAATAAAATTTTAACTTGGGATCTATTCAGCCGCTCTAGATCTAAGCCTATCGTCTAATATTATTTCCAATAATTGTGTCATTTCCAACTAACGAGTTGAACATTTCAGTCAATCCCTAGCAGATGAACCTATAAAAGTTTACCTGCCATTCCATATCCCCAATACAGTTACCTTTCCTTTCAATAACATCTTCATTCCTAACAAACAAATTTTTGGATATTCTTGTATTTAATCTTCTTCCACCTTGGATGCCCGAAAAGTTGTCGCCATTCACACATTCGGGTCCAAGATGATAAAATAGGGGCAGTTGTCATACCCAAACATTTCCCCTACATTTTTTTGTTTTTTTTATACCTATTGTTGCTTTCCTCTGCATACATGGTGCTCTTATTAACCATTCATTTAGATACTTTCATCTTCATACTCATGTCAAGTTCATTGTATATTACCCATTTGCATTTACATCTTTAAGAATAGCATCATGGATTCAAAGTTTTTCTAATTATAACTGACTAGGAAACCCTAATTGCTTGATCTCTTAGCATTTATGGGCCATATGTGTGGCATTTTGGTAATGGATTTAATCTTGATTTGCAAGGATCACTGTGGCCAACCATGGAAGTTTGTACTTGATCAAATGACATATTAAGGGGCCTTCTTCCATACATATAGTCCTTTATGTGCTTGATTTGGATTTAAGCAATGCATTAAGGTTCATTCAAGGGATTCAAGGTCATGTTTAAATTTAAGAATCAAAATTGTTTTGCAAAAGGATTAACATAAGGTTAAGGTCATAAATTAGAGGAAAATTTATTTAAAGATCAAGTTATAAGTTCATTTTCATACAATGGTTCATATCAAATTACATTGCACAAATCAATACCTACACAAAAAATATCACAACTTGGACCTACAATTGACTTTGGTCAACTGTTGACTTTTTGATCAACCATTTTACCAAAGTTAACTCTACTAATCCTAATCCTAGTTACAAAACTTTCTTCACTTCCATGCTATCCATGGTTTTGTTCTTCATAACTCTTGATTTTGTTGCCAAAACTCCAAGTCTTCAATCCTTGCTCAACCTTACCCTTCCACCCTACACAAATATTCAACCATTAGCAAATCAAGCCCATTTCAAAACAGTTCAAGCAATTGTCCAAACCATGGCATGCAATAATTCACATTCAATAACTTAATGATGTTTCAAACTACAACTTAACAAGCCACACATTTAATTCCCAAACCAAACCAAGCATTTAAAATTACATATCAACAACTTAGTGCACATACACATAAATAATAGTTTGTATAAGACATTAACCATAACAATTCTAACTTGGATCAATTAACATTCCAAGCAAGCCCCTGCTCTACATTAGTTCATTCATTTGGTCCATATGAGTCATGACTTGGTAAGGCTAACAAATTCACTAGCAGCCAACAAAACAACTAACATCTCTGAATTTCATAACAGTACCATGTCAATAATTTCAGTTCAAGAACTCATTCTAACACTTAACTTCATAACAGAATTTTTCAACTAACTATCACAGTTAACAAGTCAATTACCAGTTCAAAATAACATCAAATACAACTAACATCCAATTACACTTAGCTAACTATAACTAACATTCAACTAACAGAGTAATTAGCTCTAACTGAATCCAAGCATAACTAACTATTTCACTAACTCTAAACTGAATATTAACTAACCTTAACAGAAATTTCTAACAATCTGATAACATAATCCATTTCCTAACTAACTTACACTAGGCCAAATTAACAACATCTAACAGTGTTAACAATCAATCACTATAATTTCACCAAGCCATTCATCATTTCAGGGGGAACCAATCACAATCCACAAACATTATTACTTAATTGTTATTTTAAGCTGCTAGGGTTCCGATAATTTTCCAATCGATTTGAGAATTTGGTTAGAATCATAGGAAAATGATAGGGGATTAAGGGAGAGGGAAGAAGGACCAATGTTTGGATGTTACTTTGATTATGTTTCGATCTTCGCGCTGCCGGTGGCAAATTCTTCCACGACGGATTTTCCCTAAACCAAAGCTGAGGAGTGAGACACATGATATGAAAACATTGGAATGAATTCAGCCTGACTTCTCTCACTCTCTTGGTTTCATGCGCATGGGCCTAAAGATTTTGGTCCCAAGTTGAATTACTTTCGTTGCACCCGTACATGGCCTCTACACCCCCTCTAAAAGGAATATAACCATAATTGTGGGCTCAGTGGCCTCTTGGCCCACTAATTCCGCTACGCACACCAACCTTCTGTGCAACATACCCCCTCTGTCTTTTTATTTTACTTTTCATGTGTTTTCTTTTATTTTTCGTTAATAATTTTGACTTCATTTTGATTTCATTTTCAATTTCATTTTCAATTTCATTCTTTAATTTCATTCTTAAAATAATGTAATTAGAATAAATAAGGGATTAGATGTTATTTTCCTTAGTTTTCTTCACATTTAACGCATGTTTCTTTTAGAAAATAGTCAAATATTGAATTTCTAGAATTTTAATCTTTTTTTAGGATTAACTTTGTAACTAGCTCTAATAAATGAGATAACATTTCCATGTTCCCATAGTTCTAGGATAGCTTTAGAATTCACGTATGTTGATTTGGTTTTCCTTAAAGTTTTTAGGTTTAGAAATCCTTGTGATTGATTTTCAACTAGATTCTACCATGTTTGATTAAAGTTGATCAAAGTTTGATTTGATCAACTAAATCTTTTGACTGTGCTTATTCCCTCACTCTAGTCAAGTAATTAGAAGTCTCTTGATCACTTGATAAGACTAGTCCTTTGTAATGGAGCTACATTGGGTTTTTCAAGACAAACCATCAAGACTTCACTCAAGTCCACACAAATCAGACACATTTGCAGACAAACTAGAGGCCAAATTACTATTGAAGCACAACAAAGATCCCTTTTCAACACTTGTAAGTTATTATTCGAATTGTGCGTCACGAGCCTTAAGTAGCTGAGAAGGGGTGAGAGGGAGAACTCATATCCTCATTTTGAATATCTTTGGGTACGGGATGAATGACCCAGTTGCTCAGAGTATTCACCTCTACTCAAAGACTTTAGTGCAATTCGAAACAAATAATTGTCAAGTCTCTTTCTTCACAAGAAACAATGCATCATCAGGAACAGCAAAAAGAATCTTCTTCAACACTTGTCAATCATGATGTGAGTTACATGTCACGAGCCTTAAGCAACAGAGAAGTATGAGAGGGAATTTTCCTACCCTTATCTAGAGTACCCTTGAGTACGGGGCATAGGCCCCAGTTACTTAGAGTATTCGCCTTTGTTCATAGAGTTTAGTGCAATTCGACTCAAACAATTGTCAAGTCTGCTTCAACCATCTTCATCAACAATACACCTTCTCTATGGATCAAACACAAAAATACTCTTTGATATCCATACATTATTTGGTTTAATCACCTCATGGTTAAACACCCATCTCTGAATAAATTTATTCATGCATTTCCTTATAGAGTTACAAACTATGTCAATCTCTTTTTTTGCCTTATAGAGTTACAGACTTTAGTAATCTTTCTTTATGCCCCGTGGAGTTACACACTCTGGAAATCTCTCTTTCTTCCCTATAGAATTACAGACTTTGGCAAACATTCATGCATTTTGGCCTTATAGAGTTACAGACTCTGGCAACCTTGCTTTCTGCCATATAGAGTTATAGACTCTGGAAATCTCTATTTTTGCCTTGTAGAGTTACAGACTCTGGAAACTTTTCATTATGCCTTGTAGAGTTACAGACTCTGACAAATCTTCATACAATTCCCTGTGGAGTTACAAACTCTGGAAAACTCCTCTTTTTTTATGTTGCTCTGTAGAGTTACATACTCTGGCAAAATCCTACAATCCTTGCATTGGATATACCATCTATTGGTTAATGCCACACCCTTTGATTCAAACGTACTTTCTATCTTGCTTGTTTTCCT
Source organism: Lathyrus oleraceus (assembly GCF_024323335.1). NCBI lineage: Eukaryota > Viridiplantae > Streptophyta > Magnoliopsida > Fabales > Fabaceae > Lathyrus > Lathyrus oleraceus. The sequence continues at coordinate 51,288,394 of NC_066579.1, read as the reverse complement.
TGCCACACCTCTCGTTCTTAGACAAACCATTTATCATTCACGTTCGACTTATCAGTCCTCTCGTGCTTAGGCGAATCCTTTCTATATTGTTTGTTTTCCTTTCAGGCCTCTCATGCTTAGGCAAACCATTTCCCATTCATGTTCGTCTTATTAGTCCTCTCGTGCTTAGGCAAATCCATTTTATCTTGTTTGTTTACCTTGTTAGACCTCTCGTGCTTAGGCAAACCATTTCTCACTCATGTTATCCTTATCAGTCATCTCGTGCTTAGGTTGGCCCTTTCTTTTTTTCATGTTTGCCTTGCCAGTCCTCTCGTACTTAGACAAACACATTTTTTTTCTCTTTGGCCATATAATATATTGGTTAACGCCACACTTTTTGATTTAGATACACACTCCTTTACTCTTTTTGGATAATTATCATCTATTGGTTAATGCCACATTCTTTCTATTTCAAGCATTTTTCTTTGCCTTTTGGCAACCTAATCAACTCTTTCTTTCTTTGTTTCTATCCTTAGTTCCATGAACTATGGAGCTCTTATTTCCTTATTGCACTATGATGATACGTAGGCACACAGGTTCGAATCTTTGGCGAACACACTAATTATTAGACCTTTTTTCCCTTTTTCGCAAGTAATCTTTAGATAGTAACACCCATTTGAGGAAAGAACAATCAAAATGGTTTTCATTGAGTACAACGGATGTGAGAGGTGCTAATACATTTCCCTTGCATAACCGACTTCCTTACACATTTCTTTTTCCCTATGTTTTATCGATGATTTCCCTTTGCTTCAGGAATAAATAAAGTTTGATGGCGACTCTGTTGTATCTTCGAACGTGCGATGCACTCAGGTATTTTTTGCGACGCGATAATTTGCTTGCTAACGTAGGGCTTACGGTTAATAGTTATACTAACTACACTTCAATTTCTGATTTTTTTAGGGCTGGTTTTATAAAAAAAAAGCTTGATTTACCGTTCTTTAGAATCACTTCTTCTTGAGAGGGTTTTGGTTTGGTCACCCCTCTCTTTTTGTTTCAGCTTCTTTTATGTTATATTATCTTATTAAAAAAAAACCTCGATTACTGCATTTCAATATTTTAATATAGGCAATAAATATAAAATTGGCATAATTAGTCATTAAGTCATTTAACTTAATTTAATGTTTCGTTTTAGTCCCCTAACTAAAAAATACTACACTTTAGTCCCTTAATATTAGTTTTGTTAGCATTATCGGTCATTCCATTAATTTTTCTGAAAAAACATTAAATTTTGCCAACTTGGGATGACAACTCAACAAATTTTTAATTATTTCTTTATTATAATATCTTTAACATAAATGATGGGATTTTTCATTATTTCTATATCAAAATATCTTCAATAATTAAATTTTAGTATTACTCCTTAATTTATCATCATCTCACACCAATTATTATTTTTTTATGAAATTTAATTTGGTCACATTATCAGATTTTATTCAATACAAAATATTTTTTAACAATTTTGTTCATCCATCAAAATTATCTATTGTCTTCCACCAATCAAGAACCACAATAAATCCATAATAAATCAGAAATTTATCATTGTTCTTCATGAACTCTCGGAAATAAAAAACTTTGATCCATTATTTGATTTCGTCACAGTGACAATGAAGAAGAACAATCTTTTTTTATTTCAAAGCCGACAAAGAATTAAAGCTAACCATTAAATACTAAAATGAAACTATCCTTAATAATTATTCTGCCAAGCCAAAATATGTTCATTAATTTGATGTCTTTTGATAGAAATTCAGAATACAATATCTAATAAAAATCTTAGAGAATGATGCTCTAAGCATTTGGAAACTCACAAAATGCAATGTATCAGACTGGAGAAAAATATGAAAGTGGGAAGATAATGAAAAAGAACAAAACTTGGCCTCAAACAAGTCTGTGTAAGTTCTAGAACATAGAAGTCTCAATCACATCAAAATAGATCAAAAATGGGTTCAATAGAAAACGTCATTGTTTTAATGTTCTGCATAACAAACATCCCAACCTCATTTAAAAAGCTATTGTTTTTCCCCAACCCAAAAATATTTCATCTCAGAATCCATACACAACAACACCAAACACAACAACAACTCAACAACAGACAGCAAATCACAACTCAAGAAAGGACAACATCATAACAGTTGTTCTGTTTTTCTAAAAATCAAAAACAATTATAGATTTGTTGTACTATGTTGAGGAGAGAAGAAAGAAGGAGAAACATAAGAAAGAAGAAGAAAGAGAAAGAAGGTGACGACTACAAGTTTCATTAGAGAGTCATTAGGGTTTGTTCTAAATAATGAATATAAATGAAAATAAGTGCATAAAATATGAAATATATTAAAAAATATGAAATATATTAAAAATAAAAATAAGTTAATTAATAAATTAAAAAATATCAAACAAAAAAATCATGTTATATTTTAAAAAGACAACCATAGTACCACGTAGACAAGTTAATATTTTTTATAAAAAAATTAATAGAAGAGACTGTTTAGACTAACGACACAGTTTTAAAAAATTACATTATAACATTTTTTAATTAAAGATTTAAAGCGAAACAAAAAATGAAATTAAAGGACCAAAAGATATATTAAAACTATAAAATTTTATTTAACCACAAATATCATTTATAAATTATTCAAGTCATTATATTATATATTTATAATTTATATTAGTAATATTTATTTCCTATCACCCTACATGCATCCGTACTACATCCCAGAACTTCATAGTTCAAATTTGATTCTTAGTATCTTTCTACATATTTATTATACTTATTTAAATTTTCAGTTTATCTCCTAGTTTTAGTTATTGGTTATTGCTCATCAGATAGAAGCTACTATTAGTGAATAAATGTTTTTAAACCATTGGTTCTTGTTATTTGTCAGAAATGGCAGCACTTTCATCAGGTTGAATTGTACAAGAACCAGTCAATCAAAAAGGGTTCGAAACATGTTCTTAATTTAAAAATACAGTAATACTCTTCAATTATTATTTTTGCATAAAAATTTAATATGATATATATATATATATATATATATATATATATATATATATATATATATATATATATATATATATATATATATAATCCTTCCAATTTTTATTAAGTTTCCTCTTTGTAATATCTTTTATTTAAAATTAGTTATCTTTAAAAAATATTAAATTCATATTTCTTAGTATTTTTATTTATTATATTTTAACTCAATTAAATATTTTAATAAAAACTAATAAAAAATAAATACACAAAACTTAATTTATTATTATAATTAATACAATTAATTATTATTTGAAAAATTGTGATAAAATTTAAAATAACATTTACTGTGAGCCGGAAAAAATTATATCCTTAACTTCAGTCATTAATTGGTTGATAAAGGCTTAGGAATTAAGGGTATGTTTTTTTCTTAAAAACACTTTAATTCAAATTTTAATTCTACCAATAATGATATATTGGAATAGCTAACTTTAATTTGATTTTGGCTAATAAATAATATAATCGAGTTTTTAAATTAATTTATTCAAAACTATCTTAATTTTTTGAAAAATCCTGAGTAAAAAAATTGAAGTTTGTTTTAATTGGATTTGAATTTTTTTAAGAGATTCTATTTAATCATATATTAATTATATAATATTTGCGATTTTTTTACCGAAATAACTCAGTCTTTCAAAATAATTCTTAAAATAACTCATGTTTCAGATAATTTTTCAAAATAATCCATTTTAAAGCATTGTTTTCAGACTAATTGGCGATCGCACTCTAATATTAAGAACATACGTCAATTGGATTGGATTTTGCATCTAATGTTGTCAATCCAATTGGCGCCTATGTGTAAGGTTTAATAGCAGTCGTCAATTGGCTTGACACCAATGTGTGTTGTGTTATTTTTTTTAATAATAATTAACATTTTATATAAAAGTCGAAATCAGAAATATTAATATTAATATTAGGTTGTGCTTACATACGAAAACCAAAAATACTAATGTCGTTGACCGAGATGATCCAACCGACCTCCACTTCCACATCCTCTAACTACCCGAACGCGTGGCCCTAACCCACATTGTTGATTCACCTTAGATGTTTGAGGATTTGAGGACCTAGGAACATCACCACCACCTGCAGCAGATTCTCTAAGATATTCAGTAAACTCTACGAAGTCATATATATGCAATGAAGCGCTACCGCCATAGCTGAGTTCGTGACCCATGTCAGAGTCGTTGGGGTGTGTTTAGATTATTGGGATGCGACCGAGACGATTGAAGGGTGACATTGGTGTGAGTGATTCGTTGATGAAAGGTTGAAATGATTGTTGTGGTATTTGGTAGCCATCTGGTTGTTGCATGTTTTGATTTTGTGGTATTTGGGCTTCTTGGCTATAGTAAGAGGGGCAATTGGTGTTAAATGATCGCAGAGTATTTTGGCTATGGTAGGGTGATGTGTTGGGGGGATATTGATGTTGGGTGTCTTGATGATGATCATCTTGTTGGCGATGGTACGAGGTATGCTCTTGGTATTGTGGTTAGGTTTTTGGCATGTTAAGGTGATTTTGTGGGGGTTAGATGTTGAACCTTCTTGTGAGTAATCAGTCCACATCGATATGCCCCCAACACATCACCATACCATAGCTACCCGAATGTGTGGCCCTAGCCCACATTGTTGATTCACCTTATGTATGCAATGAAGCGCTACCGCCATAACTGAGTTCGTGACCCATGACAGAGTAGTTGCGTGTGTGTTTGGGTTATTGGGGTGCGATCAGGATGATTTAAGGGTGACATTAGTGTGAATGATTCGTTAAGATTGAAATGATTGTTGTGGTGTTTGGTAGCCATCTGGTTGTTGCATGTTTTGGTTTTGTGGTGTTTGGGCTTCTTGGCTATAGTAGGAGGGGAAATTGGTGTTAAATGATCGTTGAGTGTTTTGGCTATGGCGGCTATGGTATGGTGATGTGTTAGGGGCATATCGATGTTAGGTGTCTTAATGATGATCATCTTGTTGGCGATGGTACGAGGTATGATCTTGGTATTATGGTTGGGTGTTTGGGATGCTAAGGTCGTAGGTTTGTCTATTTGTGGACCGATAATTTTGTTGGGTAGGGGGTTGTGAGTAATTGGTCTGGTAATTTTGTTAGGGTTAAATGTTAAACCTTCTTGTGTGTAAGTGACTTGGCGTGGTCGTATAGGTACATATCCTCGACGATGAACTCAAATCCAACTGATATGAACCAAGCCATATAATTACGAGTTGGTTTTTCTTTTGTTGGCATCACAACATCACTTAAGACATGGTCATGTCAGTGCTTCCATCTTTTACACTTAAATTTAGCGAAGCCTTGCCAAGGGTTAAAGTTTTATTGATCGTTAACTCTATGTAGATGTCATTCTCCGAGGTTTGTCAGGGGATCTGGGATATGTTGAAGCATACCAAACTGCAATTTAACACGGTCACTATGGTGCATCTGCATAGCGCTGAACCGGATGATTAGTGTATATGCATTCCAAACGAATGCATTCACCACTTTTTTGAAAAGGTTCTTGTCTTTGATTGCACGCATGAAGTTTTGTGTGATATGTCTAATGCAATAGACATGGGTAGAATGAGGATTATGTCATCTATTATCATGGTTATTGTAAGCACTCTCAATAGCAGCATGTTTGTTTGAAATCAAATAGAGATTGTCTTGTGGAGCGACATGTGTTATGAGATGACTAAGGAAGAAACCCCAACCACCAGTGGTTTCACCTTCAACCAGAGCAAAGGCAATGAGAAAGACATTATTGTTGTCGTCTTATGCAATAACCATAAGCAAAATGCCCTTGTATTTTTGGTATAACCATGTTCCATCAATTTGAATAATATGTTTGCATAATGCAAAACCTTTTATTCATGTTTGAGACGTCCAAAAAAGTCAGTGAAATATTCTATTTCCACCAACACAAGTTCTGTCTGATTTAAATGCTGGTAATGTCTCCATAATCGCAACAATCCCCGGTGCATATGTCTTAAGCCACTAAAAATAGTGGAAATTCTTTGTGTGAATCATCCCAGTTGTTGAATATCTATTCAACTGCCTTTGTCCTTGCAATCCACGCTTTCTTGTATGATGAAGTATGATTATATCGTAAAATGATACAAGATATTATTATACTCACCTTCACTGATGGGTCCTAGTTAACAAGCGGAAAAATGTCTTGGCATATCAATTCAGTGTTTAATTTTTGGTAATCCTGTACAATATTAGTGGCAGTGCAATTGTGAGGTGGCTCTATATAAGCTATCTTCCATGAATCACATGTCTTCCTGTGAGATGCAGCAATCCAAAACATCCAAAGAAAGTTACGACATTCAATGACATACCTTCTCAAATAAGTGCATTTTATATTGAAACTGGAAGAGTTATCCATGTGAAAAAATTTAATAGCTCGCACACATTCTTCTTTAGTGCGTAACTTGTTTCCCTGTTTTAATTCACCCTCTAATCGCATATACGGATTGTAAAAAATATTGGAGGATATCTTATTGTCATGCACGTCCATGTTCGTCATATGTTAAGGCGGACAATATACATGACTTGTTGGTAATGGCGCTTAATGATCGTCATCTTCAGCGTTGTTCAACATATGATCGACGTGTGTCTCGATTTCTTCTTCGTCAACTACGTCGACTTCCATTTTGGATTCCCCTGAGTCTTCTGCTTCAAATTCATCATATTCAACTTGATCAATTATTTGAGATTGTTAAGCTTATTGCAGAGTAATATATAACTGAATAGAGTTGAAAATATAATGTTCGTGACTAACAAACATATATTCAACATCTTCATCGTCTCCCACCTTTAGCGGGTAAAATTTAACTTGATTATTTTTCGAAATAAATTGGATTTTGGTATGTGATTTGTGACACAGGACAAGATCCTATATAGGTTTCTATTCGTTTTCTTAAATTCAAGAAATTTGAATTTCTCTTGATTGTAAATTGAATAGTTTCGGTGTTTCAAAAACTAAACCCGTATACATCAGAGACATATGTCTCACCGTTGTAATGGGTATTGATAATATATTTGGGTGCATATGACATAGTATGATTCTTTTGGTATGACAATGACTTGTGTTGGTTTGAGTAAGAGTATGAACTTGTATGAAGTGTATTTAATAGTATGTGACAAGACCATGCAGGGAAAAACACTCGCCAATTCAATTGGAGATTGCTTTGGAACATTGAACATGGTCGCCAGTCAGTTTGGCACATACTATGCATGCAACCTTGAGAATCTACACTGCGACTTATGTAAGTGTTTATGAAAAAAAATATTTTCTTATGTTTTTCTAACACATTTTTTTATATGAAAGAACTTATTTTCTTTTTTTTAGGATGTTTCTAGGTTTTGCACTGGTTGTCATACCCCAAAATTCACCCTACCCCCATACAACTTTCATTTTATCCATCACCCTACCCTCATACAACTTTCATTTGATCCATGTCCCTATTACCCCTACATACATTCATCGTTCCATCACCATAATTGCATTAACATCCAAAACCAAAGGCATGTTGCACGGGCTCAAGGCATGGCGTTTATACCTGAGAAAACACCAACAAAACAGGAAAAATCATTTTTTGGACAGTGTAATCGATTACCCTAATCATGGTAATCGGTTACCTGGCTAAAAATCAGGCTCCCAGGCCATTTTGCTGTGTGTAATCGATTACCCCAATCATGGTAATCGATTACACCTGCGAAGACAACAGTAGTAACTCTATTTTTTACACATAGTGACTTTTTATTTTACCCCCTTTCCCACTTGCTTTCCCTATAAATAGGGACACTATTTCACCTTATTTTTCATGCTTTCTAGCCCCCAAAAGTTATGTTCAAGTACCATTCACTCTCCTCTCTAAACCTAGGTCAAAACAAAAAATCTTTCTCTCCCCAAAACTCACCCCACCAACTTTTTTCCCACTTCACATTTTTTTCCAAAACTTCCCACTCTCTAACACTCACGAATCAGCCCCTTCACTAAGCTTCCACCCTAAATACGTTCGTCCCAAACCCATTGCTTCACATTCAAGCTCAACACCATTTCAACCTAGCTTTTTCACATCTTTGGGTAATGATTTTAGCTTAAACGTTGTCAACTGTTTGGTTCTATTTTGTGTTGAAAAATGGTTGTTTGTTCTTGGTTTATCTTTTGAGAGAGTTTAGGTTCAAGCTTTCAAAAAATGGTTAACTTTGGTTTACACACTTTTTTTTAGATTTCTTGCTCTTACTACCTTTTTATTCACCTTTTTTAGTCTTGCTTTATGTTTGTTATCATTTTCTTTTATTGTGGACTTGTTGTTGTATTTGTTTGGTTGATGAGGTCTATTAGATCATGACCATGGTTGTTTGGAGTTGATTAAATTTTCAATATTTGAAACCTATTAATGGTTGATCAATAGATCATTCATGATACTTTGAGGCATTGATAAATTGCCTCTATTCCAACCATATTTGAGTCATTTTATGCATAGATGAAACCATGCATTTACATTAACTTACTAATCAATTTGCTTATTGTTACTAACCACTAACTACTAACTCCCAACATTTATATTATTGCACTTTAATTCCTTGTAATTTATTTTATTGTTCATTTTATTTCATTTACTTTATGTTTATGTTCATTATCTACCAACTCCTAACATTTACATTATTGCACTTTACTTCCTTGCAATTTATTTTATTGTTCACTTTATTTCAAGTACTTTATGTTTATGTTTATTGTTATCTAACTATATCATTTACATTATGCTAATTTATGTATTATCTTACTATCTTGCTAAATAAAAGAGGAGTAAAAATAAAAGGAAGAGAACAAATCATATTCTTTTTTCTAAAAAATTAATAGATAGACTTAGGGTTGCATAACTTTCTTTGTTACAAATCTATTGTTAGTTGATTTTTTAATCATCTTCAATACTTTGCATCAATGATAAGTTATCCCTTAATGTGTCATTATTCTGAGTCTTTTTGACCTATGAAAAATAGTCCATAAAAGGTGTTCATTTTGTACAGATTAGTAACCACTAATTATACTTCACTAACTTTGTTCATCATTAACCTTTGCTATTGTGATTTTGTTACCATTAACTTGTGGTTTATTTTGTGTCATTTACATTCACCAACCATTATTATTGTGATATTGTCATTCTTTATCTTGTAATTTACGTTTATGTTATTACCTTGTAATTTACATTCAAGTACTCATTACCATCATCATTGTACAAATTCATCATGCATGTTTATTTACTTGTTATTTACTTTATTATCATCATACATTAAAAACAACAAAAACTTGATAAAATGATAAGAGAAAAAATATTCACTCCATTCTTAATCAACTTGGACTTAGAGGATTTCATCTTAGGACCTTTGCTTGGAGGTCTTTTCATTATTCTTTGTGATACTTTGTAAACGCTTGGATTTTCATCCGTAACTTACATGCATGTTGTAAGAATGGAATCATGGCACCACCTTAGGGGACATGTTTGTAAGACCATTATCCTTTGTTTAGCTTAGGTCACTTTTGCACACAAAAGGCTTTCTCTTGGGCTACCTTACAATGAGACCCTTTGTTTCCTTGTTGGTTACTTTGCATTCATGTTGCATAAGCCAAATTTCACAATCAAATAAACAAACCCTTGATTCAACATCAAGTGGCGTTTTCATAATCAAATTCAAAACACTTAATAATTATGCTTATTATTGTGCGCCACGAGCCTTAAGTGGTGGAGAATGAGTAAGAATGGAGCATTTATACCCTTACTCTGATTATTTTGGACGTAAGACGTTTGGCTTGTTGTTTAGAATAATCGCCTCCGTCCATAGGCTTTAGTGCAATATAGTCACAAACATTCATTTCATAAAACCCTTATTCAAGGTAAAAATAACACAACTCATCAAACTCATTTTTTGTGCCTTAGGGCATCATCCCAAAAACTCTTTTCTCAAAGGTAAAAACAACCAACACACAAACATTTTTTACTCCTAACTACGGAGCTCTGATTCCTCATCCCCGAATGAGTGATACGTAGGCACAAGGCCCCAAATCCTTGGTGAGCACTATAATGAGAAAAACACCCCCTTTTCACACACTTTCTTTTGAAAATAAAACAATGATAGATAAATCCCCATGTATGTAAAACAACTCAAATGGTTCCCATGGAGTACCATTGACGTAAGGGGTGCTAATACCCTCCTCTTGCATAACCGACTTTTGAACCTAGATCTCGGTTGCGAGACCGATTCCTTATTCTCTTTTAGCGCTTCCCGTGCGCATCTTTTTATCTGAGGGTTTTATCGACTATTTACCCTCTCCTCTCCGATAGAGGTAAACTAAATAAAATTCGGTGGCGACTCTTCTGATTTTGCCTCTCTTTGGCATCTCTTTAGTCCCGGTTTCGTTTTCGTGAAATCCCGGTAGCGACAGTTGGCGACTCTGCTGGGGACACCAAAATTCCCTAAGCAAGTCTAGCCTAGTTTGGGTTGTTTCTCTTTTACGTACGTGGAGATTTTATCTATTATCTATTTTTTTATGTATATATTGCTTTTGTTGCTAACCTGTACGTATTTTCTTTGTTTGCCTGTTGGTCTGAAACTTTGGTTCTGTGACGAAGAATTTTTGGAAGCAATAATGATTGCAAAGAAAAAACCTTGTGTGAAAGACTCCTCACCCGAGTCTGAGGGTTTTTATTGAGATAGGAAAGGTTAAGTAGTATTGATCCGCGAGGTGCCTTCCTCGTTAGGGTCATACGAGAATCTCACTTAGTGGTAGATTCTCTTAAGGGGATTGATGACCGTCGTGCTTTTGGCGTAAGCATCTTTTCTTTTACTAGAATCAATGACCCTAAGACCCCTTTTAGAACCTTTAAACTATGGCTACAAAGATCTCACTTAGAGGTAGATGAATTTGATGGAGCAGTCGCCTGTCAAGTAAATTGACATAAGCGGCTGACAGTCAAGGAAGTCCATAACTCTAGGGGCAGTGTCTTACACCCAATTTTCCAAAAGCCTTAGATCACACAAAGCAAGAACCTTGGTTTACTAAGCAATCATTATTAACTCCATGCTTTGTCACGATGGTCCAAAACCATGAACCCGTGCCTAAAATCCTATGGAAATAATAAATCAATCATTCATTCATACATTCATTCATCATCAAAATAATAAGCAAAGCTCTTAAAATTTCTGTTTGTTCGAACACAAAATTACAAGACTATTTGTCGATACAATCATGGATACTTCAATAAGGAAAAGCACCTTTACTTTCCGTTTCAAGAGTCCCGACATCATTTCATTAAAGGTCCTCTGCTCAAAGGTCGTAGCTCTCAACGATAACAAGTTTAGAGCCAATTTTGGGAACATCATAGATCTTCTAACCGAGAAGGTTGACTATGGTGCTATCACTATAATATTCCAATACTATGACGTCCCTTTAAGATGTTTCACTTTCCCCGACTTCCAAATCTTTCCAACCTTGGAAGACCTCGAGAGACTCCTCAATCGATCAATCAAAAAATACAACCCTTTTCCCGAAGTTGGAAGAAGGCTTCTGTTTGACCGAGCTCTCACTCGCCTTGGGTATCAACGCCAACAAGCTAGTAGACAATTGAGGCGTTAAAGGATCCATCAAAGGTTTAACCCAAAAGTTCCTAGAAGCCCATGCTTGGGAAATGATTAAAAAAGGAAGACCCGACTTCTATAGTGCAACCTTGGGACTTTTGATTCATGGAATTGTCCTCTTCCCAAATATGGACAAGTTCGTGGATCATTTAGCAGTTGATGTCTTTCTAACAAAGAATCTGGTGTCTTTTTTACTTGCTGACTTCTACCATACCTTTCATACAAGGCATGAGAAGAAGGGAGGTACTTTCCTCTGTTGCGCTCCTATGTTACATATGTGGATGAGGGCCCGCATGCCTCAAAGTGGACCTTTTGCTGAAAACAAACTGACATGGCTGCAAAGGTTCGCATCTCTCTCTACTAACTCAATTCTATGGTACAAGAGGGAATGGGACACGAAAGACGTCATCGCAAGATGTGGAGAGTTCTCTAACGTACCCTTAATAGGAACGCAAGGTTGCATCAACTACAACCTTGCTATACTCAAGAGACAACTAGGGTACGCCATGATGAGTCCTTCCGAGGAAAGAGATTTCATTCCATTTGTCATCAATATCGTGGATCTGCTTGATTCAAATGTGAAAAGAGTGCGAAAAGCTTGGACAAGCATAATCCGTATTAACCAAGAATGGAGTAAGAAAAACATCCTGGCTAAGGAACCCTACTATGTGTGGGTAAAAGAGAGGGTTAGGGTTGTTAAAATGTAGTTTCTGTTTGACCCTTCTTCATTCCCGTTGATGCCCGAGCCCAAGCCTATCCTACAAGAGGACATGGACAAACTTACCAGCCAAATCAAAGATCTTGAGTTGGAAAACACTCAATTACGAGTCCAACTCAATCGTGCCAAGGAATGTAACCACGTCTTGGAGGATAAGGGTAACCAAGTTTGTGAAAAATTTGAAGATAGCAAGAAGAGGCTCCGATTAGCCGAGGGACAAATAGTTTGGGTTGGTGGAGCTCTACAAGGAGCTAATTATGAGCTAGACTTCCGCAACGACGAGTTGGATCGAGCGTCCCGAATCATCAAGGACTTTGAGAATACTGTTGAGAGGTCTAATGCCATGAAGAAAGAAGCGAGGGAAGATTATGAGGCCCAGATTCTCGAACTAAGGACCACTCTAAAAGAGTATAAGGACCTTCTAGCCAAGGAACAACTAGAGAAAGAAAAGATTCACTGAAGCTTCTTGCGTGAGCAGTTCAACTTTGGACGAGCTTGCGAGAGAATCAAGAACTTGAAGAGGGGAATCTATGACCAAGCATATGTAGAGTTGCAAAACAACTGTAGATATTCGGAGGAGCATTGGCATGGATTTGAAGTTGCCATTGCTCAAAGGGATGGAACCATCCATAATCTCCAAGCTCTTTATGAGGAATGGAGGGACAAATATGCCAACATGGCGATATTAACTAACTATGCCCTTCAAGACTTTCCCGAAAAGTTGAAGGAGGCAGATCTGATCATATGCCCAGATAATACCCCCGAAGAGGTCTATCACTTCGTCAAATTCTGCAAGAAGACGATGGCCGAACTCATCACCGACATTGAGGCTCTCCGCAAGTCTCAATGGGTCACTTTTAGGGTGGATATCTAGTTGGTTTATTTGTTTCCATTACTTGTATTTTGTAACTTCTATGTATTGCAGACTATTTTCCCTTCAAAGGATGAATGAAAGCTTCGTGATTTTCTCTATTGTGTTTTCCTTTATTTATGATTGTGAACGTGAATCGTCAAGTAGTTTTTGCAATGAATAAACACGAATAAATAAAAGAGCTTTGCTTTAACATAAGACAAAAAAAAACATCCATGCATCATTTGCATCTTTCAAAACATAAAAACATAAAAAAACTCATCCATCCACCCTTTTTTCCTGACTAGAACCACTCTCAAAAGCTGACTTTTCGGTACGATACACGAGGACGTCGACAAGATATCATGGAGAAACTTCAAGAAAACCAAGCTTCCCTTTAGGAGGAAGTATCCCAGGTGCGGTCTCAAATGCGACAATTGATGGAGACTATTCAAGCAGTCACAAGAGGCCAAGAAATTATAGAAAAAATGCAAGAAGAAATGAACCAACGTGCCAGTACTACCAATCCTCCTACCCCTCAAGCGGTCGAGACTCCGAATCCAGTTCCTCAAGTTGATCCTCCAATTAACATTAGTGCTCTCGGCGGTGTTCCAAACGGCAATCCTCGTCCTCATGTTTTTGAAATAGACGACCAATATGATGCATTCTTCAGCCCAAGGACTGCTTCTCACGATGACGCCTTCGGTTCAGCAACCAACGGGGTGGAGAGGAAGGTAAAGGCTATCGAGGAAAAGCTCAAGGCAATGGGGAACACTAATGTTTTGGGCCTTGATGCGGCAGAAATATGCCTAGTGCCTGGGTCATCATTCCGGCCAAGTTCAAAGTTCCAGACTTTGAAAAATATAAGGGAAATAGCGACCCTAGGACTCACATTAGGGCATACTGCCGAAAGATGGATGCTTATTCCAGTGATGATCAACTATTAATGCATTTTTTACAAGATTCCCTCAGTGAGGCATCTTTGGATTGGTATATGCAACTTGAGGGCAACCATATTCACACATGGAGGGAAATGGTCGAGGCATTCTTCAAGCACTATCAGTACAACACTGATATGGCACCTAATCGCACGCAGTTGCAAAATTTGACTCAAAGGTATTAGGAGTCCTTTAAAGAGTATGCCCAACGGTGGAGGGAGTTAGCTGCTAGGGTACAACCCCCATTGCTATAAAGGAAACTGGTAGGCATGTTTATGGGTAACCTGCAAGGTCCATACCTTGACAGAATGGTAGGGAGCACCTCTTCGGGCTTTTCCGACCTGGTCTTAGCAGGTGAAAGGATAGAAAATATGTTTAAGATGGAAAAGATCCAGAACTCTTCTAGTACTTCTGGTGCATCTGTAACATCCTAATTTTCCACACCTTAAATAATATATATAATTATAATTGAGACTTTAACATCGCTAATTATTACAAACTAAACATTGAAACTAGCCGCTATAATAATTAATTTATCAACTAATTACTCTTTATTTTATTATTAATATTATTATTCAATTTGAATATCATCGTTTTATTTTACAAACTAAACTTTGAAATTAGTCATTTAAATACTTAATTTTAAGTTAATTAATTATCCATATTATTTTTGTTATTATATTATTTGATGTTATTTGATTTGAATATCACTATTTTACTCTACAAACTAATAGTAAATAAAATAACCTTAAGTTAATAAATGTATTAAATAATTATCCTTGTTATTATTATTATTATTATTATTATTATTATTATTATTATACTTATCCTTTCATTTTATAAAAGAAATATATTTTATTTTTCTATTAATATTCTACATGATCATATGTCATGAAATAGTAGAAAAATCAAACTTTCATACATTTCTCACCAACTATTTTCACAAAGTCATATTAGAACATCTACAAAACTATTCATGCAAGACCTTAATTAAGGAGAGCCTATTCTCGAATAATGATTTTCCCAAATCAGTAAGCGAGGTTATGCCGACCTTAATTATTTATCATAAGAATGATCTATGACAATTTGAGGTTGTATTGTGCTTACATTGTTTGATTAGTTGTTTAATTGTTTATTTTATTTATACTTGAATGATTGTGATTGATAGACTAAGAAAATGATCTATTAAGGAGAGAAACAACAACATTGATTAGATATTAAGTGTTAGATCCCCAATGAAATAAGGGAAGTTGGATACATTGAGTAGTTGTATTCGGTTGGGTTCTGGCTAAGGAAAAGACTTGGTCGACCATGTCCTTTACGGTCCACCTCTCTTACCTGGGAAGTCAACCATACATTATTCACTGTATAAACTGAACTAGTTATATAGAGATAAGGATCACGCCAATGAGAAATAGACAAGACATTTAATGGATTTGACACTCAACCGAAGTAATTAGATAATAACTATGACTTGAAAGGTTAATATGATATTTCCCAAATATTAACTAAACACTTATAGTTGAGAGTTGCTACAAGATGGTTTAGTGATCATATAGACCTGCATTAAGGAATGTATAAGTCCACTGCCGTGCGGTATGGGACGTACGAGGTTGATCAATCGCCTACAATCCCGACGGGGATTATTATTTATGCATGCTAGGCAAGACGAGGGTCTTGGCCTGAATCCTCAGGGACGATCGACTTATAACACCTGGACTCCATGTGAAGTTAGGTGGCGTAGCTCTTGGTAATTGGGAGTACGTTGGTGGCATGTGGTCTTGTGATATCTGATCTTGGTAAATGGGATAGGTATCCTTGACAGCATTTAGTGGCCTGAGTCAGCATATAGTTCAGGGATGCATTAGAATAAACACTTATAGAGTATAGGTAAATGTGGGATAAAGATACGCTTGTTAGAATAATTATGGTTGTCATATATATATATATATATATATATATATATATATATATATATATATATATATATATATATATATATATATATATATATATATATATATATATATATATATATATATATATATATATATATATATTACTATTTTACATCCTATTCCCACTTTTAAACTTGTACGTAAACCTTAGCCCTGTATTCTTTTTGTCTTGCATCTTTGGATTGATCTATGACGATCAGGCGACGAGCTAGTCCATTTAGGAGGGAAGGCTATGGAGTGACAGATTACGATAATGTCAAGGCTGAAGGTTGCTAGCATTTTGTCAAACGCTTATCACATCGTTACTAGTACGTAATATTATATACAGTCAGTATAAGTGTCAGTCCTGTTGGACTTAGGAGGTCCTTCTGTTAAGCTTTCTTTTGATTTTCTTCATGTACTTTTATTTTAAGTTTTATCTACGTGGCAAGGCCACTAGTCTTAACGGTGTCAAACTTTATGTAAAATATATTTGAAGCATATATATGTGAAGTAGTATATTTTAATTAATTCAGTCTTGTTATTTAAATTTTTTAAATTTTCTGTATTTTATTTTAGAATTTCACTAATGGGACATAGGTTGTCTCAGCATCAAAGAAACCTTTTGTTCCCTACGGTAAAAAATGAGAAGGCGAGACCAATGCCACCTCCATCATTCGAAAAAGAAACCCCACTTATCCATAAGTAGTCGCCATAGCTCCCGTCCAACCAAGTCAACAACAACCATTTGCAATTCCTGTTCAAACTCAACAACAACACCAATATCAACAATAACCGCAACGTCAGCAACAACAGTATCAACAACAACAACAACAACAACAACAACAAAGGATGTGAAGGCCCGAGAGAAGATTTGACACGGTTCCCATGCCGTATATCCATATTCTAACATATTTATTGAGGGGATCAATTATACAACTAAGGGAGTTAGGATCCCTCACCAGTGGTTCTTCCTCCCGTTTATGATGCAAATGCCCGTTGTGAATTTCATTTTGGCGCTCCTGGGCATTCGATCGAGAATTATAAAGCATTAAAGTACAAGGTTCAAGATCTTATTGATTCTAAGGCAATCACGTTTTATCCCAAGGGGCCGAATGTAAATAACAACCCGATGCCTCCTCACAATAATGCAGCCGTGAATATGATAGAAGTTGATAATAGAAGGAGATTGATGTCTTGTGTGGACGAATTAAAAACACCATTCATCAAGATCAAGAATGCTTTAATGAAGGATAATGCCTTTCCCATCTGTAGTAATGACTGTGAACACTGTCTGATTAACCCACAACAATGTAGAACGTTGAAGTCTGTCATACAATAATTAATGGACCAAGGGATCTTGGTGGTAAACTGCCCATCCACAAAAGAAGATGTGTCTATCCTCGAGATACCATACGACAAAGTCCCCCCTCTACAAATTCTATATAACTTCTCTTAGTTAACTCTATCAACAAATCATGTTACTCCGATCATAATAACAGTTCCCACACCATTCTCGTATGTTGACACCAAGGCAGTCCCATGTGTGTATGACACCTCAGTCTACATTCATGGACATAAGATTCAAGAAGAACCGTTGAAGTCTAGTGATCCAATGATCAATATCACCGGAACTGGAGGAATTACGAAAAGTGGAAGGATATTTGCGCCTGCACCCACTCCAATTGGAACTATCAATCCTTCAACTTCAGACAAAGGCAAACAAAATGATGGCATTCAACAGAGACAAGACCCTACACCTTCCAATGAAGTAGAAGAGTTCTTACACATTATCAAGAAGAGCGATTATCGAGTAGTTGATCAGCTTAACCAGACACCCTTGAAGATCTCAATGTTGTCTTTATTAATGAGCTCAGAGGCCCATAGGGATACTTTGGTAAAAGTTTTGAGGACAACTCACGTACTACAAGAGATCTTTATTTGTCAATTTGAAGGGGTAGTTAACAATATCACTATTAGCTTAAGCTTGGGTTTCAGTGATGAAGAGCTTCCCGCTGAGGGGAGGAATCATAACAAGGCTCTCCACATTTCTATTGAGTGTGTGGACACAATCCTATCAAGAGTTTTGGTAGACACTGGGTCTTCCCTCAATGTGATTCCTAAGAGATCCTTTGCTAAGCTAACTGTTGAAGGACTCGTAATGAAGCCGAGTGAGCTTATAGTAAGAGCAATTGATGGGACTAGGAGGACTGTAATCAGTGAGGTGAATTTTCCTATGAAGATTGGTCCCCATACTTTCCTTATCACTTTCTTCGTAATGGACATCTATCCATCCTATCGTTGTCTTCTTGGAAGCCCTTGGATCCATTCAGTTAGTGTAGTCACTTCAACGCTCCACCAAAAATTGAAATTCTTAGCTGATGATAAACTAGTTGTTGTCGAGGGTGAGGAGGACATTATGGTAAGTCACCTCGCATATTTCCGATACGTTGAAGGAGAAGGGGAGATAAGGGAAATCCCATTCCAATCATTTGAAGTTATCAATGTTGAAATGGTTGGCCCAACAAGGGATGAATCAAAAGATGCCGAATCTCCAATGGCATCTCTTAAGGATGCTCTGACAATCATAAAGGATGGACACCCCCAAGGATGGGAAAGATTGCTTGAACTTCCTGTCAACAAGGACCGTACCGATTTAGGATACAACTCCCAAAATTTGAAGAAGCCCGCGCTGATAGCTACAAAGGGATCAGTGCTCCCACTATTTGAAAACTTCTCAAGCACTGGTTACCTTGATGACAACCGTATCTGTGTTGTGGAAGAAGATGAAGAAGAAGATGCTGGATTGATCTTCACAAAGACTGATGGAAAGGGTGCCACCAAATGGACCGAAATTGAAATACCTAAAGTAACCCTGATTAAAATGTAATTCCCAATGTTGTTTTCCTTCCTTTTTACCAAAATAACCCATGTCAAGCCCAAGGCATGAGGGAATCATTTGTAGGGCCTCATCAAATTTTCTTATTAATCATTAATAAGAAAGGTTCATGTTCGCAATCAATTTTGAGATCCTTGTCTTTCACTTATTTATTTCACCTTTTTTCAAAATGGAAATTTTCTTTAAAAAAAAATTCTTTTCAAATCATCCTTTCTTTCATATCAATAAAAGCGTGAACCTTAAATTGTGCAGATCATCCTCGACAACCACTAATGATAATTCTGCTACGGTCTCATACGACTTTGACAACCCAATTAATCAAGCCGATGAAGAGCGTGAGGAAGAGGCCGAACTCCCCGAAGAATTCTCCAGGCTGCTCAAGCAAGAGGAAAAAGTCATCCAGCCGCACGAAGAATCAGTGGAAGTAATTAACCTTGGGACAGACGAGGAAGCAAAAGAAGTCTGAGTCGGCTTCGCTCTATAAGACGAGGTGAAGGCAAAATTGATCGAACTCGTGAAGAAGTACAAATATGTGTTTGCATGGTCATACCAAGACATGCCCGACCTCGATACTGACATTATGGTCCACCATCTTCCTCTTAAAAAATAATTCCCTCCAGTAAAGAAAAAGCTAGGAAGGACCCGTCCCGATATGGCTATGAAAATCAAGGAGGAGGTACAAAAACAGCTCAACGCTGGCTTCCTAGCGATTTCCAATTATCCTCAATGGATTGCTAACATTGTGCATGTACCTAAGAAGGATGGAAAAGTGATAATATGCGTAGATTATAGAGATCTAAATAGAGTAAGTCCCAAAGATGGCTTTCCACTACCACACATTGACGTACTAGTAGACAATACCGATTAGTTCTCTATTTTCATTTTTATGGATGGTTCGGCTATAACCAGATCTGCATGGCTCAAGAAGATATGGAGAAAACCACTTTCATAACACCATGGGGCACCTTCTGCTACAAGGTAATGCCTTTTGGATTGAAGAACGCCGGTGCCACATACCAACGAGCCATGGTCACTTTCTTTCATGATGTGATCCATAAAGAGATTGAGGTCTATGTCGACGACATGATAACCAAGTCTCAAACCGAAGAGGAACACCTTGTCAATCTAGAAAAGTTATTTGAGAGGATGAGGAAGTTCAAATTGAGGCTTAGCCCTAACAAATGCACATTTGGGGTAAGATCCGGAAAATTGCTAGGTTTTATCGTCAGCCAACGTGGAATTGAAGTAGATCCCGAGAAAGTGAAAGCCATACAATCTCTGCCTGCACCCAAAATCGAGAAGAAAGTCTGAGGATTCCTAGGTAGATTGAACTACATTGCTAGGTTCATATCTCACCTCACTGCCACTTGTGATCCAATCTTCAAACTTCTTCGAAAGGATAAAGCCATCATTTGGAACGATGATTGCCAAGACGCATTTGAAAAAATAAAGGAGTATTTGCAAGAACCTCTTGTGTTGATGCCTCCTGTTCCTGGTAGACCATTAATCATGTATCTCACTATTCTCGAAGGATCTATGGGATGTGTCCTCGGCTAACATGACGAGACTGGTAGAAAAGAGCATGCAATATACTACTTCATCAAGAATTTCACTGATTACGAGAGTAGGTATTCGATGCTTGAAAAGACTTGCTGCGCACTAGCATGGGCTGCCAAACGTTTAAGACAGTACATGCTCACTCATACAACATTGTTGATCTCTAAGATGGATCCTATCAAATACATCTTTGAGAAGCCAACTCTAACCGGTAGAGTAGCCCGATGGCAAATGGCTTTAATCGAGTACGATATCCAACATGTCACTCAAAAGGCCATCAAAGGGAGTGTATTGTCTGATTATCTTGCACAACATCCCTTGGAGGACTATCAGTCTATGCGTTTTGAATTCCCCAACGAGGATATCATGTTGATTAGGTATTGCAACATCCTCGGTCCCGAGGAAGGACCCGATCCTGGATCTCGATGGACCTTGGTTTTTGATGGAGCTTCTAATGCTCACGGCAATGGTGTTGGGGCAGTAATCACTTCTCCAACTAATTTCCATCTCCCATTCACCGCCAAATTATATTTTGAATGTACAAACAATATGGCCGAATACGAGGCTTGTATCTTTGGTATTGAAGCTGATATCAATCTTAGGATCAAAATCCTGGAAGTCTATGGAGATCCAGCCTTGGTAATCAGCCAAGTCAAAGGAGATTGGGATACAAGAGATCTAAGCTCATTCCTTACAAAGAGCATGTCTTGAAACTAGTCCCTTATTTCGATGAAATTACATTCCACCACAACCCTCGAGAAGAGAATCAGCTAGCTGACGCCTTGGCAACTTTAGCATCCATGTTTAAGGTCAAGTGGAAGAATGAAGCGCCATCCTTTCACCTCAACTACTTAGACGATCCTACTTACTGTCTAGTAGCAGAAGACGAAGCCGACGATTATCCTTGGTTCTATGACATCATGAATTCTTAGAGAACCAAGAGTACCTTGTTGACGCATCCATCACCAACAAGACGTATCTTTGAAAACTATCATCCAAATTCTTCTTAAGTGGAGGGGTATTATACAAGAGAAATTATGATACAATTTTGCTTAGATGTGTGAACAAGCAAGAAGCAAACCAGATTATAATGGAAATTCATGAAGGATCCTTTGGGACGCATGCCAGTGGGAGCACTATGGTAAAGAAAATCTTAAGGGCTGACTACTGTTGGATGACTATGGAGGTTGAGTGTCATCGCCATGTCCAAACCTGCCACAAGTTCCAGATCTACGTTGACAAGATCCATGTGTCGCCAACGCCTCTCAATGTCGTAACATCACCTTGGCCTTTCGCCATGTGGGGCAATGACGTGATCAAATGCATAGAGTCAACTGCCTTGAATGGACACCGCTTCATCCTTGTAGCCATTGACTACTTCACAAAATGGGTAGAAGCAGCCTCGTACGCCAACGTTACCAGATAAGTGGTGACTCGATTCCTCAGGAAAGAAATCATTTGTCGTTATGGGGTCCCCAACAAGATCATTACTCATAATGGATCTAACCTCAATAATAAAATGATGAAAGAGATATGCCAAAATTTCAAGATCGACCATCACAACTCATCACCTTATATGCCTAAGATGAATGGCACTGTTGAGGCAACTAACAAAAACATCAAGAAGATCGTGCAAAAGATGGTGGAAACCTACAAAGATTGGCACGAAATGCTCCCGTTCGCATTACACGGCTATCGTACTTCCGTACACACTTCTACTAGGGCAACTCCCTTCTCCCTTGTGTATGGAATGGATGCAGTCTTGCCAGTCAAAGTAGAGATTCATTCCTTAAGGATTTTGACCGTGTTAAGCTTGATGAGACTGAGTGGGTGCAAGCTCGATTCGACCAACTAAACCTTATTGATGAGAAGCGCTTGGCATCCATCTGCCACGACCAACTCTATCAAAAACGCATCAAGAGGGCACATGACAAAAAGGTTTTCCCCCGCATCCTAAAGGCCGGAGACCTCGTATTGAAAAAGATTCTCCCAATCCAAACTGACCCAAGGGGAAAATGGACGCCAAACTACGAAGGCCCGTATGTTGTAAGAAAGGTCTTCTCCGGAGAAGCCTCAATACTTGCAACTGTGGATGGTGAAGATCTTCCATCCTCGGTGAATATGGATGCAGTCAAAAAATACTATGCTTAAAAAAAGAGAAAACCCGATATGTTGAAAACCCGAAAGGGCAACTTATACAAAAATGGGTATCCCGGTAGACTAAAAACCCGAAAGGGCAGTCTAGGCAAAAATTAGGGATTTAACAAGAGCAAGAGGCTGCATCCCGTAAGGAATCCTTCTTCATTCCCCGACGAATCAATTATGCGGGTCCCCCAGCAAGTCAATCCTATCACTCTCCTTCTGAAAGCAAGATCAAAGGACGACCAAAGGCATAAAGGCTATAGCAGAGTTAGAATTTGGTGGAAACCCAAGATGTTTCATTTCCATTACAATTATCATTTTCTTTTCGCAATCGCCTCTTTTAGGAATTGCTTTCCTTTGTACAAAATTCCCTATTTTTGGGACCACTTGTCAATAAAAATCAGCTCCCTCACATGTGCTCCATATTTTTACTTTTCCTGCTTTGTCTATGAAATATGACTTTTTTCTAAATAAAATTACATGGGAAATTTTCGATTAAAAGACCCTTTTCAAAAAAAACTATAAGGGAGACAACATCAAATTACATTTCTTTCAGAAATTTGCTAAAGATAATCAAAACACATTGGGAATTTCCAACCCGAGGGCGCCACACAGTTCTTTGGACTAGGCCGATCATTTCTCTCCCCATCGAGAATTCTCAAATATTATATTCAGCGCTTGCTTGGACGTCGAGCTCCAATTGCTCAAAGTACAGGAAAGTCATTACACTTTCCCCAATCACCTTTTTAAGCCCAACCACCATTGGCATTCCCCAAATACATTCCCCCGTGAAAGCCCAAATACACATCAGCATACATAACATCACATCGTAAGTATCTCCTTAACTTACTCAAATTAACTCGTCAGAGTTCGGAATTTCCCAACCATTGTTAGGAATTTTCCCTAATAAACGTCCATCCTCGAACACAGCCACACGTTCCAGCCGTTACTAGGAATCATCGCTAAACTGTTTCATTTCAAGTTTCCCCAAAGGAGTCAAGCATTCTAGCCGATGCTGAGAAACATCTTTGTACTTCTTCTATCCCCAGAAATTCATCACCATATTTTCTAAATTCTCTACAGAGTCAGGTATTCCAGCCATTTCTAAGAATCATCACTGAACTATTTGATCTTCCCGAAGGATTTTAGATATTCTAGCCTTCGCTACGAATCGTCACGGTACCTTTATGAAAAGTTTACTTTCACAGCCGAGTCAGGTATTCTAGCCATCACTAAGAATTGTCACAGTACCTTCGTGGAGAAATTGTATCTCTAGTCGAGTCACATATTCCAGTCGTTGCTAAGAATCGTCACTGAATTGTTTGATCTTCCCGGAGGATTTCAGGTATTCTAGCCTTCGCTACGAATCGTCACTGTAACTTCATGAAAAGTTTACTTTCACCGTCGAGTCAGGTATTCTAGCCGTCGCTAAGAATCATCACTGTACCTTCATGGAAAGTCGTATCTCCGGTCGAGTCAGGTGTTCTAGCCATTGCTAAAAATTATCACTGAATTCGTTTGTTTGACCCCCAATAGAGTTTAGGTGTTCCAGCCGTTGCTAAGGAACACTGTATGGTTTTTCCCTAGTCGTTACTAGGAGTGATCACCTTTTTTCTCATTCCTTATTGAAGTTTTCTTCCCTCAATTTTCTTGGGGTTTTGACATCAAAACTTTTATCATTAAGAAGATACTTAGGATGCATACATCACATTACATTGCGTAATCATCATAACCATGCAGAATCCCTAACAAATCCTTACATTATCATCCTCCAGAAGGGCAAATTTCTAGTTACTCCCATTAGTATTTAATCCTAAGTTTCACCCTAACTTTTTTTGGGGTATGACATCATAACCAACTTTTTTTCCCACTTCACATTTTTTCCCAAAACTTCCCACTCTTTAACACTTACAAATCAACCCCTTCACTAAGATTCCACCCTAACTACTTTCATCCCAAACCCCTTGCTTCACATTCAAGTTCAACACCATTTCAACCTAACTTTTTCACATCTTTGGGTAATGATTTTAGCTTAAACGATGTCAACTGTTTGGTTCTGTTTTGTGTTGAAAAATGGTTGTTTGTTCTTGGTTGGTCTTTTGAGAGAGTTTAGATTCAAGCTTGCAAAAAAAGGTTAACTTTGGTTTACACACTTCTTTTGAGATTTCTTGCTATTACTACCTTTTTATTCACCTTTTTTTTGTCTTGCTTTATTTTTGTTATCATTTTCTTTTATTGTGGACTTGTTGTTGTATTTATTTTGTTGATGAGGTTTATTAGATCATGACCATGGTTGTTTAGAGTTGATTAAATCATCAATGTTTCAAACCTATTAATGGTTTATCAATAGATCATTCATGATACTTTGAGGCATTGATAGATTGCCTCTATTTCAACCATATTTGAGTCATTTGATGCATAGATGAAACCATGACTTTATATTAACTTACTAATCCATTTGCTTATTGTTACTAACCACTCACTACTAACTCCTAACATTTATACTATTTCACTTTAATTCTTTGTAATTTATTTTATTGCTCATTTTACTTCATTTACTTTTTGTTTATGTTCATTATCTACCAACTCTTAACATTTACATTATTGCACTTTACTTCCTTGCAATTTATTTTATTATTCACTTTATTTTAAGTACTTTATGTTTATTTTTATTGTTATCTAACTATATAATTTATATTATGCTAATTCATGTATTATCTTACTATCTTGCTAAATGAAAGAGGGGTAAAACTAAAATAAAGAGAACAAATCATATTATTTTTTCTAAAAAATTAATAGATAGACTTAGGGTTGCATAATTTTCTTTGTTACAAATCTATTGTTAGTTAATTTTTTAATCATCTTCAATACTTTGTATCAATGATAAGTTATCCCTTAATGTGTCATTATTTTGAGTCTTTTTGACCTATGAAAAATAGTCCAAAAAAGGTGTTCATTTTGTACATATTACTAACCAGTAATTATACTTCACTAACTTTGTTCATCATTAACTTTTGTTATTGTGATTTTGTTACCATTAAATTATGGTTTATTTTGTGTCATTTACATTCACTAACCATTATTATTGTGATATTGTCATTATTTATCTTGTAATTTACTTTTATGTCATTACCTTGTAATTTACATTGAAGTACTCATTACCATCATCATTCTACAAATTCATCATGCATGTTTATTTACTTGTTATTTACTTTATTATCATCATATATTAAAAAAAAACAAAAATATGATAAAATGATAAGACCAAAAATATTCACTCCATTCTTAATCAACTTGGACTTAGAGGATTTCATCTTAGGACCTTTGCTTGAAGGCCTTTTCATTATTCTTTATGATACTTTGTAAACGCTTGGATTTCATCCGTAACTTACATGCATGTTGTAAGAATGACATCATGGCACCACCTTAGGGGGACATATTTCTAAGACCATTATCCTTTGTTTCACCTAAGTCACTTTTGCACACAAAAGGCTTTCTCTTGGGCTACCTTACAATGAGACCCTTTGTTTCCTTATTGGTTACTTTGAATTCATGTTGCATAATCCAAATTTCATAATCAAATAAACAAACCCTTGATTTAACGTTAAGTGATATTTTCATAATTAAATTCAAAACACTTAATAATTACGATTTTTATTGTGCGCCACGAGCCTTAAGTGGTGGAGAATGAGTAAGAATGGATCATTCCTACCCTTACTCTGATTATTTTGGACGCAAGACGCTTGGCTTGTTGTTTAGAATAATCGCCTTCGCCCATAGACTTTAGTGCAATATAATCACAAACATTCATTTCATAAAACCCTTATTCAAGGTAAAAACAACACAACTCATCAAACTCATTTTTTGTGCCTTAGGGCATCATCCCGAAAACCCTTTTCTCAAAGGTAAAAACAACCGACACACAAACATTTTATACTCCGAACTACGGAGCTCTGATTCCTCATCCCCAAATGAGTGATACATAGGAACAAGGGCCCCAATCCTTGGCGAGCACTATAATAACAAAAACACCCCCTTTTTCACACACAATCTTTTGAAAATAAAACAATGATAGATAAATCCCCATGTATGTAAAACAACCCAAATGGTTCCCATGGAGTACCATGGACGTAAGAGGTGATAATACCTTCCCCTTGAGTAGCCGACTTTCGAACCCAAATCTCGGTTGCGAGACCGATTCCTTATTCTCTTTTAGCGCTTCCCGTGAGCATATTTTTTTCTGAGGGTTTTATCGATTATTTCCCCTCTCCTCCCCGATAGAGGTAAACTAAATAAACTTCGGTGGCAACTCTTATGATTTTGCCTCTCTTTGGAATCTCTTTAGTCCCGGTTTCATTATCATGAAATCTCGGTAGCGACACTGGTGTCCACGAATTTGTTTTCATCGACGAGTTTATTCAATCTTATGTCAACCTCACCGATTTTGGACATGTTAACAAAATCATGTCTTGGCCTGTTGATAATAAGTTTATACTAGCTTTATGTGAAAGATGGCATCCTGAGACACATACTTTATGGTTTCTAACCGGTGAATGTACCATAATGTTAGAAGACGTGTACATGTTATTGGGGCTGCCTATTGAGGGTAAGGCGCTAAATGGAAAAATCAACTACACAAATTCAATTTGCATGGAACTCTTGGGTTTCAACTTGTTAGATGATAAATCAAGAGGTCAAGGTATATTGCTTTCGCACCTTAAGGTATATTACAATAGTTTACTATTAGATAAAAATTCTACCAAAGAAGCTCAAATAGTAAAAACTAGATGTTATATTATGCTCTTAATTGGTTTATTTTTATTTCCCTAAGGTAGTGGTTCTAGCATGCATGTTATGTATTTATCCTTATTAAGACATGTATATAAAATAAGAAGTTATAGTTAGGGTCCGCTTGTTTGTCTTATCTGTATAACTCTTTGTGTAAAAATGCACACAAAGACACATCTACATTTTCTGGATACGCGGTTTTGCTCCAAGCATGAGGTGAAGGTAGAGAAAAATAAGAAAGGTGGGTTTGAATTGTTTTCACATGAATTAATAGATTTTCTCAACAACACACGCAAAGAAGAAATAATAACAACACAAAGGATTTATCCTGGTTCGCTTGAAAATAAAAAATACTCTAGTCCACCCGGCCAAGGTGATTTCGCCTTCAACAGGGACTTAATCCACTAATCTCGACAGATTATAAAGTTCGTCTAAGGGTTCAACAACCTCTTAGCCCTCTCAAGTCTATAGGCCTAAGCAAGTCACTTGAGGAATCAAAAACAATTACAAGAATTACAAAGTGTTTCGGTAGATGCTTCTAGATAAGTAATATAAACACAATTTAAAAACAATGAAAGATAACCACACAATATTGAGCAGCAACTCTTGTATGGAAACTTTTTCTTACAACTACAGTGGTGAAGAAGTAACCAGAGTACACAGAGCGTGAGTTGTTCTTCGTAAGAGTGGTGAAAAAGTTGTATTATAAAGTTTTTGTATCAAAGTTGTATTTTGGCAAGTTGTGAATAGGCCCTTATATAGCACTTGAGATAAAACCGTTGGGGGGAAATCAATAAAGATTTCGTGCCAGTTGTGGGAGATAACAGTAGTAAATTCCTTGTCCTTTCCGTAGCATACTAGGAGCATAATCAAATGTTTCCTTAAAAGGATTGTACTATAATTTGAATGCTTATCTAGAAGCATCTAGTGAAATACTTTGTAATTCTGGTCATTGTTTTTGATTCCTCAAGTGACTTGTTTAGGTCTGTAGACTTGAGAGGGCTAAGAGGTTGTTGAGCCCTTAAACGAACTTTGTAATTTGTTGATATTACTAGATTAAGTTCTTGTTGAAGGCGAAATCACCTTGGCCGGGTGGACTGGAGTAGCTTTGATTTTCAAGCAAACCAGGATAAATCATTTGTGTTGTTATTATTTCTTCTTTGCGTGTGTTGTTGCGAAAATCTGTTAATTCATGTGAAAACAATTCAAACACCCTTTCTTGTTTTTCTCTACCTTCAATTGGTATCAGAGCTCTGACTCTGTTATTGATTTTTAAATCAAACACTTAACCGTGTAGAGAGACCCATGGAGAGAAAAACTCCATAGCCAACATAAATGAAATAGATAGCTATAATGCAAAACCTCAAGTTTTTGATGGAGAAAAATTTGAATACTCAAAGGATAGAATTGAGAGTTTCTTCCTAGGCTACGATGCTACTCTCTGAGGTATGGTTACAAATGGTTATACGCTACCTATCTCTGCAATTGGTATTCCTAACCCAAGAAGCAGAATGAGCGACGATCAGAAGTGTGATTTCAAGAATCACCATAAAGCTAGAACCATTATGTTAAACGTTATTTCCTACAACGAGTACGAGAAGATAACCAATAGGGAACAACCAAAGATATTGTTGACTCTTTGAAAATGACGCACGAAGGAAACAACCAAGTTAAAGAGACTAAGGCTCTGGCCTTAATCCAGAAGTATGAAGCCTTCATAATAGAAGATAATGAAGTTGTTGAAGTGATGTTCTCAAGGTACCAAACCTTGGTTGCATGAATCAATGTTTTGGACAAAGGACATAATACAACAAATAACGTTAAGAAGATAATCAGAAGTCTTCCTAAGAAGTGGAGACTTATGGTTACTGCTTTGAAGCTATCCAATGATCTGAACAACATAAGTCTTGAAGAACTTATCAGGTCTCTCAGAAGTCATGAAATAGAGCTAGAAGAAGGTGAACCTCAAAAGAAGAGCAAATTTGTTGCTCTAAAGTTAAGACCAGAAAGAAGAAATCCAGAAAGGAACAAAGCCTTTTAAGCTGAAGAGGAAGAAGATAATGACTATGAGAGTGAAGATTCTGATGATGAAGAAGAAGTATCTCTTCTTTCCAGAAGAATCAAATAGCTCTAGAGAAAGAGACATAACAACTTCAAAAGGCCCAAACAGAAGGGAGACCGTCCAGATTCAGCTTCTAGAGGCAGACCCAACAAGAAAGTAACATGTTATGAATGCAAAGAGCCTGGACACTACAAAAATGATTGTCCAAATCTAAACAAGGATATCTCCAGAAAACAAATCTTCAAGAAGAACTCATTCAAAGAAAATAAGAAAGGACTCATGGCAACATAGGACGACTCTGAATCTGAAGCTCTAGAATCTGATTATGAAGAGGAGTAAGCAAATGTAGCATTCATGGCCACTACATCAAGAAGTCCATCTAAAACAGAGTATGGCTCTGAAGAGGTATTCTCTGACTTTTCTCGTTCTGATCTTGAATCCCGTTTGTCAGAATCTTTGAGCTTGTATCAGAAGTTCTGACAAAAATTCAAGAACCTGAAAAAGGTTCATGAAGAGACTGTTGAAGAGTGTGACAAGCTTGAGAAAGAAGTTTATGAACTCAGAGAAAATAATTTTATTCTTGAAAGAGAAAAATATTTTTCAACTAAGAAATGTTCAAAACTTGAGGAAACTCTTTCTAAAGCTCCACCTATTTCTGACACTATCATATACAAATATGATAAAGCCTTTCAGAAATTTTTAAACAACAACCTAGATAGAAGTAGAATGGTTTCTATGATTTATGGTGTAAGTCATAGTAGAAAAAGAGTAATTGGTTATGACTCTAATGACGATCATCAGAAACCTTCTATAGAAAACAAACCAAAATCTCCTTTTTCTTACCATTATACACTAGCACAAACATAAAAGTTCAGTAACGCTAGAAAACCCAAAGTTTTCAAAAAATATGGGAAAACTAATCCTAAAGGACCCAAAAAATTATGGGTACCAAAATATAAAATAGTGTACGTTGTAGATATCCTATGCAGCAGAGTTAAAACACCAGTCATGGTACCTGGACTGTGGATGCTCGTGACACATGACGGGAAGAAAGAATATGTTCAAAGACCTGGAACTTAAAGATGTTGGTTTTGTAGGCTTTGGAGGAAATCAGAAAGGAAGAATCAGAGGATCTGGAACAGTTGGTAGCATATCTCTTCCCTCTATTTCTGATGTTCTTTATGTTGAGGGGTTAATGCATAATTTTTTATCCATAAGTCAATTAAGTGATAAAGATTATGATATTATCTTTAATAAAAAAACGTGAAAGGCTATCAATCAGAAAAATGGTACAATCCTTTTCACTGGAAAGAGGAAGAACAACATTTATAAAAATAAAACTTTCAGATTTGAAAAACCAAAACATGAAATGCTTGATGTCTGTTAATGAAGAACAATGGGTGTGGCATAGACGCTTGGGTCACATTAGCTTGAGGAGGATTTCTCAGCTAAATAAACTTGAGTTAGTCAAAGGCCTGCCTAAGCTGAAGTTTTCTTCAGAATCTCTTTATGAAGCATGTCAAAAAGGGAAATTTTCTAAAACTACTTTCAAAACCAAAAATGTCGTTTCCACCTCCAGACCTTTGAAACTTCTACACATTGATCTCTTTAGACCTGTTAAGATAACGTCAGTCAATGGTAAGAAGTATGGACTTGTCATTGTTGATGACTACAGTTGTTGTACATGGGTGAAATTATTAAGGTACAAGAATGAGTCACATTATATGTTCAACAGTTTTTGTTCAAAAGTGCAAAATGAATATGACTCTAAGATTATCAGAGTTAGAAGTGATCATGGTGGCGAATTTGAAAACAAACTTTTTGAAGAACTTTTTTGACTCTAATGGAATATCCCATCATTTATCTTTTCCTAGAAATCTACAAAAAAATGGAGTTATAGAAAGGAAGAATAGGACTCTCCAAGAAATGGCGAGAACCATGATCAATGAGACTAATGTGGCTAAGCACTTCTGGGCAGAAGTTGTGAATACAAAATGTTACGTTTAGAGTAGAATCTCTATCAGACTTATTATAGAGAAGACTCCTTATGAAATGTACAAGGGTAGAAAACCTAACATTGCTTATTTTCATCCTTTTGGATGCTCTTGTTTTATTTTGAACACTAAAGACAATCTGAACAAGTTTGACTCTAAGGCACACAAATGTATTATGTTGGGATACTTAGAATGTTATAAAGGATATAGAGTATACAATACAGAAACACAAATTGTGGAGGAATCAATTCATGTCAGATTTGATGACAAGCTTGACTCTGAAAAGTCAAAGCTAGTTGAGAAATTTGCAGATCTGGAGATCACACTTGCAAGCTCTATTGAAAATACCAAAGGTTATGAAGAACTATAAAGAGGAACTTCAGAAGTACCTGAACGCACAATCAATCAGAGAAGACAAAAAAATAGGCAAAATATTTCTTAAGAATTGATTCTGGGAAACAAAGGTGAACCTGTGAGAACAAGATCTATATTCAAAGATTCTAAAGAAACACTTTTGGGACTAGTATCTCTGATATAGCCAACATCCTATGAAGAAGACCTTCAAGATAAATAATGGATTCTAGCAATGAAAGAAGAACTTGATTAGTTTTCCAGAAATGACGTTGGGATCTTGTACCAAGACCCAAGGGAACCCATGTGATTGGAACTAAATGGGTTTATAGAAACGAGCCAAATGAAAAAGGTGAAGTTGACAGGAACAAAGCACATATGGTGGCACAAGGTTATAGTCAACAAGAAGGAATGACTATAATGAAACCTTTTCTCCAATCGCAAGGATAGAATCTATTCGTCACCTTGTATCTTTTGTTGTTAATAATTCTATTAAATTATATCAAATGGATGTCAAAAGTACGTTTCTTAATGGTTACATTTCTAAAGAAGTGTATGTCCATCAACCTCCTGGATTTGAAAATTCAAAACTTCCAGAACATGTTTTCAAACTTAAAAAATCTCTTTACGGTCTGAAACAAGCTCCCAGAGCTTGGTATGAAAGACTTAGCTTATTTCTTCTAGAAAATGATTTTATCAGAGGCAAAGTGGACTTCACTCTCTTTTGCAAAAACATCAGAAACAATCTTATGATTTGTCAGATTTATGTTGATGATATAATATTTGGTTCTGCTAACCCCTATGTTTGCCAAGAAGTTTGTAAGTTAATGCATGCAAAATTTGAAATGAGCGAACTAAATTTATTTCTGGGCATTCAAATCAATCAAACATCATAAGCCACATATGTC
Source organism: Lathyrus oleraceus (assembly GCF_024323335.1). NCBI lineage: Eukaryota > Viridiplantae > Streptophyta > Magnoliopsida > Fabales > Fabaceae > Lathyrus > Lathyrus oleraceus. Next base: position 51,255,560 of record NC_066579.1, on the reverse strand, counting down.
TATCAAAGCAAATACATAAAAGATATTATGAAGAAATTTGACATGTCAGAAAGTAAGCAAGCCAAGACTCCCATGCATCCTACTTGCATTCTGGAGAAGGAAGAGGTAAGTTAAAAGGTTTGTCAGAAACTCTATCGTGGTATGATAAGCTCTCTCCTTTATCTGACTGCTTCTCGTCCTGATATATTATTCAGTATATGTCTGTGTGCTAGATTTCAGTCAGATCCAAGGGAATCTCACTTAACTATTGTTAAGAGAATCCTTATGTATTTGAAAGGAACACATAATCTTGGCTTGATGTATAAGAAAACATCAGAGTACAAGCTTTATGGGTATTGTGAGGCAGATTATGTTAGAGATAAGATAAAGCGCAAAAGCACATATGGGAACTGTCAGTTTCTGGGAGGAAATCTCATATCGTGGGCAAGCAAAATACAATCAACCATTGCACTGCCAACTACATAAGCAGAATATATCACAGCTTCACTTTGCAGCATTGAAATGCTCTGGATGAAGAATCAGCTTGAGGACTTTCTGATCTATGAGAGTAATATTCCTATCTTTTGTGATAATACTGTTATTATTTGCTTAAGTAAGAATCCAATTTTACATTCTAGAGCGAAGCACATAGAAATTAAACACTACTTTATTAGAGAGTATGTTCAGAAAGGGACAATTATTTTAAAATTTATAGATACAGACCATCAATGGGATGATATCTTTACAAAACCCTTATCTGAAGATAGATTTCTCTTCATCCTGAAATTTTTTAATATGGCAGATTGCCCAAAATAACTCTGAACATGTGCTTCTCATCTCTAATGTAAAATTAGACTCTGACTCAAGCATATGATGTTTATCTGATTCTGATTCTGATACTTCTACAAGTTAGAAGATATCTTTATCAGAAACATATCAAGTCAGAAACCTTTGGGTATTCTTGACTCCGAGTACATCAACACGTGGCCTCTCAAACGTGTGGCTCTGGTTCTTATAGACACATGTCTAGCTCAGAACTCAATGGCCAAACTGTTGAGATCCCCTCGAGCAGTGTGTAAATCTTAAGATTAGAATCGCATCATTAGCTGCATTTAATTTTCCCCATGATTTTCTAAACTCGTTTTTAGAAAAAAATAATTTTGTTTTCCTTCTCAAATTACCGTTGATTTTTTTATATACTCCCGCGACTCCCACTATTCACACTTTCACTCTTAACTACTTACATAAACCCTAACCTCCAACTTTTCTCTACAACCTCTCTTCATATTTTTCTCTGAAACTTCATCATGAATGCTCAAGAATAGCAAGTTTTTGAGTTCTCTCAAGAGATGAACACCCAAGAACAACAAGGTGAATCCTCACAATAAGCCGCCTCCACTACTGCTCTTCAAATAACAACCTCTTATCAAGAATCCCATGTTCTTGATCCTCCAACCCACATCAACTTGTCAACACCATTTGAACAACTGGAAGTTCTTTGTGAATTACTGGTGGATTTTTGAAAACCTCAAAGACAATGGCATGTATCTTACACCATAATTGAAACATTAGGGTTGGCTCATCTACTTCAACCATCTATATGGTCCCATATACACAAATCTGGTAAAAGAATTCTGAGGATTTGCTGACTACGATGACCATTACATAGTTTCTCATGTTTTGGGTGTCAAGGTAGTGATAACTAAAAAGTCTATTGATGCGCTTATGAACATGGAGAAGGCCGGGGGCAGAAGGATTTATAACATCAATCCTAGGGCTAAGTACATGACCCAGGAAATCATCCCCACCATATTTTCCCAGAACCCTGAAGGACGAACATCCTTTAAAAATCAAGAGCTCCACAAGAATCTGAGGGTGTGGCTTAAGATAATTCTGGGATGAATCCACAATCGTCCATCATCCAACTCTTCTGACTACGTCAATACAAATCATAAGTTCATCCTCTACTTCTTTCACAAGGGTTTGAAGCTTAATCTACCATCTCTTCTCTTCAAATACTTAAGAGATTCTGTTAGAGATACCATAAACAACATGAAGCCAAGGAACTACATCCTTCTGGGTAGGTTGATTTTAGATGTTATGATTGAGAATGTTCTGGTGGATCATCTCATTCATCTGAATATGATGGAAGACATCCCAATGGATGTTGGGAAGCCCCTCAATGTGAGGAATCTGAAGAGTATGAGACTGATTGACAAGGTCCTTGTCAAACCTACCAGAAACACCTCCTGGGAGGAACTGAAGGATAAAGGAGAGAAAGTGGATGAGATGTACATTTTCACCAAGACTGATCTGTAGCACCTCAAATTTGCATCCCCCATTTGTACATTCATTTCATTTTTTAGGTCATTTGACATCACATTAACATTGCATTAACATTGCATAGTACCTTGCATCTTATCAGTCAAGACTGGTATTAGGAGAATTCATCTGTGCAGGAGACCAGGCATTTCCATGAGATAAAGGCCTTATGGTTGTTCTAGAGAGTTTACATGAATCAAGGTTCATTTTGAAGCCATTGTACCAAGTGCTAGAGGCTCAAAGTCCATAGTGCAGTTTCAGGTCATCTGGGGCTCATAAAAGTCAACTACAAGTCAACTGAGGGCTAGGAGGTGGAGAAATGGTTTGAGACACTTCATTCATGTCTAAAAGAGGTTTATTCATCATGTCAAACATTTACCTTGAAGATTTTGAAGCCAGATCAAAAGTTTCCAAAAATGGAAAGTGACCTGTAATTTCAAGTTTCCAAAAATGGCAAGTTTTTGGACCAACTTCAACTTGACTTTCCAACATCAAAGAAGCTTAAAATGAAATTTTGTCCAGCATGAAAGTTGAAGATCTTTCTCTCCTATTTCTAAAAAGTCCAAGATCATGAGCATCTGATGAATGGTTGAGGAGATATGATCAAATCATTGCCAAGTGTGCATTGGAACTTCAACAAGCCATAACTTTTGATCTAGAACTCCAAAATGAGTGCCTCTTTTTGCATATTTCTTCTCATGACATGTATTTTCCAAATCATTCATCACATTGCATGAAATTTCATCACATGACCATTGGCTCATTCATGCTCATTTTGGAGGGAAAATTGCAAATTTGAAATTGGTGCATCGTGGGAACAAATCACCATTGCCATTGTGTTCATAAGAGGGTTTTAAGTGAAATTGCATGGCCATTTGCTACTGTTCACGTGGGATTGCATGCATGGGGTGAAAAATCAATTTTTGCACTACACCTTATTTCTCACTAATCTCCAATTAACCAAAGCTTAATTAATTTTTCAGCATGATTAGGCAAGCATATAAAAGGTTAATCCTAACAGAATTCTCATTATTCATCATTTCTAGATCTCAAAATTTTTTCCCTCCAAAATTTTCTCTCCACCATAACTCAAAAATTCTTCAAAGAACACTTGATTTTTATTGCATATTCTGCTTTCTTGATCCTCAATTAGTAGAATTCAAGCCATTGATTGAAGAAATTGGTGAAGAATCAAGCAATTCCATACATGAACATGAACATGGAGTTTTGAAGATTTAGCTAGATCCAAGCCATTCCAAGAGTTGATTTGTGCTCCAGAAGTGATAACAAGGTTGATAGAAGAGGTTTGGATGCTGCTAGACACCTGAATCCAATACTGCCATTGTTGGAGCTTCAAGAGGTCAAATTTTCGAGTAGCTTATTCTTGTTTTTATTGCCATAGACTTGTAGTTCGTTGCTTGCTGATTCTACTGATATAAAAATCTTGAAAAATGGATAAGTTTTCATGGAGATATGATGAATTGAAGTTTTGAGTTCATGTATGTTTTCTGTTCGATTTGCACGATATAGGATGTTTTAGGCCAAAATAATGATAGATTTGGATTCCTCATGTTGTAAGCTTTCCATTGGTGTATGCATTTCGAAATTCTGCAAAAAAAATTATGAGGTGTTACTGTTCACCACCGTCTTCATGAGGAAGACGATGGTTTCCACCGTGCGCCACCGTGCCTGTACAGGCTTAGGGTTTGGCTGGTTCAAAAAAGCACTGTAGCGCGCCATGAACATGAGGAACATACTTCGATTCCCAAGCGTAACATTTCCATTCATTTTTTAATTTCATTTTCCACTTTTCAAAGCGACGTCGTTTTGGACGCGCCTGCATCCACACTTCGAATCCTGCTGGAGGCATTTCCCATTATTCAATTCTTTTCATTATTTTTCATGTTTTGCAATGTTTATTTCATTTTATGCATGATATTAAAAAAATCCTAAAAAATAGCTTGATGATCCAATTAATTCCAGATTTTTTTCTACATGATCATATGAATGTCTTCTATTTTTTGATGTGGATTTCTGGAATTGTGCCTGGCTGGGATTTTAATTGTGCTAGACTAATTGAACATGTGTGCATTTGTGACATGCCTCATTCAAACTAATGTGAAATGCTCAATATTGATCCAATTGCCATGAAATTTTGTGTGCTGATTCTCAACATGTTGTGTGATTTTTGAGGCTTGGTTGTGCATTTTTATCATTTTTCATTTCTGTTTTAGGCATGTGCTAATATGGTGTGACAATGTGTGTCACACAATTTGATGTTGATCTTCTCCATTTTCATTTCCTTGCCAATTGAGCTCCTCTGTTTATAATTTTTGGCATGATGATTATGCTTGACATGTTAATTTCTCATAAAAATTTCCAGAATTGTTTGAGTCATTTCTGTTTTAATATGGAATTTTGATTCTTGATGACCAATTGTATGCACCTTTTGCTTGCCTTGCCTTCTCTTGGTTGAATGATGACCTTGCTTAATGCTTTTGACTTGGTCCTTTTTAGGACATGTCCATGATAGATTGAATATGCTACAGGTTGAGAATTGGTTGCTGTTTTGACTTTTTGCCCTACCTTTGACCCTAGCCTTGGTGCTAGTGGTTTGTACTCATCTTTTGAGTTGTGCATTTCAGGTTCAAGCTTCTAGTCTTGATGGATGATGTTGATCTCATAAATTGAGATGCAAAATGATGTGTTCCACTAACATTTGTTGTGTTGTAGGTTCCTTGGAGATGAAATCATTTGAGTTGTTTACTTGTTGGCTTGACTTGTTGTGTCTATTGGAACCACTGTCTGTTTTAATAGTTTGTCTGAATACCATACTGATTGATTGGTTGTTTACACAGGTACTTTAGTAGCTTTGACTCATTGCTTGAGTTGCTTTGCTTTGCTTGTGGTTGGCATACCACTTAGGTAATTTCCTTAACTCCATGTAGTCTGGAAGACCTGTCATTTTCTTTTGGCAGACACCTGTCTGAAGCCCTCCTTAAGAGGCAATGTTTGTGGTTGTTTATGTTTGTGCCATGTACTTCAAAGACCTCCTAAGTGAAGAGGCGTTGGCAGATAGAAGGGATGTGCAATCCATCCCCTGCTATTCAGTTGAGTCTTTCATCTTGCTCGCACTACGTGCTGATGCATTTTGAATAAATACCCAAGATCCTTGTATATAGAGTCAGTCAAGTGGAGTAGAGTCCCACATTCTGGACTCCCACGCCTTCATTGATTTAAAGCTCACCCAGGCCCGGGTTAAGAGCTATGAGGTCTAACCCTCATCTCCCATTTCATCTTCTCACCCTGACGGTCGATGTCAGTGGTTAAGAGCTTCAGACACCCCTTTCAGTTGGCTTGTTTGTCGAGGTTGATATGACCCCTCGACTAAAGCCTAGTCTTGTATGAGCCGCTTGTTTGAATATAGCGTGTGTTGTTGATTGATTGTTTACTTAGCATGTTTGTTTGCTTGTGGAGTCAGATGTAAGACCAGCGATTGGCTTTCTGTTTCCCATCTATTTTTGGAGTTGGATGTAAGCCCAGCGATTGGCATTCCATTTCCCGTTTTTGGTCTCTCTTGAGACTTGTTTGTTGTATCCCCATAGGATTGCTAGACTTCGCATAGTTTCATTTGCATGTCAATTAAGGTAGCACGGTTCCTTCGTCTAGGACTTCCTTTCTTGCGTGAGCTTTCCTAAAACACAAACAAACATTATCCCCTCTTAAAGACACGTTAACTCCTTCTACTACAGGTGAGTAAGTCTCCAAAGGTCGAGCATCCGGTAGATTGCGTAGTAACGTTGTTCACTTAAAAAACACAAAACCAATAGAAATAGTTTAGCCGAACTACGGCAACTCTGATTCTCATGTGCAGATGAGATACGTAGGCACGAGATGCGATGTCTTGTCGAGTTTGACTAACAACTAACATTTAATCCTTTCTGTTCTCTCGCCCTCGTTGCGATTGAGACCTTCCCTTTCTCTTGCCCTAGTTGCAATCGAGACCCTTCTTCTTCTTGTGTGTGTGCTTGGAGTCTGACATAAGTCCAGCGATTGGAAGTCGGTTTCCTGTGGGTGTTTGTTTATGCGGAGTCTGACGTAAGTCCAGCGATTGGCAGTCGGTTTCCTATGTGTGTTTGTTTGTTCGGAGTCTAATGTAAGCCCAACGATTGGCCTTCGGTTTCCTGTGTTCTTTTGTGGAGTTGGATGTAAGACCAGCAATTGGTATTCCATTTCTAGTTTGTGTTTGTGTGTTTGCTTTGACGTCTCAGCGTCTTCTTTCATTGTTTTGTTTCGGCGTGCATTAGCCGAGCTACGAGTGCTTTGATTCTTCTCTGGTTAGAGAAGATACGTATGCATAGGACGCGATATCCTAGCGAGCATGTTTCCCTTTCCCCCGAACTACGTCGACTCTGATGTTTGTGTCTGACAAACTACATAGGCCCAGGATGCGTAGTTTTCTCCGAGTCCGCTTTCTCCGTTCTCTCTCTCCTGTTTCTATTCCAGTTTTGTGCAGTTTTTGAGCAGTTATTTAGCAACCTTATTCTTTTCTTTTTGAGCGTGGATTCCGTCGAGTACGACGGATGCGTAGGGGTGCTAATACCTTCCCTTCGCATAACCGACTCCCGATCCTATCAATCTCTGGTCGAGCGTTTCCTTTCCCTCCTTTGGGATAAATAACGCACGGTGGCGGCTCTGTGTCTTTTTCCCGCCGGTTTTTTGCGTAATGCGACATGATCCTCCAGAAGTTATAGAAATTTATCCGAAAGATCTGGAAGCTCAAGGCTACGACATGTCCAACTTCAGCATGGATTGGCTTCCAGATCATCCTCCAAACATCATGAAAAGAAAGAGGGAACCCTCTCAGAAGACAACTGTTCAGAAAAAGAAGATTCTCAATCAGGGAGAGTCTTCAACAACCAATACGAAGGCAGTGCCTATGACCTCTTCTTCAGCACCTTTCTGTAAGATCTCCATCTCAGAAGTTATGAACTCCTCTGTCTATGTTTCTAGGAAACTTGCCTCATCAATTCATCTACCACCTCCCACAATCTCAACCATAATTACAACTTCCTCCACTCTACCTACCAGAAATATAAACGTTCCCACTAAAAAATTCAAATCTCAACAACTAGCAACCTCACGCCCTTCTCATCAAACTTCTTAACAACCTACCTCATCCAAACCAACACCATCCATACCAATTCATTATGAACCAAAACCATCCAACCAAACCCACTAAGAGCCTACTCCTTATCAATCATTTCCATTAAAAGCCACAAACTCTAAACCCATCCCTCTCAGAACCATCATACCTACACATTCTCCTCCATTACCTCTCTTCAACCTCCATCCCACGTTATGAAGCAATGTTGTTCAACGAACCCTTCTCACCAACCTTCTCCACCACCCATAGCACCCATCATTACTATAACCTCACCATAACCTCTGAACATTCTGGTTCAGATCATCCCGATCCAACCTCCCCAAACCTTGAAGATATTCAAGCCACAATTGAATCAGAAAGAACTCTTTCTGTACCAGCAGACCAACCACTTCCTGAACCTTCTGAACCTAAACTCACCCTACCAACCTTTGATAAGGCATTAGCCAAGTTCTCAAAAAGTTCAGCTTATATGTTTAAGAAGCTCTCTGACGAATCCAACACCAGTGAGAAACCTTCTGAATTAAGGACTAACTAGAACAGACTCATCAGATGGATGACATCTGAGATTTTCAAGATGAAGAGCCTCTTTGAACAAGTCAGAAATGACTTCATCAAAAGTGATGAGGAAAAGTTAGAAGCTAGGTTGGCGAAGGAAGTGACATAAAAGGCTATATGGGAAGCAACTGAGAAAGTTGCCAAGGAGGCTGCTAAGAAAGCAACTGCAGAAGCTGCTGCAAAAGAGAAAGATGAGAAAGAATCAAAAGATGCAAGGGTCGCAGAAGCTGCTCAGAAGGCTGAATCTGAGAAACTATTGAGGTTGCTCTGACTCAGGGAGAGTCATCAACAACTGATCTTTCCCCTCTAGTCATCAGAACTCTGGAAGAGTTGCAGAAGGAACATCAACTGGTCAGAACCGGACTCGACAAACAAGATTAGGTCAAGAACAACATTCAGAACCTACTAGCTGCGCTACTTCAGAGGATGCCTCCTCCAACTAAACCTTAGACACTTTAGGATTTTTCTTTAAAATATTTCTAAGTGGTTTTAGTTCTAAGGCTTATTTTATGATCTTTTCTCGTTGTACTTTATGAAGTTTTCTAATCAGTGAAATTGTGGTTTATTTACTTTTTGAGTTTGACAAAAAGGGAGAGAATTAGATAGAAGTATTTTGATGAATTATTTTATCTAAATCTCAGAAATGCACTGCTTACATTCTGACATAAAATTATTGCATAGTTCTAAGTCATTTTTCAGGACCTATCTGTGCCAAAGGAAGCTTGGATTCTTATCTGAGAAACTACTAAATCAAGTCAAGAAACCTAAGAAGATCTGATAAGAAATTCTCTACCCCAGAAACATATATCTGATTCTAAATATATTTAAAAATCATTTTTAAGTATCAGACTTAGGGGGAGATTGCTAATCTCAAGGGGAGTCACTTTTCTATCTGACTCTGATCATTTTTCAGTTTAGTATCTCTTAAAGTACTTATTATTTCATCAAAATCCTAAGTTTTGTCATCATCAAAAAGGGGGATATTGTTAGAACAAGATTATAATTATGCAATGTATCTTTAAGTTTTGATGGTAACAAAGAACGAAACAATTTGATACCCTAAAATTTTCTTAAGTTTGCAGAATTCTAAGTTGAAATGACTCTGATAAGTCACTTCCTGATTCTTAAGAAAATAATTTTTGGCATCTGAAGTAGTCCAGAAGCGCTGACCCAGCATAAAGAGAAATCACATCTGACTTTGAACAAAATGCATCTGAGGAGAAATCACCTGAAGAATCTGACTCTGAAGTTCAAACTCTGATGATCTGATTCTAAGAACTCTATTTGAAGACTCTACCTGAAGACTCTAAGTCTGAATACTCTGATCACGCTCACCTCACTCTGACACATGCTTAGAAACACGCCTTTAGATGTCACATGGTCAAAAACTTAAGCTAGAAGCATTCAAATTGTAGTAAAATCCTTTTAAGGAAACATTTGATTATGCTCCTAGTCTGCTATGGAAAGAACAAGGAATTTACTACATTTATCTTCCACATCTGGCACAAAATCTTTATTGATTTCCCCCTAACAATATTATCTCAAGTGCTATATAAGGGCTTCTTCACAACTTGCCAAAATACAACTTCGATACAAAAACTTTATCATATAACTTTTTCACCACTCTTACAAAGAACAACTCACACTCTACATACTATGATAATTTCTTCACCACTATTATTGTAAGAAACAGTTTCCATACAAGATCTGCTGCTCAATATTGTGTGGTTATCTTTCACTGTTCTTAAATTGTGTCAATACTGCTTATCTAGAAGCATCTAGCGAAACAGTTTGTAATACTTGTAATTGTTTTTGATTCCTCAAGTGACTTATTTAGGTTTGTAGACTTGAGAGTGCTAAGAGGTTGTTGAACCCTTAGACGAACTTTGTAATCTGATGAGATTAGTGGATTAAGTCCTTGTTGAAGGCGAAATCACCTTGGTCGGGTGGATGGGAGTAACTTTGATTTTCAAGCGAACCAGGATAAATCGTTTGTGTTGTTATTATTTCTTCTTTGCGTGTGTTGTTGCAAAAATATATTAATTCATGTGAAAACAATTCAAACCCCCTTTCTTATTTTTCTCTACCTTCACCTCATGCTTGGAGCAAAACAACTTATCTAGAAAATGTAGATGTGTCTTTGTGTGCATTTTTACATAAAGAGCTATACAGATAAGCCAAACAAGCAGACTCTAACTATAACTTCTTATTTTATCTGCATGTCTTAATAAGGATAAATACATAACATGAATACTAGAACCACTACCTTCGGGAAATAAAAATAAACCAATCAAGAGCATAATATAACATCTAGTTTTTATTATTTCAGCTTCTTCGGTAGAATTTTCATCTAACTGTAAACTATTGTAATATACCTTAAGGTGTGAAAGCAATATACCTTGACCTCTTGATTTATCATATAACAAGTCAGAACCCAAGAGTTCCATGCAAATTGAATTTGCATAGTTGATTTTTCCATTTACCTCCTTATCCTCGATAGGCAGCCCCAATAACATGTACACATCTTCTAACGTTACGGTACATTCACCAGTTAGAAACCAGAAAGTGTGTGTCTCGGGACGCCATCTTTCACATATAGCTAGTATAAACTTATTATCAACTGACAAAAACATGATTTTTCTAACATGTCCAAAATCGGTGGCGTCGACATAAGATTGAATAAACTCGTCGATGGCAACAAATTTGTGGACACGAGTGAGAAACCTAGAAACTTCCTAAAAAAATAAGAAAATAAGTTCTTTCATATAAAAAAATATGTTAGAAAAATATAAGAAAATATGTTTTTTTCATAAACACTTACATAAGTCGCAGTGTAGATTCTCAAGGTTGCATGCATATGAGGTGCCAAACTGACTGGCGACCATGTTCAATGTTCCAAAGCAATCTCCAATTGAATTGGTGAGTGTTCTTCTATGCATGGTCTTGTCACATACTATTAAATACACTTCATACAATTGCATACTCTTACTCAAACTAACACAAGTTCATTGTCATACCAAAATAGTCATACTATGTCATATGCATCCAAATATATTATCGATGCTCACTACAACGGTGATACATATGTCTATGACGTATATGAGTTTAGTTTTCAAAACACCTAAACTGTTCAATTTACAATCAAGAGAAATTCAAATTTCTTGCATTTAAAAAAATGAATAGAAACCTATATAGGATCTTATCCTATGTCACAAATCACATACCGAAATCCAATTTATTTCGAAATATAATCAAGTTAAATTTTACCCGCTAAAGGTGCGAGACGATGAAGATGTTGAATATATGTTTGTTAGTCACGGACATTATGTTTTTAACTCTATTGAGTTATATATCACTCTCTAATAAGCTCTACCATCTCAATAATCTCAGATAATTGATCAAGACGAATATGATGAATTTGAAGCAGAAGACTCAGGGGAATCCGAATGGAAGTTGATGTAGTTAACGAAGAAGAAATCAAGACACACGTCGATCTTATGTTGAACAACAAAACTGAAGATGACGATCAGCAAGCGCCATTACCTATAAGTCGTGTATATTGTCAGCCTTAACATATGACGAACATGGACTTACATGATTATGAGACATCCTCCGATATTTTTTACAACCCGTATATGCGGTCAGAGGGTGAGTTAAAACTAGGAAACAAGTTCTGCACTAAAGAAGAATGTGTGCGAGCTATTAAAAAATTTCACATGGATAACTTTGTCGATTTCAATATAAAACACACTGATTTGAGAAGTGTGAGGGTAAAGGTTCTTAGTCCTTGTTTTAATGATGTCAAACCTTTTAGTAGCTCATACTGTGTAATTTGGACGATGTCATCATATCGTAGAGTGTATTCATTCTTTAACATGCTCAAAGTATCAATTCAATGTGTCTATGCATATAGGAGCATCTCATATATGTCAATATTGAACTTGATCATTGTTGGTACCTTAGGTCCATAACAGAATGGTTTGGAATGACCAGAATACATCTTAAAAACTCATTTTGACCATTTAAAATCTTTGAGTCGACTCATGCTTTAGAGCAATCGACTCATTCATGCATGCCATTTTATTTGTAATTCACGGGTTTGAATAGGTCGAGTCCCAAATGTGAACACGTCGAGTCTCCAGTGTGAACAGGTCGAGCCTCTAATGTGAACAAGTCGACTCATTCATGCATGTCATTTTCTTTGTAACTCACGGGTCTGATCAGATCGAGTCATAGGTTAACTAATTTTTGGAAAAACAATATGAGTCGAATCATTGCCCTATTGCGGTAGACCCATAACCAGTTTTATTTGAATTATGTTGTTGCAGGTCTGAACAGGGTGAGTCCCTAGTGTGAACAGGTCGAGTGGTCGCTGATTTCACTCATTTTTCTGCTGTGTATTCTTGCTAAACATTTTGCTATGTTTTTCACTTGGTCCATACATCATATATATATTCTTGAGTCTCATTTTCATCTTAATAACAAGAAAAGTTAAAGATATATACTAAAGTTCCTCTTCATCTTCATTCTTCATTGCATGTTTCAACAACTACACAAAATAATTTTTGTTGATCATAATGCATTGTTGTAGTGATAACGTCCAAATAGGATTGTGTATCTTGGTTTGGGTAGAGGTTTTTAGTGGGTTTTTCTTGAATAAAATCTTAGGGTTTTGTACTCCAAGATTTGGGGTTTTTTTGCACAAATCTCTACTTCATAGATTTTGCAGAGTGAAAGGTTTGGAGAACGGTGGGTTCATTCGGACGAGTAACGGTAACCGGAGGATTGTGAAGAAAGGTTTGGGTTCAATCGTGTCATGAGCGAAATCAGTCGAGCTAGAGTTTTGGAGAACTTGGAGTTCTTGCAATAAGGTAGCTACAATCGGAGGTTTGTTCGAAACGTTTGAAGCACTTGGTTCAACTCGAACCAAGGGTAGAGAAGTGAATAGGATCTACAAAAACACTTAGGTTTGCTTGGTGGTGATCATTTATTCTCTTGTATAAACTTTGAAATTAATAATAAATATCTCAATTCTAGTTTTAGAATTGGGGGCAAACGTACCTGAAGCGAGGACGAAAGGGGAACAGCCTAAACAAATTTGTTGTTGTTCTCTTGGTCGGAAAAATAGTAAGTGTACTATTTTTACCAATGTAGTAATGAGGAGTTTTATTTCCAAGTATCGATTGCGCAGGAAATACTTATTTTACTTTGATTCTATCAGAACAAAAAGATAATGGTTTGGTTGTTTTGGAATTTTAACAATAAACACAACAGACAGTAAAATATAATTGATTAATATAAAATATGCTAGGGGAAGTGGTTGATTTAACCAGTTATGAATTCAGTCAAGATTTCCTTAATACATATGCAACATTCAATTACCTAACCTCAGAATGTTCTTCCTTAAGTCCTTAAGGAAGAAACTATTAAACTACCAATTCTTACTCAAATGTCCATTCAATTAATCATTGGTTTTAATCATTAACAATATCAAGGTTTGCGGTGGTTTACAAAAGTTACTAGTCCTAGATGATGCAATCATAAACCCAATTGTGTGAAAACCCTAACAATTACAATCCTGTTATTGATAGTCATAGATCAATTTGTATTTGTCCGATACAAAAGCATAATAACATGAAACAATTAAATTGAAATAAGTAACATAGTAATAAGGAAATCATTTGTTCAAAATCATAACATACGATCAAATCAGGACCACCCCCCTAACATAGGGGGTTTAGCCTCTCATAGTATTAAACGAAATCATAGTATGAAAATTAGACATTACAAAGAACTAGGAGATTTTGATCTTCAATGGTCGGAACCCTTGAATCTCAACGTGTTCGAATCCTCCGTAGTAGCTATCCTCTCAATGCAATGTTTTCTTTCGTACGTCAAAAAGTGTCTTCTCCTTTCTTTCCCAAGCCTTCTAATAGTTTCAGATGGATTTTCTTCAAGCAAAAAGTCCAAACTACCCTTAATGAGCAGAATAGGTTCACATGGCAAAAATTGAAGTTTCTAAGCCGCGCCCAACAACACGGGCCGTGCGTGTACACACGGGTGCCCGTGTGTGCTCTCCAACATGAGCATTTTCAAATCAAGCTCCAGAGGTAACAACACGGGCCGTGTTCCTACACACAGGTGCCCGTGTTAATGCACTATTTTAAACAACACGGCCGTGTGTCACCACACGGGTGCCCGTGTTGCTCTCTGTTTTTCCTCTCCAATTTTGCTTTGCCTGACCAACAACACGGGCAGTGTTGTAGCACACGGGGGCCCGTGTTGACCTGCTGTCTCTTCATATTTTCGCCTTTCTGAGTATCCACAACTCCTCTATTAGTGATTTTAAACCTGTGCAATGGCATGTAACAATAACACTACGAAACGAAGCGTAAAAGAGACCTTTTTGACATAAACTTGTAATAAAATGCAATGCGATACCAAACTAACAAAACATGATAAATGACTCTGAAACACCTATAAATAAACATAAATCTTACCAAAGTGATGAAAATATGTCGGATCAATGGTGGGAATTCAATGGAAATGGTGACCGATCACAACCCCAAACTTGTCTCATTGCTTGTCCTCAAGTGATGTATTGAGTTCAAACAAAGGTCACCCACGAATTCATTTTCCACAATGCAACCTAGTCTTTCACAATTTGTGTTATTCCTTTCCAATCGAGTTTCAGGTATCTCCGACTCAGGCAGTTTGCCACATTTCCACATCAGAAGCCTCGTCACCTGCAAGCTTTTCACACACTCACAACATCTCTCATGGTTAGGGTGTGTACACTCACAGCACAGTATACAATACCAAACTCTTAAATTTGAATACATTCTAATTTCATGACAACAGCAAATTCCACACACTTTACGAGGTCTTTTAGGTTGTAACGGGGCTTGGGTACGGTGGAATAAACAAAAAAAATGGATAACAAAGGGTTTTGAACTCGGCAGTCATGTTGTGTGATTTTTCTTTCTCTTTTTCTCGTGCATCACGTATACTCTGGGGGTTAATTTCACTCTTTTGACTCTTTTTCTACTCAAAAAAATTCTTTTGCGAACATTTTATAGGTGTTAGAGTCTTAAGTCTCGGCAAGTGCATTTTTTCTCTTTTGTTTCTCTTTTTTTTTTGTTGGACATACACAATTCTTTTCTTTTTGTATGATCTCTTATTATGCACTTGCCCTATCTTTCAAGATTACCACCCCAAACTTAGCTTTATGCACATCTTGCAACTCACAACAATCATACCGAGTGATGAAAGAAATGAATGATGAGTGGTTAACATGGGGTTTATGATGAATAAAATGGCTAAGGCTCAACGGGGCTTACGAAGGGAAACATACAGATAGGGGAAGCAAGAAAGGCCCTGGATAACAAAAAACTTGCCTCAGTGTGTGTTGTCATGCTGTGAAGTGTCAAAAGGACATACGCAAAATCAGAGTGGTAAAGTCATACCTGGCTGACTCTCATGTTGATGTTTAGTGTCTGGCTTTTTGTAATCTCACCATGTTGGTTGGTTGGCTTTACAAGCTCTGAAGCCTCCTTGTGTTATGTGGTTTCTTTTCTGACTCGGTTCTTCCATACCGCTCTCTTGGTCCGGTGTCACCAAATTGTGTCCGACTTTATTTTCTCATGGTTGCATCAACTTCCGGGGTGCCTTTCAGCATAAGTTCGATGGGTGTCTTTCATCCACTACCATTGATCCCAGGATCGTCTAACCATTTCTCATCACTCTGTACACACAAGTAAACCACAAAAAAAACAAACACAATAATACGACGATAACAAAAACAAAAGCTCACGAACAAAAACAAATTGAAAGTGAATTAAAACAATTTAAAACATGAAAGGAGACCCCCCCCCCCCACACACACTTGAACTAAATATTGACCTCAATGTTTAAATTCAAATACGAAGGGGACTTACAGTGATTACTGTTGTGGAGGAGGCGGAGGATCGTGCAGGAAATGCAACATCAGACGTTGCATCATGGCTTGCATGTCATCCATGACTGTCCCTTGTCGGAACAATTCCACACCCTGTCTGGCTAATTCCGCACCTTGTCTGGTTTGCTCGGTGCGGAGAGTTCCCATCTCAGTTTGGATCCAACCCCACTGGTCCTGCGACATAAAAGAGGATCCTTCACCATGTAGGTTGAAATCCTGTGGGGGTGGCATACCTTGGGTAGTTGGCCTCTCATCTTCTTCCATTTCCTCACCTGAAAAATCTTGGTCAAATTGAGCATCGTCCCCTACAGATGGGGCTAAACCTGTATACAACCAGTTAGCAACATTTGCAATGCTAATGGAACCAGGTGCTGGTAGTGCAAGCACTTCCACATTCTGAATCACAAGAGAGTAATGAGTCGGCATGATGGCAATCATTTGCTGATTGATGAGAGTGTTCATGTCGATCTTAGTCTTACCCATCACTGCAACTTCTTCCCACAAGAGTTGACCATACCCAAAGTGGTCTGCAATCTGCGTGATCAAACCACCCACAGAAATATCACCGGTAGTTGCGTGGCCAACTTGCTTCAAATGATTGGCGGCAAAAGAAGCTGCATTGACTCGCTCATTGTTGGCCATGCAGTGAAGGAAAAATAACTCTCTCATTGCAGCTACCCCGGTACTATCACCCCGTCCGAACAAGGTGTAGGCTAACCCCTTTGATGCATATCTGAAGCAAGGGTTATGAATCCCCGAAGCTTTTCCCGAACTTGGGTTATAGCCACTTTTACCTATAATAGCCCTCCAAAAATCAATTGCTGAAAAAGTGTCTGGAGGGGTTCCAGGTCCAGATACCGGGAGTCTCAGAATACTCCCAAGTTCCTCAATAGATAGCTTGTGATCCTCATCGAACAATCGGAAAGTAATTTGACCATAAAATTCCATCTGCGAAGATCGGTGCTTCGAATTGCATGAATTCTAACATACCGATGTTGTGAAACATGCGGTGCAACTCTTCCTTTAAGCCCAACTCATCAAGTGTAGCATCACACATATAACGTGTCGGAATGAGCTTACGTTTAGCAAGAATCACATACCTCTCTTGATGCTCCGGTTGTTCAAACAAAATGCCATGAGTGTAGCACCTCAAATTTGCACCTATCATTGTACATACATTTTCATATTAGGTCATAGCATATCATGGTCCATTGCATAGCATTGCATTGCCTCTTTTGCCTCAAGTGCAAGCCAATCAAGAAATTAGGTCAAACTAATCTCCTGATCAGTCAACCAAGCAAGCAAAGGTATTTCTCAAGGAACCAATGCCCTAGGTTGTGTGAAACAAGTTCACATGACTTGGTGGTCCATTTGAAGTGTTCAAGGCAAGGATTGAAGACTCAGAGGTCAGCAGTTCATACACAGACAATCAAAAGTCAAAGAAAGTCAACTGTCAGTCAAAGCAGTGGATGGTGGTCATTCTTGTGGAATTTGGGCACCATGGTCAATAATCAAGGGTTCAAACAACTTGGGACATCATTTGAAGTCAAATTCTCAAGGAATTAGGGTTTGGAAGTCATCAGTCAATGCACAATCAGACAGAAACCCTAAAAGTCAACTGTTGGTCAACTGTCCATTTAATCAGTGATTGGATGATTGGAATTGGTTTGTGAGAGTTCATTCATGTCCAAATAGTCATCATATATCATGCCAAACACCATCATGGAAGAATTTGAAGCCAGATCAGAAATTTCCCAAAACGGAAACTGGGCCTGTAACTGAAACTTACCAGAAATGGAAAGTTTTGATCCTCAAACTTACATCATGATACAAGCCTCAAATGAATTTTTGCCCAACATGAAAGTTGAAGATCTTGTTCTCCCATTTCCAAAAAGTCCTAGAACTCTTAATTCCCATGTGTGGTTGGCAAGTTATGATCGAATCGATTTCAGAAAATCTTGAACTTCAGAAGGCCATATCTCTCAAACCGTTTGGCCAATTTTGGTGGGGTTTTTTCCTACAAGTCACATTTGATCCCCTCTTTCCAAAAATATAAATTTCATATGCCAAAACTTCACCAATCAAAATGGCATATTTTGACCTTTTTCATTTAAATG
Source organism: Lathyrus oleraceus (assembly GCF_024323335.1). Taxonomy (NCBI): domain Eukaryota; kingdom Viridiplantae; phylum Streptophyta; class Magnoliopsida; order Fabales; family Fabaceae; genus Lathyrus; species Lathyrus oleraceus. The sequence goes on along the minus strand of NC_066579.1, from coordinate 51,237,463 downwards.
TAAGTTTGACCAAGAGTTGACTTTTTGATTTAAACATTTTTTCAACATTTGGCCAATTGGAACAGCTCATAAATGTCATTTAGAATGTGTTTGCAAAGTCAAAATATGCAGTACATGAGGCCATTGTTTGGTTGCTTGAATTGTAAGAAAGGTACAATTTCACCATACTTGTCCATGCTTCCACCATGCCTTGCCTTGCACCTCAAAAGGACAGCAATTATGCAGCATTTTTTCTGTCATTAGAGCCTCATCCTGCAGCCCAAACCAACAACAATAGAAGGCCATGCTTAGTTGCTGAAAATTGGGCAAAAGTACATGTGTTCACCATGCTTCCACAACCATACTTGTACCATGACCATAACAACATACCTCCTCATCATATTTTCTGCAGATGGAGGATAGTAGCAGCACAGTAGGCTAACCATTCCTTTCACTCATCAATAGAGTTTCACCTTTTGGCCATTCTTCAAGAAAAAAGGATTGTCAAGGGAAAGCAGAAAAAGGACAAACCAACCATACCTTGTACATGTTCCTGCTGCCATTTTGAACTGCATTTGGCCTTACCACAATGACCTTCACTCTTTGGCCAACGATGCTCTTACCCTTGGCCACATTTTTTCTGTCAAAAAACCTGGCCAGACTACAAAGGAGATGGAAGCAACAAAATACAGCAGAGGCAAGCATCCATCCTGCCAAGCCATACCACAAACCGCAAGACCACAAACCCTTGGCATTTTCTCTTCTAAAAACCTGTCACAACACTGCAGCAGAAAAGAAAAAAAAACCTTGGCAATTGCTCAAAACCATTTTTCCATCATTTTTCCCTGTCATCACAAAACCAACAACACTTCATTTTTAGATGATGGCCCACTCTCTCAACTGACCCTGCTACTTGTATCTCAACCTTTCCTGTCCAAACTGGAAAAAGCCTCTCACTTTGCTTGTGCATTTTCTGTCCAAATTCCCAATAGACCAACCAAAACCTTTGCTTATTTGTATCTTACAAAACCTGTCAAGTCCAAAACCAACAAACTAAGGCTGGCTTGAACATATACTGCATCACTTTTCCTGCCATGGCCAAAACCTCACTTTGACACCTTTGTTTATATCAGTCCAAACATCAAAGAACCAATGAACTAAATTGGCTTGACAACATCCTGCAGACAACAACATACATCAGAAAAATAGATTGGCACAGGGAAATGGATTCTGCTCACTAACCCTGCTATTTTGCATCCCACATTTTCTGTCCAAAACAAAAGCTCCAAACCCAACCTTGCCTTGCCTTGCACATGGTTCCTCACCATTTTGCTGCTATGAAAAACAGCAACAGTAGCCAACACATAACAAGGCATTGGATTTAACTCACTCACCAAAAACCTCCTTCAAACTGGGCCTTGCCTTGTGTTTTAAAACCTAAGCCTTGCCTTACCTTGCCAGCCACCATCCAACTGCAGTAAAATCAATTGCCTACAGCAGCACTAAAACCCTACATTTGACCCTTGGCCTTGGCATCTCATTCACTCTGTCCAAACACAAGCAGCATACCACAAACAACCTTCACTTATTTTCCAACCAAAGCCCTTGCTCACTTGGCTTTTTTTCTGTCAAAAACACAACAAACTAAGCTAGCTTAAACAACACTTCCACCATTTTTCCCTGTCATCACAAAACCAACAAAGGCACCCTAAAGGCCATTCCCATTTTTTTCTGTCAACAAAAGGACAGTAGCAGCACACAATAGAAAACTAGAAAAACCACACTCATTCAAAAACTGGCTACTATTTGCATCCCACCTTGTCTGTCCAAGCTCAGACAAAACCTGGCCATTTGCCACTTCCCAAAGGGCTCACCATTTTGAAACTTCCAAACATGACCAACATGACATAACTTAACCAACAAGCCTCATTCATTCAAACCACCTCACTTGCATTTTGCCAAGAAAAAATCCTGTCAAACAAACCAACATCCAACAGCAAACCAAACTTCTTTTTCTGTCATGAACAAACCCTGCTAGCTCACATAACACAACCACCTTCATCCATTTTCTAAACATCACCTCATCTTGACATTTATCAAAAACCAGTCCAAACTTCAAAGAACAAAAACCCTGGCCTTTGTTTTTTTCACTATCCTTTCCTCATTCTGAATTAAATTGCAGCCATCAAACATAACATAGCAGACCAACCAACCTCATTCACTTTCAAAATCTCACCTTCTTGCATTTTCAAATTTTCTGTCAAAAACTCCAAAGTCACCAAGCCTTGCCTTGCCCTGAACACAATCCAAGCATCCTTTTGAACCACTAAGGGCAGCCACAAGCCAGCATAAACCATGGTGTTCCCAATCTCATTTTCACATTTCATTCAAAAGGCCACAAAATAGCCAAAACATGACAGCTCTTGTTCTAAGCATTTGTTGATCAAAAGAGCATTGCCAACACATCTCAAATATCACATAGCAAGTGTCCAAAGCCTCAAAACCTGCAGAAAACATCAAGAACTCAAAATCACTTTTCAACTTGTCACATTGTGTCAAATTTGCATTTTTAGAGCTACTTTCACTCTCAGGCCATTCCAAGCTTAGCAAATTAGTTTGCCATGATCCATAGGGTGTATTGAAGCTGTCTCAAACCTCCATTGCTCACTGTTTGAAAATTAAAAACACAACCTTTCTCAAAATCAAGCAAAAACCAGTTCAGTGGCCATCTTCATTTCCAGCTTGATTCAAGTTCAAGTAAGGTGTCAAACAGCTTGCCTTGGACCCTTTGAAGCTATTTGGATACCTGTCAAGCTGTAAAAGCATCTCCAGCATCACATTCAACATTGCCCTGTTCAGTTTGGTAAATTTTCGACCTCTCTCTTTTGTCAAATTGATACATGCTTAGTGTAGGTCTATCCATGCTGAGCATCATAATGCTTTTACTTTTTTGAATTGGCTGCTTATTCATGAAGATATATTGTTGTGAAGTTTGATGTCAAGTTTTGTTTTTGGTCGATTCATGAGCATGTTGAGGTTTTAATGGAAATCAATGAGGGATTCATGCTTGTCATTGTTTGCTGATCATTTCCATATATTCAATTTTGATTTTTGGGCAAGTTTGTGAAATCATGATTTGGGGATGGTGATGAACAGTGAAACCCTAACTTCCAAAATATTTTCCCAGATTTTTTCTGTTTCATTTTCACGTGCATGCCACTTTTCTTCCTCCCACCAATTAAAACATTTCCTCCTTGGCCCAAAAACGGCAGCGTATCATTAAGTGGATCCAAATATTACCAAACTGCCATTCGTGCCTCATTTTATTCCATTTTAATTTCACATTTTATAACCAATCTTCCAAAAATCATAACTTGCTCATTTTTGATCCTAAAATCATGGATTTTTTTGTGTTGTGTTCATCATGATCTCTACTTTTTTATCATTATTTTTCCAGAATTTTTGGATGAGTGGTTTTTAAATGGCCTTAGGGTTTGTGACATGTGACCAATTTTTGTACACTTTGCCAAATCAATTGTGAAATGATGAGAATGTATCCAATGGCTCCCAAATTTTTTGTGCTTAAAATAGACACACTCATGGTGATTTTGGTGTAGAGTTTGTGCATTTATCATTTGTGGTTTGTGAGTTATGATTTTTTGAATTAGGGTGTGACAATTTGTGTCACACCATTGATGTCCAACTTCATGATTTTCATTACCATGCTTCTTGACCTCCAATTGATCTGATTTTTTGCATGAACCTACTCTTATATGTCTAGTTTACATGTGAATTTTCTTGGAATTATTTGTGTCATTTTCCATTTGTTTGAGATTTTTCTTCCCTGCCTAGTCAAATGTTGCCCTTGTGTGACACATGTTCCCATTTCATTTGTGAAATTCTCATACTTTATTAGATGGACATGAAATTTTACATGAGATAACTAGACATCCTCATCTTTGCCATGGTTTTGATCCCATTCATTTATCATACACCATTCTTGACTTATGATTTTTCTAAGTTGATGCATGCTTGGTTGACTTCATTGAGCATGTTCAAAATGGCCTTGACTTTCTGATTTTCATTGACTGCCTTCCACTTGTCCAAATGGGATGAAATTTGACATGCTTACCATGCTATGTGTTAGGATTGTTCATGATTTATTTGGTGATTTTTGAAAATGTTTAAGGTTGCTTTTGAGTTAAGTCTTGCTGTTGACTTCTATGAGCTTCTGATTGCCATGTTTTGACCTAATCTGTTCATGAAACGATGTTAGTGATTGATATGGATGTGAGCCCAATTGGTTTTGTTTCCTAATTGTTTGAATATGATTTTGGATACTTACCCCTTGCTGTCTTGACTTTCTCATTCACTTTTGACCTTAGGCTTGTCCTAGTGGTCCTGTTACTCACCTTTGAGCTTGTGTTTTCAGGTTGACCATCAAATGGCCATTGAGACCAATTCTTTTGACTGAGCTTGCTTAAATATCATTGTCTAACCTATTTGTTTTGTAGGTGGCTTGGCTCACATGCCCTAAGCCTTGTGCCTTGCACATCCTTGTGCCCCCTAATTGACTGTTGGTGCTTGTTTCTGTTTGTTTTGTTTGAAGTTGCATACTAACATCTGCTTGACTGTTTCAGGTGCTTTAGTTGCTTAGTTCCTTGTGAACTTTTTGCTTTGCTTTGCTTGTATAAGCAATTTGCATTGAGGTATGTCTCTTCTACTTCATGTAGTCTGGAAGACCTGGCCTGTTACTTGGCCAGGCAACTGTCTGAAGTCCTCCTTAAGAGGCAATGTTTGTGACTGTTTAACTTTGTCCTTGCATAGGGTCAAAGACCTCCTAAGTGAAGAGGCAATTGGTGGAAGGTAGGGATATGCAATCTATCCCCCACTATTCAGTGTGTCATCTGCTTTGCTCACACCACTGTGTTGATGCATTTCAGATACAAACCCAAGATCTTGTACAATTGTACAGTTGAGTCAGTCTTAATGTGTAGAAGGGTTCCTACTTTCTGAACCCACACATTCTTGTCTTGAGCTCTCCCAGGCCAGGGATAAGAGCTGTGAAGTCTCATCTTCACTCACCTTTCATCTGCTTCACCTTAGCCCCTCAATGGCAAGGTTAAGAGCAACATTCACCCAGTTCCAGAGGTTTGTTTGTCGAGGTTGATATGACCCCTTGACTAAAACCTAACCCTTGTTTGAGCCACTTGTTTGTGTATAGCGTGTGCTATCTGTGCTTGTAGGATTGTTTGACTTGCTTCCTGTGCAAGATAGGATTGTTTGACTTGCTTCCCGTGCAAGATAGGATTGTTTGACTTGCTTCCTGTGCAAGTTAGGATTAGTTTAGACTTGCTTCCTGTGCAAGTTAGGTTTTGCTTGGCTTGCTTCCTGTGCAAGTTAAGTGTGTGTGGCTTGCTCCCTGTGTGAGCCATACTTAGGATAGGTTGGCCCTTGTGCCATTTAGCTAGAAACCTTAACTTAGGGATGATTTGCATGATAACATCTAGGCTCGAGTCGTAGTCTCCCTAGTTGTGTCTCCCTCTGTTATCTGGTTAGGCTAGATCCTTATCCCTGCGTAGGGGAACTACATCGCCCTGATCTTCACACCAGATGAAGTATGTAGGCAGGAGATTGAGCTGATCTCTCCGGGCGCCCTTTTTCTTTTTCGAGTGTGTTGTTTGACCTTTGCTAGGCTCGAGTCCCTGACTCCTTAGCATTTGCTGTCTGTCTTGTTTGTGTGTGCTTGACAGTTATAGGCTGAGTCCCCGACTCCCTATCTCTCTGTTGTGTTTGTTTAGGTTCGGATGTCAATGTAAGTCCAGTGATTGGCATTTGGGCTCCATGTTTGCCTTCTTGAGTGCGTTTTGGTTCGGATGCTGACATAAGTCCAGTGATTGGCAGTCGGGCTCCACGTTTGCCTGTGTCTTGTTGGTTTGTGTGCGTGTCAGTCGAGCTACGAATGCTCTGATTCTTCTCTCGTCCAAGAAGATACGTATGCATAGGATGCGACATCCTAGCGAGCATGTGTCGTTTCCCCAGTCCGAACTACTTCGACTCTGATGTCTATGCCTGATAGGCTAAGTAGGCCCAGGATGCGACATCCTGCCGAGTCAGTTTCAGTCAGTTTCTTGCGTTTCTTTCAGCCAGTGTGTGTGAGTATTTGAGCAGTGTTTAGCAACCAATATTCCTTCCTTTTGTGCGTGGATCCCGTAGAGTACTACGGATGCGTAGGGGTGCTAATACCTTCCCTTCGCATAACCGACTCCCGAACCCATTCTCTTTGGTCGCGAGACCATGTTCTTTTCCAGGTTTACTCTGAGCGTTTCCTTTCCCTCTTTTGGGATAAATAACGCACGGTGGCGGCTCTGTTGTTCTTTCTTTTCCCGCCGGTTTTTTCGCGCGATGCGACAATGAGGATTCAAAGAGCATCTAGCCCGTTGCTTCGGCCGGGAGGATGTGGCCACATCCTCTCCTTTGCTTATACGCTTTGGGGGCATAATGGTACCTGCAAAAATTTCTCAAAATCCAAATAACAGATTAGTGAAAACGGCCACCGTCACTATGTAGAGGACGGCGAGAGGAACGATTTTTGTGAAGGTGATACGGGGTTTTAATGAGTGGAGCTTTGTGAAAAGTGGAGCTTAAAGTAATGGAGGCTAGGTTAACAATGGAGGAAGAGGGAGAGAGAGACTTGCAAAATCAGAATGAATGAGAATAAGTGGTGGGGAAGAGATGTAATGCCAAGTGGGTCCCATCATTAAAAGCACCCAAATTCAAAAAATTTCAAAATCCTACCCGTAGAGAACAACACGGGCCGTGCTCCTACACACGGGCGTCCGTGTTAATTCACTGTTTTAATTAACACAGTCGTGTGTCACAACACGGGTGGCCGTGTGGATGCCCAGCTCTCTCCTCTTGCATGATCAACACGGGCCGTGTGTCACCACACGGGTGGTCGTGTGTATGACCTGTTTTCCTCAATTCTTGAAATTTGTTTCGCTTCATAGGTATGGTCTCCTTCCTTTCAGAGGTGATTTTGACTATACGCTCCAAATTCTTCTCCTTACCTGCAACAACGTTTCACGCACACATAGAAAAAAACACACAAAATAAGTTAGAAATCGAACGCGTGGGTTTCCTCCCACGATTAGGCGAGGCGCACATGGTCAATCAATCCAGACTCTTGGCCTCTGTAATAGGGCTTCAACCTCTGGCCATTCACCTTGAATATATCCCCATTGTTTTGGTTCTTGATCTCTATTGCTCCGTGGGAAGAGATCTTGTGTACGACAAATGGGCCGGACCATCTTGATTTCAATTTCCCAGGAAACAACTTGAGCCTCGAATTGAACAACAATACCAGTTGTCCTTCCCAAAAATCTTTCTTGATGATTCTTTGATCATGCCACTTCTGTGTTTGCTCCTTGTACATCTTTGCATTCTCATATGCCTGGTTACGAAATTCTTCTAACTCGTGAAGTTGAAGAATTCGGGATTCGCCGGCTTTTGCCAGATCATAATTCAAGAACTTGGATGCCCAAAAGGCTTTGTGCTCTAATTCTAGAGGAAGATGACACGCCTTACCATAAATCAGTTGATACGGAGACATGCCGATTGGGGTTTTGAAGGCGGTTCGGTACGCCCATAGTGCGTCATCTAATTTGATCGCCCAATCTTTTCTTGAAGCACTCACTATCTTTTCCAAAATCTGTTTAATTTGCCGATTAGACACTTCAACTTGCCCACTCGTTTGAGGATGATATGGAGTGGCAATCTTGTGCTTCACATTATATTTCTTCAATAGGTTCTCCATGAGCTTATTCAAGAAATGTGTCCCTTCATCACTGATAAGTGCCCTTGGCACACCAAACCTTGAGAAGATGTTTTGTTTGAGAAAGTTTACCACTACCCTCGCATCATTAGAAGGGAGGGCAACGACTTCCACCCATTTGGAGACATAGTCTACAGCCACCAAAATATAATTCTTTCCACATGAGGGTGGAAATGACCCCATAAAGTCTATCCCCCAAACATCAAATAATTCCACTTCAAGCATGCCCTTTTGGGGCATCTAATTCCTCCTGGAAATATTCCATGTCCGTTGGCATTTGTCACATTCCTTCACAATGATTTGGGCATCCTTAAACAACGTAGGCCAGTACAACCCTGATTGGAGGACTTTTGCGGCTTTCCTGTCTCCACTAAAGTGTCCCCCATAATCTGAGTCATGACATGCCCTTAATACTTCATTTTGTTCTTCCTCAGGGACACATCGACGAATCAGTCCGTCTACCCCTTTCTTATACAAGAATGGTTCGTCCCACAAATAGAACCTGCAATCATGAAGAAACTTTTTCTTTTTGTTATAATCAAAGTCTTCAGGAATTATGCCACCCACCATGTAGTTTGCGTATTCAGCAAACCGAGGAACACCCACCACCGCAAGGATTCATTCATCTATAAACTCGTCCTTTATGGGATGTTCTTCTTCCGTCTCTTCAATCGGGGACATTCGAGATAGGTGGTCAGCAACGGTGTTTTCACACCCCTTTTTGTCTCGAATTTCAAGGTCAAATTCTTGCAACAGCAAAATCCATCTGAGCATCCTTGGCTTCGAGTCCTGTTTAGAAAAAAGATATTTCAAAGCAGCATGGTCAATATAAACAATTACCTTTGTTCCCAACAAGTATTGCCGAAATTTGTCAAAGGCATAAACCACAGCCAGTAGCTCCTTCTCTGTGGTTGCATAATTCATCTGAGATGGATTCAACACATGGCTAGCATAGTAGATGACGTGGAGGAGTTTGTCTCTTCGTTGCCCCAAGACTGCCCCTACTGCTATGTCGCTCGCATCGCACATTATCTCAAAGGGTAGAGACCAGTCAGGCGAGATCACTATAGGAGTAGACACCAATTTATTTTTCAGAGTATCGAAGGCTTCGTTGCACTTCTTGTCAAACAAAAACGGAGTATCCTTCACAAGCAGGCTAGTCAAAGGTTTTGCGATCTTGGAGAAATCTTTGATGAACCTACGGTAGAATCCTGCATGTCCCAAGAAACTTCGTATACCTTTCTCATTCACCGGATGAGGGAGATTGGCGATCACTTCCACTTTTGCCTTGTCAACTTCTATTCCTTTATGGGAAATTTTATGGCCCAGTACTATCCCTTCTCTCACCATGAAGTGACACTTCTCCCAATTCAGGATTAGATTGGTTTGTTGACATCTTTCCAGCACAAGTGACAGGTTATACAAACAATTTTCGAAAGAAGATCCGAAAACAGAAAAATCATCCATAAACACCTCCATATGCTTCTCAAGCATATCGGAAAATATGGATGTCATGCACCTCTAAAATGTTGCTGGTGCATTACATAAACCAAACGACATCCTTCTATAAGCAAAGATTCCATACGGACATGTGAACGCTGTTTTCTCTTGATCCTCAGGTGCCACAGCAATTTGGTTGTACCCTGAGTACCCATCCAGAAAACAATAGAAATCATGACCTGCCAATCTTTCCAACATCTGATCAATAAAAGGTAAGGGAAAATGGTCCTTCCTGGTTGCAGTGTTCAGTCTTCTATAGTCAATGCAAACTCTCCAACCTGTTATAGTACGGGTGGGGATCAACTCATTTTTCTCATTTTTTATCACAGTTGTCCCTCCCTTCTTCGGTACCACATGAACTGGGCTCACCCACGAACTGTCAGATATTGGGTAAATCAACCCCGCATCTAAAAGTTTAACAACCTCTTTGCGAACAACTTCTTTCATAGCTGGGTTCAGTCTTCTTTGAGGTTGGACGACCGGTTTCTGGTCATCCTCCATCAAAATCTTGTGCATACACAGTGTCGGGCTGATTCCTTTCAAATCGTCCATCGCCCACCCAATAGCACTCTTGTATTTCTTGATTACTTTGATAAGCTCTTCTTCTTGGATCTCTCTCAAACCTGAATTGATGATTGCTGGACATTTTTCTTCATTGTCAAGAAAGACATATTTGAGATGTTCTGGTAATTGTTTCAATTCCATCCCCTTTTTTATATCCTGCTTAGATTCGGGAGATATTTTAGGTCGAAGCTCTTCCCACCGTTGTGGTCGGGAATGAACCCAAGGAGGTTGTTCCTTTAACATCGACACCACTTCAGATTCTTTCTCATCAATTCCTTCAGTATCCTCAATGATAGATAAACTCAAAACTCTCTCCAGAGGATGCTTGGGTGTTGTAATCTGCATAGATTGAGCAAACACTGTATCCAACACTTCAATACTTTTACTCGCACCTTCATCGTTCTTGAATTTCATAGTATCCCTCACATCAATTTTGAGCTTTTCATCATAGAATTTGAGGGTCATGGTTCCTTCCTCAATATCTATCATGCACCTTCTAGTTTCAAGAAAAGGTCTTCCCAATATGAGAGGGATTTCCTCATCTTCTGGCATCTCGAGTATCACAAAATCCACCGGGAATACAAATTTATCAATCTTTACCAGAACATCTGTTGCTATTCCATAGGGTCTCTTCATAGAATGATCCGCAAACTGCAGTGTCATGCGAGTGTCATGCACTTCCCCTAACTCAAGTTTTTTGTAAATCGAGAGAGGCATTAGACTAACACTTGCTCCCAAATTGATCAGTGCCTTTTTGAATGATCTGTCTCCAATGGTACAAGGAATAGTGACTACACCTCTATCTTTCTTCTTCACCGGAATTTTTAGACCCTGCAAAATAGTACTACAAGTTTCAGTTAGCATGATTGGCTTGCCGTCAATCGACCTTTTCTTCGATATAATGTCTTTCATGAATTTGGCATAGATCGACATCTGTTCCAGAGCTTCAGCAAAAGGTATGTTGATCTCGAGCTTCTTGAATAATTCTAAGAACTTCTCAAAAAAAAATTCATGGAGATCTTTCTTCTTTGTTCTTGTCGGAAAAGGAAGAATGACCTTTGGTTTTTGTTTCTCCTGCTGGCTTGCCGGCTTCACCATCACTTCTTCAGTTTGTTTTGGCTCTTCTCTAATCTCCAAGTCAACTTCCAACAACCCATCTTCTTCGACCTGTTCGTCAACTTGTTGTTCCTTAGCTCTTCCTTTTCTGGTGACCACAACTTTAATGTGACTTTGATCACGGGGATTAACAACTGTCCCACTGGGAAGCGTGCCAGGTACCTGGGAGTTGAAGGCTAACTGTTGAGCAATTTGACCCATCTGAATTTCAAGATTTTTGATGGATGTTGTAGTGTTCTTCTGATTATTTTGAGTCTCCTCTTGGAATTGGATGTTATGAGCTGCCATCTTTTCAATTGCGATCTCCCAATCTGCCTTCTTAGGGACCTGTTGTTGCTGCTGCTGATATTGATTTTGATATTGACCTTGTGCCTGCTGTTGCACGTTCCCTTTCTGATCTTTCCATGCAAAGTTGGGATGATTCTTCCACCCCGGATTGTATGTGTTGGAGTAGGGATTGTTTTTCTTTAGAAACTTTATATCTTCTATCTACTGTGGTGTAGCAAAGCAATGAACAGTATTGTGTGGTCCATTACAAATGGCACACACATCATTCGGTGCCTGTTGCACTTGAGCCACTTTCTGAGAACCTATGTTTAGTGCTTTCAACCTTTTCTCTACCTCCGCAGCAACAACTTCTTCGATTTTTACCTGTTTGTTTGTTTCAAGCTTCAAGTTAATAACCGCAGATTTGCTTGACACCCTATCATATAACTCCAAATGCTCATTCGAGGCAATTGCTTCAATTATCTTCTTCATACCGGTGGCTGTTGCAAAGTTATCTGAGCCACCAACTGCTGAATCAAGGATTTGTCTCGTTTGAATTCGAAGACCATTAACAAACATTTGCATCTGCTCAGTTTCATCCATGTTGTGAGTAGGACAAGCCACTAGGATTCTCTTGAATCTTTTATAGGCATCTCCTAGTGACTCACCCTCCTTCTGCTTGAAGTTTAGGATCTCATATCTTTTTCGCAATGACACAGATGCGGGAAAATACTCCTGCAAGAATGTTGTTTCCATTTGCTCCCATGTAGTGATACTCTCAGCAGGTAAGGAATAGAACCATTCTTCGGCTTCATCTGCTAAAGTGAATGGGAACATACGAAGTCTGATTGCTTCTTCGTTATGTCCAGGCATTTTCAGCGTTGTGCTCATAGTTAAAAACCTTTGCAGATGCTTGTTGGCGTCCTCATTCACTCTTCCAGAAAAGGACCGCCTTTCGAGTTGATTAATGGTGCTGGGATGCAGCTGAAATTGTTCCACATTAACCGGTTGGTTGACAATTGTCATACGACCACCCGGAGTGTTGGTTCCACCATAGTCACCAAGAAGTCTCTCTGGTGGTGGTGGTGGTGGTGGGTTTGCAGCCATGATTTCAGGAATTGTTTCTGCGTCTGAATCTGAATTCTCTGAGTGCACTGAAACAACTTCCTCCTCTGCTTTCTTTGCTAATTCCAGTTTTTCTCTCTTAGCTTGCCTTAGCCTAGCGCGAAGAGTTCTTTCTGGATCTGCGTCAAAAGAAAAATGAGGCCTTACCTCGCATAAACAAGTTAGACAAAGATTAGAATTGAATAACAAAATTGTCACAGATAAAATTTTGGTTGAAGAGCAACAAAATTTCGATGGAATAAAAATTAAAATAGGTATTTTGGCAATCCCCGGCAACGGCGCCAAAAACTTGGTCGGAAAAATAGCAAGTGTACTATTTTTACCGATGTAGTAATGAGGGGTTTTATTTCCAAGTATCGATCTCAGGGATTGCGTAGGAAATACTTATTTTACTTTGATTATATCAGAACAAAAAGATAATGGTTTGGTTGTTTTGGAATTTTAACAATAAACACAACAGACAGTAAAATATAATTGATTAATATAAAATATGCTAGGGGAAGTGGTTGATTTAACTAGTTATGAATTCAGTCAAGATTTCCTTAATACATATGCAACATTCAATTACCTAACCTCAGAATGTTATTCCTTAAGTCCTTAAGGAAGAAACTATTAAACTACCAATTCTTACTCAAATGTTCATTCAATTAATCATTGGTTTTAATCATTAACAATATCAAGGTTTGCGGTGGTTTACAAAAGTTACTAGTCCTAAATGATGCAATCATAAACCCAATTGTGTGAAAACCCTAACAATTACAATCCTGTTATTGATAGTCATAGATCAATTTGTATTTGTCCGATACAAAAGCATAATAACATCACATAATTAAATTGAAATAAGTAACATATTAATAAGGAAATCATTTGTTCAAATTCATAACATACGATCAAATCAGGACCACCCCCCCTAACATAGGGGGTTTAGCCTCTCATAGTATTAAACAAAATCATAGTATGAAAATTAGACATTACAAAGAACTAGGAGATTTTGATCTTCAATGGTCGGAACCCTTGAATCTCGCCGTCTTCGAATCCTCCGTAGTAGCTATCCTCTCAATGTAGTGTTTTCTTTCGTACATCAAAAAGTGTCTTCTCCTTTCTTTCCCAAGCCTTCTAATAGTTTCAGATGGATTTTCTTCAAGCAAAAAGTCCAAACTACCCTTAATGAGCAGAATAGGTTCACATGGCAAAAATTGAAGTTTCTAAGCCGCGCCCAACAACACGGGCCGTGCGTGTACACACGGGTGCCCGTGTGTGCTCTCCAACATGAGCATTTTCAAATCAAGCTCCAGAGGTAACAACACGGGCCGTGTTCCTACACACGGGTGCCCGTGTTAATGCACTGTTTTAAACAACACGGCCGTGTGTCACCACACGGGTGCCCGTGTTGCTCTCTGTTTTTCCTCTCCAATTTTGCTTTGCTTGACCAACAACACGGGCAGTGTTGTAGCACACGGGGGCCCGTGTTAACCTGCTGTCTCTTCATATTTTCGCCTTTCTGAGTATCCACAACTCCTCTATTAGTGATTTTAAACCTGTGCAATGGCCTGTAACAATAACACTACCAAACGAAGCGTAAAAGAGACCTTTTTGACATAAACTTGTAATAAAATGCAATGCGATACCAAACTAACAAAACATGATAAATGACTCTGAAACAACTATAAATAAACATAAATCTTACCAAAGTGATGAAAATATGTCGGGTCAACGGTGGGAATTCAATGGAAATGGTGACCGATCATCTCTCATTATCTAACTCTTTAATTTCTGCATAAATTGAATCTTGTGTGAAACTAATTGGTAACTTCATCTCGCTTAATTGTTGTGCATTAAAGTTGTTTGATAAATTGTTGCAATCACTTTGGTTGTAACTAAGGAAAATTTTGCACAATCAATTCTAGTGAAATTAAGACTTGATGTAGTGTGCATGCCAAGTGTTTGCTAAAATTAACTTCACACAAGTTTATCAAGATTTTGCTTGTTTTAGCATTGTTTTAATTCATTATTGGTGATACCTATATCAAGGATTTGTGTATTTGATCGGTTGCTTAAGATTGTTGTTGATTAGGTTTATCTTAGTCATTCCATTAGGTTTCACGCATATCTGATCTTTCCAGTAACAAATCATTTAGACGATCATGGTCTAGGGAGCTTTCGCAACCTTTAAAAACAATTTTAAAAAGCGCCAAATTTTTAAATACGTGATTTATTCAACCCCCCTTCTAGATCGGTACTATCATCTAACAAGTGGTATCATGATCACCGGTTCATCTAGTGCTTCACATATAACTTTTTAGAAAATGGATAACGACCCTAAAAGGGCATACAATAGAGTGCCTATTTTCACTAGTGAAAACTACGTTTATTGGAAAGATTGTATGCGTATTCATATCAACTCTGTTGATAGGAAGGTATGGAAAGTCATCCAAGACGGTCCTATGGAGATAACTATGACCAATATGGATGGCGTTGTTATACCTAAACCTGAAGCATAGTGGAATGAAGAGGATGATAAAAAGTACAACTATGATTGGAAAGCCAGGAATATGATCATCGTCGCTTTAGGTGTTGATGAGTATTACAGGGTTTCCCATTGTACTAGTGCTAAAGTTATGTGGGACTCATTGCAAATTATCCATGAGGGAACCAATGATGTCAAACTAGCTAGAATCAACACTTTGACTCAAGAATTTGACCTTTTTCATATGAAGGATGGTGAGACCATTGCTGATATGCAAAAGTAATGTTCTCATCTAATCAATCGGTTAAATGCTCTTGATAAAACTACCCCTAATGATGTTGCTATTAACAAAATCTTAAGATGTCTTAACAGGGAATGACAACCAAAGGTCATCGTGATTAAGGAAGCCAATTATCTAAGAACATTGGACATGACAACATTGTTTGGTCAGCTTCAAGAGCATGAGCAAAAACTCATGAACCTTGAGAAACATGAAAAGAGTCAAAAGAAGTAAAAGAAGGAGAAAGCAAAGGACACCAAAAAGAAGTTTATCGCTTTAAAGGCTTCAAGTTCTAAGTCATCCACCAATGATACGCGTGGGAGTGAATCAAGTGATGATGATAAGGATTCAAATGAAGACATGGGGTTGTTTGTAAGGAGGTATAACTAATACCTTAGAAAGAATGAAGTTCAACATTCAGATAAAAATCTAGTAAACTATAGAAGACAATCAAAATTCTCAAATCAAGAAGAAAGTAAGACAACTAAATCAAGAGGCTCATGTTACAATTGCGGAAAGGTCGATCACTATAATCCGGATTATCCATTGTTGAAAAAAGACAAACGTCACAAGAAATCTAGCAAAGCTAGAAGAGCATACATTGCATGGGAGAGCGATAGTGAGCCCTCAAGCAATGGTAACTTAAGTGATGAAGAAGAAAAGGTCAATCTTTGTATTATGGCTCATCAAAAGAAGAAAAAGAATGTAAGTCATTCTAAATATGATCATGTTGATAAAATCTCTTATTTTAATTTGCAAAAAGCCTTTAGTACTCTACACAATGAGGTCAAGGAAGCTTTTAAATGCTTAGCCTCAAATAAGAAGATTTTCTGGTATTTAGAAAAGAAGGTTTCTGATTCCGAAAAGGAATTAGAAACTCTTAAGAAATCTATGATAGATGCTACTAAAGGCAAAACTGAAGATGATATGGGATTTTGGTTTAGATGGTCTGGATGTGAAACTTGTCACATTTGGCAAATAGAGGTTAGAACTCTTCGAGTTAAATTAGACAAGGCTTTACAACCTAAAGTTACCTTTGCTATTGATCAATCACGTTTTAGAAGTAACATGAATAATCCTTATAAAAATTAAACTTATGTGGTAAAAAATTAAGTTAGCAAAAGCAATTCTCATCCAAACTTAAATTGTCTATATTATTGCAAGAGGGAATGCGCTATTGCTAAATCCCGATTTAGGAGATTTTTGGTTCCTAAAGGCATTTTCCAATGGTTGCCCAAATGCAACCAAATTTTCACTGACACACAAGGACCCAATGAAAATTGGTTACCTCATTCCCTTGTTTAATTTATAGGTGGAATGTCTTGAGGCTACAGAGAGAAGATGGTTTCTCGATAGTGGATGCTCAAGATATATGACGGGTGACATTTCCTTATTCTTTGAATTTGTAGCTAAGAAGAAAGGATTTGTAACCTACGGTGATAATAACAAGGGAGCTCTACTCGGAAAAGGTAGTGTAGGTGATCCCTATTCTACTACTATCTCAGATGTCCTTTTAGTTGAAGGCCTTAAGCACAATCTTATTAGCATTAGCCAATTATGCAACAAAGGATATAAAGCATCGTTTTCAAAAGATTGTTGCATGATTGAACATAATGATAAAAGTAATGATGTGTTTAACGGGTTGAGGGTAAATAATGTATACATGCTTGACTTGAGTGAAGTATCTTTGACTAGTGCTAAATGTCTTGTCTCCATGAGTGAAGACTCTTGGCTTTGGCATGGGCGATTAACGCATGTCAACTTTGACTTGCTAAATAAAGTAGTTGCAAAAGATTTAGCAGTTGGTCTACCCAAAATCAAAATTTCAAAAGATCACTTATGTGATGCGTGCCAAATGGGAAAGCAAACAAGGATCTCTTTTAAATCTAAAAACATTGTTTCTTCAACGAGACCCCTTGAACTTCTCCATATGGACCTTTTTGGGCCATCTAGAATTAAAAGTCTAGGTGGAAACTAATATGGTTTTGTTATTGTAGACAACTACTCTAGATTTTGTTGGACCGTTTTCTTAGCAAGTAAAAGTGACACTTTTTCCGCTTTTGAAAAGTTTGCCAAGATTTCTCAAAACAAATTGAACACTAGCATAGTTACTATCCGAAGTGATCATGGAGGTGAATTTGAGAACCACCTTTTTGAGGAATTTTGTGAAACAAATGACATTGATCATAATTTTTCTACTCCAAGATCTCCATAATAAAATGGAGTAGTGGAATGTAAAAACCGAGTTTTAGAAGAGATTTGAAGGACTATGATTAATGAAAATTGCCTTCCTAACTAATTTTGGGTTGATGCCATAAATACGACATGTTATATCTTGAATAGGATACTCATTCGTCCTATTCTTAAAAAAACTCCTTATGAATTATTAAAGGGACGGAAACCTAATGTTTCACATCTTCATGTCTTTGGATGTAAATGCTTTGTGTTAAATAATGGTAAAGAAAACCTTGGTCAATTTGACTCAAAATCCGATGAAGGTATCTTTCTCGGATACTCTCAATCTAGTAAAACATATAAGGTATAGAACAAAAGGTTGCGTATTGTTGAAGAATCTGTGCATGTTTCCTTTGATGAATCTTATCCGAAAATTGTCGGAGAAGGTATTATTGTTGATGGTGCAGGTGTTCCTTTGAAAAACATAATAAATAATTAAGAACAAAAGAGTGTTGAACCCAATCCAGAAAAAGTTGAGGAGGAGTCGGATCATGAATCTGAAAAGAAAGAGGAAGATCATCCAATTAATAATAATGATCTTTTTTTGGAATGGAAATCTTCTAAGGATCATCCCATCGATAATATTCTAGGAGATATCTTAAAGGGAGTCACCACATGGTCAAAGATAAGTAACTTTTGTTATCATTTCGCTTTCATATCTCAAATTGAGCCTAAAAACTCCAAAGACGCATTACTCGATGAACATTGGTTTTTAGCAATGCAAGAGGAACTTAATCAGTTCAAGAGAAATGAGATGTGGGATCTTGTCCCCCCACCGCGAGGCCATCGAGTAATTGGTGCTAAATGGGTGTTTAGGAACAAGTTAGACGAAAGCGGAGTTATAACTCGCAACAAGGTTCGCCTTGTTGCTTACGGGTATAACCAAGAGGAAGGTATCGACTATGAGGAGACTTATGCTGCGGTCGCCCGACTCGAGGCTATACGCCTTTTGCTTGCCTATGCTTGTTATCAAAACATCAAATTATTTCAAATGGATGTTAAGAGTGCTTTTCTAAACGGATACATTAATGAAGAGGTCTATGTATCTCAACCTCCCGGTTTTGAAAACTATGAGCATCCTAACTATGTTTATAAGCTTAAGCGTGCTTTGTACGGCCTCAAACAAGCCCCTAAGGCTTGGTATGAGCGTATTAGCAAGTTTCTACTAGAACAAGGATTCTCAAGAGGGAAGGTTAATACGATCCTTTTTATTAAGCGTCAAGGAAAATACTCTATTTTTGTTCAAGTTTATGTAGATGACATTATTTTTGGATCTACTAACATAAATTTGGTCAAGGGATTTTCTAAGTTGATGCAGGGAGGATTTGAAATGAGCATGATGAGGGAGTTAAATTACTTCCTCGGACTTCAAATCAAGCAACTTGAAGAAGGAACTTTTGTGAGCCAAATGAAGTACTGCAATAAGTTACTCAAGCGCTTTGATATGGCAAACTCCAAAGTAATCGACACCCTAATGCCTACTGTGGGAAATATGTACCGGGATGAAAATGGTAAGGCCGTAGATATAAAAAAGGTATATAGGTATGATAGTTTCCCTCCTCTAGCTTACCGCATCTCGCCCATATATTATGTTTAGTTTATGTCTGTGTGCTAGGTATCAGTCATGTCCCAAAGAACCACACTTAAAGGCCGTCAACCGCATACTTAGATACCTCTGTGGTACTTCTAAATATGGGCTTTGGTTTTCTAAGGGAAGTGATTGTTCTTTGGTTGGCTACTCTGATTACGACTTTTTTGGTTGCAAATTGGATAGGAAAAAAAATAGTGGTACTTGTCATTTTTATTCAAATTCCTTAGTGAGTTGGCACAACAAAAAGCAAGTTTCCGTTGATTTATCAACAGCCAAGGCGGAATACATTGCAGCCGATAGTTGTTGTGCCTAAATCTTGTGGCTCAAACAACAACTACTCGACTTCAATGTTCAACTTGAACGTATTCCCATTTTGTGTGACAATACAAACACCATTAATCTAACTAAAAATCCTATACTACATTCACGCACTAAACATATTGAAATTCGACATCACTTCCTAAGGGATCATGTTGAGAAAGGTGATATCATTTTCGAGCACGTTGATAGCAAAAATCAACTTACCAATATTTTCACAAAACCACTTGCCACAGAACCTTTCTTCCATATCTGTAGGAAACTTGGTGTTCTCGATATCTCAGATCGCTTTTAAATTTATACATGATGCTTGCTCTATATCTATGCTTGTATATTCTTTGATTAATAACATTGATAACTGCGAGCTATGTGAGGGCATTCATCATTTATCGTCATTGGAGGTAATATCGTTCCTATCTATTTGAACTATCTTGATCATTTATATATGTATGTAATTATTCTATATAATGCACTTTCTTGATGTTTATTTTATGGTTTGGAATAAGCTTAATCCATTTATATGTTTGAAATATGTGTAAACTTGCTTAGGAATCATATTTAACATGCATTCATCATTAGGACCATTGTTGCACTTCATGTTTGCATGTTATTGTGTTTAGTTTATTTGTCTTGGAACTTATGTTGAAAAAATTTGGCTATGTAGTGTACTAAATTTCTTTTTCTAGTTTCGTGTCTTATTTATGATTATATTTCTTACAATAACTTCATTTTATGTGAATGGTTGTTGATGTTAATCTGTTGCAAAGTGGTTGATTACGTGCTTATGAATATATTTTGATTCCGGTTGACCTTGTCCTTGTCTCTTTTTGATGTTGTCAAAGGGGGAGAAGCAATGGAAACACAACTTATGATTATGATAGTAGATTTTTTTCAAAGGAATGCATAAAATCAGGGGGATGATGTCTATCAAAGTATGCAATATATGAAAGATTATGTCACGGTTTGCAATCATCAAAAAGGGGGAGTATGAAAGGGAAAAGGTTCTTAGTCCTTGTTTTAATGATGTCAAACCTTTTAGTAGCTCATACTGTGTACTTTGGACCATGTTATCATATCATAGAGTGCATTCATTCTTTAACATGCTCAAAGTATCAATTCAATGTGTCTATGCATATAGGAGCATCTCATATATGTCAATATTGCACTTAATCATTGTTGGTACCTTAGGTCCATAAGATAATGGTTTTGATTGGGCAAAATACATCTTAAAAACTCATTTTTGACCATTTAAAATCTTAGAGTCGACTCATGCTTTGGGGCGGTCGACTCATTCATGCATGTCATTTTCTTTGTAACTCAGGAGTCTGAACAGGTCTAATCCCCAGTTTGAACAGGTCGAGTCCCCAGTGTGAACAGGTTGAGTCCCCAGTGTGAACAGGTCGACTCATTCATGCATGTCATTTTCTTTGTAATTCACGGGTCTGATCAGGTTGAGTCATAGGCCGACTCGTTTCTGGAAAAACAAGATGAGTCGACTCATCGCCCTGTTGCGGTCAACTCATAACCTGTTTTATTTGAATTGTGTTGCTGTGGGTCTGAACAGGTCGAGTCCCTAGTGTTAATAGGTCGAGGGGTCGCTGATTTCACTCATTTTTCTGCTGTGTAATTTTGCTAAAAGTTTTACTGTGTTTTTCACTTTGTCCATACATCATATATATATATATATATATATATATATATATATATATATATTATATATATATATATATATATATATATATATATATATATATATATATATATATATATATATATATATATATATATATATATATATATATATATATATATATATATATATATATATATATATATATATATATATATATATATATATATATATATATATTCTTGAGTCTCATTTTCATCTTAATAACAAGAAAAGTGAAAGATATACACTAAAGTTCCTCTTCATCTTCATTCTTCATTGCATGTTTCAACAACTACACATAATAATTTTTGTTGATCATAGTGCATTGTTGTGGTGATAACGTCCAAACAGGATTGTGTATCTTGGTTTGGCTAGATGTTTTTAGTGGATTTTTCTTGAATAAAATCTTAGGATTTTGTCCTCCAAGATTTGGGTTTTTTTGCATAAATCTTTGCTTCATAGATTCAGCCGAGTGAATGGTTTGAAGAACGGTGGGTTCATTCAAATGAGTAACGGTAACCGGAGGATTGTGAAAAAAGGTTTGGGTTCAAGTGTCTCGCGATCAAAATAATCCGAGCTATAGTTTTGAAGAACTTGGAGTTCTTACAATAAGGTAGCTACAATCGATGGTTTGTTCGGAACGTTTGAAGCACTTGGTTCAACTCGAACCAAGGGGAGAAAAGTGAATAGGATCTATAACAACACTTAGGTTTTCTTGGTGGTGATCATTTATTCTCTTGTGTAAACTTTACAATTGATAATAAATATGTAAATTCTAGTTTTAGAATTAGGGGCAGACTTACCCAAAGCGGGGACGAAAGGGGAACTGCCTAAACAAATTTGGTGTTGTTCTCTCTTTCTCTAACTCTTTAATTTCTGCATAAATTGAATCTTGTGTGAGACTAATTGGTAACTTCATCTCGCTTAATTGTTGTGCATTAAAGTTGTTTGATAAATTGTTGCAATCACTTTGGTTGTAACTAAGAAAAATTATGCACAATCAATTCTAGTGAAATTAAGACTTAGTGTAGTGTACACACCAAGTGTTTGCTAAAATTAACTTCACACAAGTTTATCAATATTTTGCTTGTTTTCTCATTGTTTTAATTCATCATAGGTGATAACTTTATCAAGGATTTGTGTATTTGATCAATTGATTAAGATTGTTCTTGATTAACTTTATCTTAGTCATTCCATTAGGTTTCACGCATATCCGATCTTTCCAGTAATGGATTGTTTAGACGATCGTGGTCTAGGGAGCTTTCGCAACCTTTAAAAACAATTTTAAAAAACGCCAAATTTTTAAATACATGGTCTATTCAACCCCCCTTCTAGATCAGTACTATCGTCTAACAAGAAAGTATGTCATTGAATGTCGTAACATTCTTTGCAAGTTTTGGATTGCTACGTCTCACATGAAGACATGTGATTCTTGGAAGATAGCTTCTATAGAGCCACCTCACAGTTGCACTGCCACTAATATTATACAGGATCACCAAAAATTAAACACTGAATTGATATGTCAAGAAATTTTCCCGCTTATTAACTAGGACCCATCAATGAAGGTGAGTATAATAATATCTTGTATCGTTTTACGATATAATTATAGTTCATCGTACAAGAAAGCGTGGATTTCAAGGACAAAGGCTGTTGAATAGGTATTCGGCAACTGGGATGATTCATACAAAGAATTTCCACGGTTCTTAGTGGCTTAAGAAATATGCATCGGGGACTGTTATGATTATGGAGACATTACCAGCATTTACGCCAGACGGAACTTGTGTTGGTGGAAATAGAATATTTCACCGACTTTTCTGGATGTTTCAAACATGCATCATAGGTTTTGCATTCTGCAAGCCTATTATTCAAATTGATGGAACATGGTTATACCAAAAATACAAGGGAACCTTGCTTATAATTGTTTCATAAGACGACAACAATAATGTCTTTCTCATTGCCTTTGCTCTGGTTGAAGGTGAAACCACTGGTGGTTGGAGTTTCTTCCTTAGTCATCTCATAACACATGTCGCTCCACAAGACAATCTCTGTTTCCTTTCAGACAGACATGCTGCTATTAAGAGTGCTTACAATAACCATGATAACAAATGGCATAATCCTCATTCTACCCATGTCTATTGCATTAGACATATCACACAAAACTTCATGCGTACAATCAAAGACAAGAACCTTTGCAAAAAAGTGGTGAATGCAGGGTATGCTCTAACTCAAACGTCATTTCAACACTACCATGACGAAATTAGATTGTCAAATGCAGATGCAGGAAGACGGGTGGATAACATTCCATTGGAGAAGTGGACAAGGGCATTTGACGGAGGATGTCGATGGGCCACATGATAACAAACCTTGTGGAATGCATGAACGACATCTTCAAAAGAATTAAAAATCTACTAATAAACGCATTGGTGATAACAACCTATTTTAGGTTGACATCACTCTTCGTAACCAGAGGCGAAAGATGGAGTGCAATGTTAATGTCATGTCAATTATTCAGTGAATGTTGCATGAAAACAATGAAAAAGGAAACTATCAAAGGTAGCACACATGCGGTTACAATCTTTGACCGTCATATGTGAACTTTCAGTGTACAGGAAACAATGGACCACAATGAGGGGAGGCCAAATTTATGCTATGATGTCAAACTAAACAAAAGTTGGTGCGGCTGTGGCAAGTACCAAGTCTTCCGTATACCTTGCTCCCATGTCATCGCGGCATGCACAGATACTCGTCAGGACGCTTACATCCATCTATCTGATATTTACAAGGCCATTAACGTAATGAATGTCTACAACGAAAGCTTCGCAGTGCTAGCAATGGAGGAGTATTGGCCTCCATATCAAGGGAACATAGTTTGGCACAACGATGAAATGTGAATAAAGAAAAAAGGACGCCCAAACAACACACATATTAGAATAGAAATGGATACGGCTGATAAAATGATGAGATTATGTAGTATATGTCATCAGCCAGGACACAATCGGAAAGAATGTCCCAATGTCGGAGCACCCTCTGCATCATAATTTAATTTCTCCTTTTAATATTTCTAACCTTAGATTTTGATATATTAATAACTTTTTCTTACAACAATGTTAACAAAAAACATCACCCCAACTTAAACACACTTAAAAACAACAACAATTTCCACCAAGAAACCAAATATCACAAAACAAACAACAACATGTCTAACTAAACAACACAAACAATAAATATCAAAACAGATAAAAACACTTAACCACAACATTTAAAAATAACATTTCTAACTGATTACAACAATGAAACTGATATCATTTGGTCCAAACATCATTTCCCTCGTATCCTTATCATTTTTAACTAGCACCCACCCACGCAGGAAATCGTGTCTCTCAATATTTCTAATTTTTTTGCCTTCAGATATGTCTCCGTCTAACCAACGAATCAACTCCCTTTGTAGTTTCTCGAAACTACATATGTTCCAGAAGAGTATCTCCATCAGAGGCTTATCTCTCGAATAAATCACTTTCCATTTGTGGCGATGAAGACGAACCATGTTAGGAATATTACAAGATAATGAGAAGAGATCTGAAAAAATGAATCACACCACACCTCTATTTATACTAAAAATAACACAATACCCTGGTGTAAAGCCAATTGAGACTGCACTTAAACCTAACACATATCCGCCAAATAGATTGACAGTACTAGGTGCAGAAGTCAACTCAATTGGCATCACCTCTTTAAATTAGAGTGCAGTCGCCAATTGATTTAACATCAATGCTTTGACGTGTTTTTTTTGGAAAATTGGATAGTTTGAGAATTTATCTAAAATATTGGTTATTTTTGATTTTTTTTAAAACTAGGTTATTTTAGTAAAAAAATCAATATGTATACGAAGATTCTTTTATCACATTTTAATTATGAAAAGTGAGAATTTTGTGCTGTAAAATGTCTTATACATCCTCAAATTCAGTTAGAATCTACCATAAGACTTGAATAATGAGTTTTCAAAACAAATTATATACTCCGTCCGTTTAATAATAGATGTACTCTTTAAAATTATCACATTTCAAAAAACAATTAATTATATTAATTTTAATGATAAAACAAATATTATTTATTAAAATGTATTTATTAATAATAGATAATAGAGTAGTTATATGATTTAAAATACAATAAATAAGAATAAATTTAAAAAATTAAAAATTAAAATTATATTAATATTTTAAAGGGATAAATAATTTAAAATAAATATGAAAAAATATCTATTATGGAAAGGATGAAATGAGGAAGTACTTCTTTTGACATAATATAAATATCGAGTAAAAAAAGTCACATTCATTTTTACTTTAATTATTGGTACTCCATTTCATTAATTAACACGTAAACTTTGTTCTAAATCAATTTTCACTAATGGTAAACAAGAACAAAGTAATGATTTATCTTTCTTAATTGCATATGCATGTGAAATGATGAAGAAGAACAAAAATAATACCCCTAACATGCTTGTGTGTACTTTACATTACAGCAAATGCCTTCATATTTTACTGACTCAAAAATTAAAATTTCTCTTCTTTTCTGTTTAAATTTTTGCCATTAATTTAATATTCTTTTGAGAAGTGTGTACTTCACTATAAATAAAATTAATAATTTTCATAACCTATTTATATATATTTAATTAATTATTATTAAAAATATAAAATTTCTGATATAAATAAAAACATATTTTTATTAAATATTAAAAATATAGTTTATAGATAAATTAGAAACATCAATTATTTAATTAATTTAAATATAAATTTTGTTTTATAATAATAAACAAAGTAGAATAAAATTATATTCGCACTTAAAGTATAGTTAATTCAATTACATAATTAAATACAGCTTCACAATTTCGAAAGTTATTTAAATTAACAATCTATTCTGTTATATTAATCATATTTTTATATGAAATTAATTAAGTGTTAAAAGATATACTTAACATTCCTTTATTCGTTTCTTTATAAGTGTTATTTTTTTATTTTTTACACATAATAAAAAAGCTAATCATTATTATTATTTTTTAAATAATAATTTCTTTTATCTATAATTTTTTTAATTATTTATTACATTTATTTTATTTTTTCTCTCTCCATAATAATTATTTAAGCGTATTTTTGATAAAAATACAATTAATATTACTTTAAAATTTGTAAGTCACAATTAAAAAGAAACAATTTTGATTTTAAAATTAATAATTAAAAAGAATAGTTTTTACTTGTATAAATTCAAACTGTTACTCCTATATGCAAGTAGGTAGACAGAATGATTGCTAACAATTGAATAAGACATAAAATGAGTGAGTCAGAGAGTAACAGAGATCTTATGGCGAATGAGTTATCAAAGTATCCATCGTCTTGCTGACACTGTCATGCCACACATGCATGCATGGATCTTATTGCTGAAAAACAGCAGCCAAAATATTGTGCATCATGACTCTTTGAGTTAACATTACCAGTTGAACTTTACAGTTGGAAATAAATACTTACATATTTCTAATATATATCAGATATTTTAAATATAAATGAATGGAGCATTTACAAAGACCTTGTTAAGATTACAAAGTACTATTTAGCAACGAGAGAGGATAAGATTCGAAGTAAATATTCTTTTTTGTTGGAGAAAATATTTCTTCACTATCAATGCGATATGTTTGAATAGATACTTTTTGGCAGCCTTATACTCCTCTCCAAATTAAATGTTATATTTAAATATTAGATGACTTGAGGACGGGGCCACAGACTATGGCCAACGGATCAACAATCGGACTGAAAGGAAATACCGGTGAAAATTGACAATGAGGAAGGTAATTTGAGTAAAGAGAATGAAGGAAAATGAGAAAAGTAGTGAACATGAGATGATTTCTCAAGTGCTAGAGAAAAATTCACCACTAGATCTGAACACAATTTTAGATCTAGAAGAACCAGCTAAGAAACTATGGATAGATGTCTTCAATGGCAACCGCATCCCAGCCAATGGGATGACTATCGAATTTGTATCTCCTAAAATCGTAGATGGCGAAATTGAAGTGGGAATCGAAGACGCCGATGTTGAAATCGAGGTGAAATTTTGGGAAATTGTCTCTTATCATATATGTGTTAGGTCGAGATTTAAACATGAATGGAGTGAAACAATACATGATGCGATTCTGGAATTTTATTCAACTGACTGAAATGTACTACCATGAAGAGGGTTACTTCCTTTTGAAATTTTGATCCTTCAAAGACAAGGATATGGTTCTAATGGGAGGACCATATACAATACACAACATGCATGTGGTTTTGAAGGAATGAAGCCCTGATTTTGACTTTAAAAGGGATATGCTTCGCACTCTTCCAGGCTGGGTGAAGTTACCAAATTACCGCTACACTTATGGGGAGCTAAAAGTTGGGGAAGATTGAAAGTGCTTTGGGGAAGCCATTATTCACGGATGAATGTACAACTAACAAGCTAGGAGTAACACTACTACACAGACACATTTAACCTCGGACGTGAAATGCATTTAACCTCGCATACAAAAGCGAGACAACGAATGACATCATGAAAAACTGTCACTTTATCCCTTGATTATTTAAAATTCAATGGGTAAAGTTATATGCACACGGGTTCGAACCTCAACATCTGCATTTTTATTATTTTTAGAACTGAATTGCGCGCCTAATATTAAATCTCGGTTTTGGGTAAAACCGAGGTAATAACGTAATATTTTTACCTTGGTTATAAGTAAAAACCGAGGAGATAACATTAGTTTTTTCATACTTTCGTTTGTACCAGTATTACCGAACCATATTTTGCAGATTTCTGAAACATAAACATTGTACATGTTACCAATTTCTCAAACAGAAATAATATACCACAAATATTCATTGTTTACACCAAATGTAATGCCAAAAAGACACACCTTATGATTTTACAACAAAATTAAAACAAATGATTAACCAACAAAAGTAATAACCAAAATGAAACGTCTTCTAGGCTGTCGAAAGGTTTTATGCTAAGATTTGTCACTGGTCATTAAACCCCTATGATTTGAACAACATTTAAAACCAATTATGATAATCAATAACAACATTAAATATTTAGTAAAAGGAATAAAAATGAGTTAACTGAATAATTATAAATTACTATGTGATATAAAACATTTACTTACTAGTTTTGCATATCCCCTTTTTATGATCACGACAAATAGCATGCACACCATCTTAATCATTTTCTTCAGATGAATGACATACATGTGTTGCAAAAACAAGGGAGTTTATTGTTAAAATCTTGAATTTCATCAGTACTATTAGGAAGATATTTTCCGTGAAGAACAACTGACCATCTAGTGTTAGAAGGATCAGTGACATAAAAAACTTATTTTGCTTGGATTGCCATGATGAATGGTTTGTTCTTATAAGTTGCCTTTCAAAGATCAACCCTGTGAATCATAATTCACCGGTTTCTACACCAATGTTACTGTCAATCCACTTGCACTTAAATAAAGACACTTTAAAAACAACATAATGAATCTCCAAAATCTCTTTAATGACCTCAAAGTACGCTCTAGATGCTAGTGCATGATTATTATCTTTGAAACTAAAGAAGTACATGAATTCAACTTCAACCATAACCCCACTATTTTGCATGGTACTACGATCATCCTTTGATTTTGTATAGAATAAAAATTTAGCAAAGTCGTATGCACTCCAAATAATTGCATTAAACTTAGGCATACATGACAACCATTTAATTGTCTCCATGCACTACTCTTTATAGAAACACTTTCATTAAACCAAGTTATGAAAGTTTTGTTATGCTCTATCAACAACCATCTTTCATTCATTCGGTGGAATTTTTATTTATAAGACTTTTATGAGCGATCAAGTAAGGTTAAACATCATCCATATTATTCAATATATATAAATGTGCTTGAAGAACTACATCTCGGTAAAAAGTCTTAACATTTAAACCTTGTGTACCTCTACCATCATATCTTTCATCATGACGAGACTTTGGAATTCCTATACAGTTTGGTTTTGACAAATATTTTGTACAAAACTCAATAGTTTCTTTTGTGATGTATCGTTCAACGATCGAAGCCTCTAGACGGTGATGATTCTTTGTATACCCTTTAAAGATCTTCATGTATCGCTCTACCGGATACATCCACCGTAAAAAAACTGGACCACAAAAATCTATTCTCCCTTCCTAGATGAACAAATAAGTGAACCATAATGTTAAAAAATGGTGGAGGGATAAACATCTCTAATTGACACAAGATAATTGCAACCTCATGTTCCAAGTCATCTAAATTTCTGGGACCAATGACTTTACTACATATAACATTGAATAATAAACACAATTTGGCTATAATTCTCCTTACATTCCTTGGTAAAATGCCATGGATAGCCACTGGTAGAAGTTGTTGCATCAAGACATGACAATCATGTGATTTTAAGCCAACTAATTTGTGATCGTTCTCTAACACAAGTTTCTTCATATTTGATGAGTACCCTTAGGGAACTTTGATACCCTGCAAACAATCGCAAAAACTTTTTTTTCTTTTTTAGACAGAGTGTGACAAGTGTAACACCTCAAAATTTGCCCTCCTCTTCTTGGGACATTTTGGAGGATATTAGGCATTTGCATATTGCATATCATGTGATAGTAAGAAAGTCATCCTCCTAAGTCTTTCTCAGAAGATAGAGAGGTTAAGAGATTCATGCCTGAGGGTCTTATTGAATTGATGATCAATCATCTGAGGGTTGCTCTTCAATTAGGGTTTTATTGGTTCCTCAAGGAGGTTGAGTATTATATTGATTGCAAGGGTACATCATCATCATCATGGTTATTGTCATCTGTAAGGGGTTCATTGTTCATGCTCAGATTCCTTAGGATTAGGGTTTTGACCTCTGGTCAACCCTAATCAGTTGCATCCTTCCAATCAGTGATTTTCAAAGAGATGAGGTATTCTATGGAGAGGGGGATCACATGATCATCCTATTGAGCTTATATGAGCCAAGGTTCATTTTGAAGCAAATTCCTCAAGTGGTTGAGGCTCAAGCTGATCAGAGCATGACTAAGTCATCTGGAGGCCCATAAAAGTCAACAGAAAGTCAACTGAGGGCTAGGAGGTGGAGAAATGGTTTGAGATCCTTCATTCATGTCCCAAAGAGGCTTATTTGTCATTACAAATACATATCTTGAAGAATTTGAGGTCAGATCAAAAGTTTCCCAAAATGGAAAGTGACCTGTAACTGAAAGTTTCCAAAAATGGAAATATTTTGGTCCAAATTCAACTTGATCTTACATCATCAAAGAAGCTTCTAATGAAATTTTTTCCAACATGAAAGTTGAAGATCTCTCTCTCCCATTTCCAAAAAGTCCAAGTTCATGAATTTCTGATGAATGGTTGAGGAGATATGATCAAATCATTGCCAAGTGTGCTTGAAACTTCAAAAGGCCATAACTTTTGAACCAAAACTCCAAATTGAGTGCCTCTTTTTGCATATTGCTCCTTGTGACCTATATTTTCCAAATCATTCATGGCATTGCATAAAATTTCATCATATAATCATTTGCTTATTCATGACCATTTTGGAGGGAAAATTGCAAATTTGAATTTGGTGCATCATGGGAACAAAATACCATTGCCAACATGTGCATGAAGTGTTTTTATGTGGATTTGATCATTGATATGTTACTGTTCACGTGTGCATTTGCATGGCACCACCAATTTTCCAAAATTTGTCATACACCTTATTTTTGCCTAATCCTAATTAATTCATGGCTAATTGTAATTAGGATGTGATTAGTAGAGCATATATAAGGTAAATCATAACAGAATTGTTCATTATTCATCATTCTAGATCTAGATCTCATTTTCCCTCCAAAATTTCTCCAATTTGAAACTTCAATTTCTTCCACATAAGCCTTTGATTTTCTTCCATATTCTTGTTCTCTGATCTTCATTTAGTGTAGATCAAGCTTTGGTTTGGAAGATTCGAGCAGAAATCAAGCATAGCAAGCTCATGAAGGTGAAGATGGAAACTGTTATTTGAGCTAGATCTAAACCTCTCCAAGCCTCAATTTCTTCATAAAGCTTCATAACAAGTGCTCAGGAGTAGATCTACACACTTGCCAGGCCTTGAAGCTGCTGATTTAAGAGACTGTTCTTCAAGAGGTAGGTTTTTCGAACCTCATAATTCTCAAATCTTTTGTCATGTTTAGATAGATCTCCTCGCGCTGAAAATTCTGATCTAGATTTCGTGAAATTTGGTTGAGAATTGATTGAGTTATGCATGTTTGAAATTTTGTATGTGAATATGTTTTGATTCGATTTGCTTTGTTCATGATGATTTAATGTGAAATAATGCTGGATTTGTATCCTACACGAAGAGAGCTTTTGAACGGTATAATTTTTACGTAATTCTGGAATTTTATTTGGAGCTTGCTACAGTAACAGCCACCGTCTTCGCGAAGAAGACGATGTTTTCCACCGCAAACCACTGTAGCGCGGCCTCCCTGGTTCAGCGGTTAGGGTTCCCTGTTCCAGCTCCCGTCACTGCCTTGTACACGGTTCGATACCACGCGAGCGCTTCTATTTTTTTTCATTTTCCCTATTTAATCCAAAACGACGCCGTTTTGCCATGAAGCGCTCCCTCGCTTCGATTCCAGCCGTTGCCAATTTTCAAATTAATCCACCATTTCCACTTTTCCCTCCATTTATCATGTTTGGTTCAATATTAATTCAATATTTTTTCCAAACTTCAAAAATTCATATCAATTTGAAAACACATCCAATTAATTCCCAACTTTTTGCAAAATGTTCATATGAATGTCTTCTATTTTTTGATATGAATTTCTGGAATTGTGCCTGGCTGGAATTTTAATTGTGTTAGACTAATTGAACATGTATGCTTTTGTGACATTGCTTCATTCTTTCTATCATGAAATGCTCAATAATGATCCAATTGCCATGAAATTTTGTGTGATGATTCCTAACACGATGCTTGACATTTGAGGCTTGGTTTGGTATTTTTCTTATGTTCCATCTCTGTTTTATGCATATAAACTTTTGGTGTGACAATGTGTGTCACACAATGTGATGTCATACTTGTGCATTTTCATTTCTAGATCAAATGAGCTCCTCTGTTTCCAATTTTTGGCTTGATGATTATACTTGACATGTTGTATGCTCATAAAAATTTCCAGAATTGTTTGAGTGATTTTTGTTTTAATATGGGATTTTTATTCTTGTTGATCATTTGTGTGCTTTGAAATTGTCTTTGCCATAGCTTGCTCATGAGTTGACTTGGCTTGATGCTTTTGACTTAGTCCTTTTTAGGACATGTTCTTGCTTGATTGTAGATGCTTCTTGTTGAATATCAAGTTCTGTTTTGACTTTTTGATTCACCTTTGACCCTAGGCTTTGCCCTAGGGGTTTGTACTCACATTTGAGCTTTGAATTTCAGGTTCAAGCATTCATCTCCATGGTTGATGTTACATCATCATTTGAGCTTTGCTATTTTGCTTTTGTTTGCTAACATTTGGTTATTTTGTAGGTCCTTTGGTGAATCACTTGAGTGTTTGCCTCTTATGGCTTACATGTTGTACATATTGGGATTGTTTGTCTGTTGTTATCTGTTAACTGTTGGTTGTTTGTCTGAATAGAATACTGATGGTTTAGATTTTCTTACAGGTGCTTTAGCCGCTTTAACTCATTATTTGAGTTGCTTTGATTTGCTTGTGGTTGGCATACCACTTAGGTAACTTCTTGAACTCCATGTAGTCTGGAAGACCTGCTATCTTTGGCAGGCACCTGTCTGAAGCCCTCCTTAAGAGGCCATGTTCTTGATTGTTTAATTTTGTGCTAAAGACCTCAATGAGGCATGGTTACATGTAAAGTCCTCCTAAGTGAAGAGGCATTGGCAGATAGAAGGGATGTGCAATCCATCCCCTGCTATTCAGTTGAGTCATTCATCTTGCTCGCACTACGTGCTGAGGCATTTTGAATAAACACCCAAAATCTTGTATATAGAGTCAGTCATTGTGGAATAGAGTTCCTCATTCTGGACTCCCACACCTTCTTTGATTCAAGCTCACCCAGGCCCGGGTTAAGAGCTGTGAGGTCTAACCCTCATCTCCCATTTTATTTGCTCACCCTGACGGTCAATGTCAGTGGTTAAGAGCCTCAGTCACCCTTTCCAGTTGGCTTGTTTGTCGAGGTTGATAAGACCCCTTGACTAAAGCCCAGCCTTGTATGAGCCGCTTGTTTGCATATAGCGTGTGATGATTGCTTTTGATGTTTATCTGCTTTTGCTTCTCATCTCCTTTCTGTAGGAGTCGTATGATCAACTTTCGAGGAAGTTGAACGTACGCAGAGATAAACTTGAGTTGACTCACTGCCTATGTGAGTCAAACTCTTGTTAGAGACCTCAACCTAGGGTTATAATTTGCATGATGACTATTAGGCTCGAGTCAGTCTCCCTTTTAGTCCGTTATTCTCTTGGTCTCTGGTTAGGAGGAAGTTTCTCCCCTGTTAAGGGGAACTTCGTCACCCTGATCCTCATACCAGATGAGGTACGTAGGCAGGAGATTGTGCGAGATCTCTCCGGGCAACCTTCTTATTTTTTGTGTGTGTTAGGAGTCTGATGTAAGCCCAACGATTGGTAGTCGATTTCCTATTTGTGGTGTGTTTGGAGTCTGATGTAAGCCCAGCGATTGGCATTCGGTTTCCCGTTGTTGTTCGCTTGTGGAGTCGGATGTAAGTCCATTGATTGGCAGTCTGTTTCCATTTGCGGGTTTCTTTTGACGTCTCGGCGTCTTTGTGTTGTGTTTTGTTTCGGTGTGCGTTAGCCGAACTACGGTAGCTTTGATTCTCATTCCAGATGAGATACGTAGGCATAGGATGCGATATCCTAGCGAGCCCGTTTCCCATTTTCCCGAACTACATCGACTCTGATGTTTGTGTCTGGCAAACTACGTAGGCCCAGGATGCGACATCCTGCCGAGTCCGCTTCCGTCTTCTTTCATCTGTTTATTCCAGTGTGTGTGCATTCTTTGAGCAGTTATCCAGCAACCTTATTCTATTCTCTTAAGCGTGGATCCCGTCGAGTACTATGGACGTGAGGGGTGCTAATACCTTCCCCTTGCGTAACCGACTCCCGATCCTTGCAATCTCTGGTCGTAAGACCATTTCCTTTCCAGGTTTACTTTGAGCGTTTCCTTTCCCTCCTTTGGGATAAATAACGCACGGTGGCGGCTCTGTTTGTTTGTTTTTTCCGCCGGTTGTTTTTCGCGTTGCGACAACTGGCGACTCTGCTGGGGACTATAGAAGTTGACCTCTTGCTGGTCCATCTTCCCTAAGCGAGTCACTCCTAGCGCTCCCTAGGGTAGTTTTGGTTGCTTGTGCTGCTTTATTTATTGCATTTATGATTATTATGTTGTGTATATATTTGCATAAATGTTTGCATGCATCATGTTATCATTATGCTGGATTCTGTACAGGTTGGTTCCTCTGATTTGGGGTGGGTGTTCTGAGTGGGGCTAAAACCCAGGCCCGTGTATACACCTAGGATTAGCGTGGTCTCATGTTCCTCACATGTTGGTTGGGCATGTTGTTGCGACGTGACATACCACAAGCCGGACGAGGTTCTTCTGAGAGAGCTCTTCCATTGTGGAGTATTCCATTTTGGCTGGGTTATCTCTTTTGAGCTGTTGACTTCGGTGACCGTTCTTTCCCGGATCTTTGGTTTAGACGATCTTATGAGAGCTGCAACGGCACACCCGAAAGGGCAAACCCGTTGAGTATCTTGTCCGATTATCGAGACCATTATCCGTCTTAGGATGACCTGATTAGAATTCACCTGTGAGGGGAGGGTTTGATTCTTACAGATGAATGTTCTGATGGTGACTTTGATGGTGACTAATGGTTCAGTTCTTGATCGAGGTCCTATTTTTGAGTTGGATTTATGGATATTTATTTCTGAGACGTCGGAGTTATGTCCGCGGTATTTATCAGTGGGGATCCGTTTATTTCAGGATTCCCTGGGGTTGATTCAGATGATTTTAGTGTTATCAGATTAGTGGTTCTCCAGTGATGATGGTGGTATATCCTCAGGTTCCGTTTATTTCGGAACTCCCAAGTCGGATTTGTGATTACTCAGTACCTCAGATGGTTGTGATCAGTTCAGAGATCAGGGCCTCAGTGCAGTGGATGTTCAGATGACTTGGAGGATGGCACAGTGCATTGCATTCATGCATCAACATCATTCTCATTTTGCATTTATCCGCATCTAACTCATGTTTATCCATATGTAGGGTACATTCTTGATTGAGACCCTGGTTGAGAGATTTCTTTGCTACAGATATGAGACCCGGTTTGAAGGACGATGTTGTCTACAGTTTCTTTGATCCAGAGATCGGTGTGCTGAAGGAGATGATAGCATTGATTACGCCTGACCATGTGGGGATGTTCCGTGAGACTTATGGTGGTATTCTGAAGATGGTTTCCAGGCTCACAGACAGGGATAGGAGTGCCATCCATACTTTTCTTCAATTTTATGATCCTGATTTGAGATGCTTTGTCTTCCCGAATTACTTGTTGGGGCCTTTGATGGAGGACTATGCCAGTATCCTGGGTATTCATATCAGAAATCAGGTTCCTTTTTATGCTACTAAGGAAGAACCTGATGTTTGTGGGATCTCCCGTGCTCTTTATTTGAGCCCTGAAGTGACTAAAGGAGGTCTGAAGGAGAAGGGAACGTTGCCTGGTTTTCATCTGAGTTTCCTGGAGGCTAAAGCCAAGGAGCATGCTGTTTTGGGTGATTGGCAGACTGTCTGTGCTTTGATTGCTGTGAGCATTTATGGAATCATCTTGTTCCCTAATTAGAAAAACTTTGTGGATATTAATGCATTTCGGGTGTTCGTTCAGAGGAATCCTATTCCTACCCTGGTTGGGGATGTCTATTACTCGGTCCATAATCGGAACGAGAAGAGGCGTGGGGGATTGATTAGGTGTTGTGCTCAACTACTATACAAGTGGTTCATGGGATATCTGCCTTCCAGGGGTGCTTTTGTTCTTCTTGACCATACTGTAAATTGGGCAACCAAGTTGATGGGTTTGCGAGCCAAAGACATAGCTTGGACTCACAGTAGTGGGGCTGGACAAGATTTCATTTGCAGTTGTGGGAGTTTTCCCAATGTGCCTCTTATAGGAGTTCAGGGTTGCATTAATTATAACCCGACGCTTCTTAAGAGACAAATGGGATTCGCTATGGAGGTTCCTCCTCTCAAGAGCGAGATTCAGGAAACTTTCTACTTCCCGGTTGAGGGTAACTAGTCATCGTTGAGGCAAATGTCTGATGCATGGCGCCGTATTCAAAGGAAAGGCAAGTTTTCTTGGGGTAGAGCTAATAACAGGTCTTTTCCTCCATTTGATGATTGGCTCAACAAGAGAGTGGAGCTCACGCATCTACCATTTCCTGTGGGTGATCCTTGGTATCCGTTGATTGAGGAATCCCATTCTTCTGTCAGTATGGAAGAGTTCCTGGAGATGAAGAGGGAGAGAGATCAGCTTCATGCAGAGAAGACTGAATTGGAGATGAGTGTTGCTAGAATCCAAATGGCTAATCAGGAAATCAAGGGGAAATAGAAGACCAGGATAAGAGACATTCTCTTGTGGTGAAGCGCTTTGAGATAGACACCGCTTATTATGGCAAGGTCAACCAAGCTTTGGAGTCATCTACAAAGGAGCACGACATTACCAAGGAGAGGTTGGCTAGAGCTTTGAAGGTCATTGAGGATGAGAAGAGGAGGCAGATCCTTGTGAAGAATCAGAGGGAAGCCAGAGTCAGAGTCCTTACCGCAGAATGGGAAGCAAAGCTGAAGATTAAGGAAGCAGAGAACGTGAAGATCGTTACTGAAAGAGATCATTATATTGCCGAGAGAGATCATTATCTTGCTGAGAGGGATCATTACTTCCGACAGATGAAGATTCACCAGAAGGAGGTGGGGAGATTGCAGCAGGAGAACACCGAGCTCAGGTTCGCCGTGAAGTTTACCCGGATGGTTGATGATGTAGGGCCTTCTGTGGGACCTTCGTCAGATTAGACCTTTCTTATTTGTGTTGGATTACCGTCAGGCCTGTTGACGGAATTCACTTGCTTGTATTTCCTTTCTGATTCTGGAGAATTGTATTCGATTTGTATCAGACTTGATGTATGACTCTGGCACATGTTGTGCACTCTTGATATACAGTGGTTATTATCATTCAGTGATTGATCTTCAAGCTTTATTTGTTTGACTGTATGCACTCACACAGCACACACATGGTTGGGTGATATCTTTGCTAAATCATACTACTCTGTATGGCAAAATCGGATGATTGATATCAGAATATTGCTGCCGGATTATTATCTGTCTCGATGAAACTAGGATCGAAAGACAGAGTGTTCCTCATATGGATAGACATTGCATTCATGCATGAATCATAATAACTTGTCTTCTATTTTGCAGGTGTCAGTTTCTAACATGCTTGATTGTTTCAGGAATCATTGCTCGCGCACGTAGAATCATTCCTTTGCACGTAGCACGCCCGCACAGATACCCTACCAGGCGCAACAAATCCAAGCTGATGGATCTACCCAACACAGATATTCTCGAGTTGAAGGAGAAAATGGGTGAGCTGATAAACGTCATGCAAGGGTTGGCATTAGGACAGAAAGCACTTGCTGATAAGGTGGAAAAGCTCGAGCGGGCTTCAGCTGCCAACAGTGGTAATAATCAGGAGGGTGTGTCCAACAATGGTCTGGGTGGTTCTAGGGATGGAGGAGATCTCAGAAAGAAGACTATTGATGGGGTGGTGATCAATAGTGGTGGTGGTTTTGGTGCTGCTACAGGCGGTGGACCGGGTCCGGTGAACAACAATTTGAAGGATAGTTTGTTTCCTCCTTTCTTTGGGGCTGAGGAGGATAGAGAGGAAGACAAAGAAGCGGATCAGTTCTCCATGCTGAATGAGCAATTCGGTCAATACGGTGTCCAGCCACCAAACAAGGAAATTCAGGTGCTGGCGGAGAAAATTAGGGCTCTAGAAAGTTATGCTACTCCGGGAGTTGTTAATATGTCGAACATGGGGCTAGTTGAGGGGATTGTGATCCCGCAAAAGTTTAAAGCGCCTGCGATTGACAAGTATAATGGGAGTTCTTGCCCGGAAACTCATCTCCAGGCTTTTGTCCAAAAGATTTCTGCTTATACAATGGACCAGAAGCTTTGGATGTACTTCTTCCAGGACAGTCTGTCTAGGGGGTCTCTTGAATGGTATACCAAGCTGAAATCTTCTGACATTAAGAGCTGGCAGGATCTGGGGGATGCGTTCTTTAAACAGTACCAATTTAATACTGACATGGCTCCTAGCCGTACCCAATTGCAGGGTATGTCTCAGAAGCCAAGTGAAGGGTTTAAAGAATATGCACAGAGATGGAGGGAGTTGGCGGCCAGAGTCCAACCACCGTTGGTGGACCGGGAGATGTCTGATCTGTTTATGGGTACCCTTCAGGGGACGTTTGCAGAAAGAATGGTAGGATGCCCGGTTACCAACTTTGCTGATATTGTAGTGGATGGGGAAAGAATAGAGAGCTGGTTGAAGCTAGGGAAGATACAGGGTAGCGCTTCGTCGTCTGGATCGAAGAAACCCTTTGGTAATGGCCAACGTAAGAAAGAGGGTGATACAAGTGATGTGTATGCCCAGAGAGTACAAAGTAGGGATCGTTACTACCAGCACACTGCTGCGGTAACAATTCCTGCTGATAATCAACAACAGCAACAACAACAACCGCAACAACAACGACATCCATTTCAACAGAGACCGCAGAGGGCCGGGTATCAGGTGAGAGGACGAATGAATGATCGTCAATTTGATAGACCACCTGTGACCTACTCATTCTTGCTGAAGAAGTTGAAAGACTTGGGGTTGGTCCAGCTGAGGACGTTGGCTCCGTTGAGACCTGATTAGAGGCCTGCCAATTATGATGAGAATGCTAAATGTGAATTCCACTCTGGTGCCCCTGGACACAATGTGGAGAATTGTAAAGCTTTTAAGCATGTTGTCCAGGACCTGGTGGATTCTAAGGCAATCAATTTTGCACCATCTACAAATGTTAACGCTAATCCCATGCCGACGCATGGTCAAATGGGGGTGAATGCAATCTCTGAGGATAAGGGCAGAGTTGGGCTGATGAATATAGACCAGTTGAAGACTCCATTGGCTGAGGTCAAGAGACAACTGTTGAAGAATGGGGTCTTCCCGGGTTGTGATGATTGTTGTGTTGTGTGCACTGTTGCTACCAATGGGTGCGTCATATTGAGGGAGGCTGTCCAGAGGATGATGGATGAAGGAAGCCTCAGATTTGAGAAGGTTGATTTGGAGAGGGAGGATGTCTCCACCATAACCATCTATTATGATCCGATTGATTTGTCAGCGCTGGCAGATGCGGCTCCAGTTACTATCACGGTACCTGGGCCT
The DNA here is from genome assembly GCF_024323335.1 of Lathyrus oleraceus. Classification (NCBI taxonomy): domain Eukaryota; kingdom Viridiplantae; phylum Streptophyta; class Magnoliopsida; order Fabales; family Fabaceae; genus Lathyrus; species Lathyrus oleraceus. The sequence goes on along the minus strand of NC_066579.1, from coordinate 51,197,980 downwards.
ATTCCTTATGACAATGACGATGATGTACCATGGCACTATGGTGGAGAGGTTTACTTTAATGGGGAGAAGCAGGAAGATCAGACTGCAGGTGAAACCACCATTTCAAAGGTGGATAATGCCGGACCCAGTGGTTTCACTCGCAGTGGAAGGTTGTTTGCACCTGATGCTTTAAGGAGTGGGGATGGAGAGAGAGAAAAGAAAGATAAGGCCGAGGCTTTAGCCAGGGCAAGAGGGAAGCAGGTGGCGAGCGAGGGTACTCCTGTGGTGACACCGGCGCCTGGTGGGTCGGAAAAAGAACTTGATGATGAAGCTGAAAAATTTCTGAGTATCATCAAGAAGTCAAAGTACAAGCTTGTTGACCACTTGCAGCAGACGCCGTCTAAGATCTCAATCTTATCTCTGCTACTGAGCTCAGAGGGGCATAGAGAGCCTTTGTTGAAAATATTGAAGAGAGCCTATGTTCCTCAAGAGATCACGATTAATCAGCTAGAGACAGTGGTGTCTAATGTTAATGCCAGCCATGGGCTGGGTTTCACTGATCTGGATTTAATTGTGGATGGGCGTAATCATAATAGGGCATTACACATTGCGATGGAGTGCAAAGGAGCAGTGCTTTCGCATGTGTTGGTGGATACCGGCTCGTCACTCAATGTGTTGCCGAAAAAGGCCCTGGCGAAGCTGGACTGTGAAGGGTTGATCTTGAGGCCCACGGACTTGATAGTTAGAGCCTTTGATGGTTCTAAAAGGGTTGTGTTTGGGGAAGTGGAGCTCCCTGTGAAGATCGGGCCCGAGGTGTTTAAGTTCGTATTTCATGTCATGGATATTCAGCCGGCATACAGTTGCCTGTTGGGTCGGCCGTGGATACACGCTGCTGGGGCAGTGACTTCGACTTTGCACCAGAAACTGAAGTACATCTGGGACGGGCAGGTCGTCACTGTTTGTGGGGAGGAAGATATCTTTGTCAGCCACCTATCATCGTTCAAGCATGTTGAAATGGACGGTGAGATATGGGAAACACCAAGTCAAGCATTCGAAACCGTCAAGGTGGAGAATGCTATTTTTGCCAAAGAGGAGAAGCCGTCCATTTCTTCGTACAGGCAGGCTGCTGAGGCGGTGAAGAGTGGTGAGGCTCCAGGTTAGGGGAAGATGATGGACATCGCCGCCAAGAAAGATAGATTTGGGGTTGGTTATCAGCCGGGCCGAGGCTCGTCTGGGCAAAACAGGGGTCACCGTCAGCCATTCACGTTCACCAGTGCTGGAATGCTGGATCCAGATCACATATGTATGGTGGGTGAAGAGGTAGACAGTGACTGCGAGTTAGATCAATGGTTAAACCATGCGTACCAGGGATGGAGATCCAGAATTGGAAGGCCGGAAAGATCATCACTGTCACTCTATGTGAAGAGTAATATTTCCTGTTTTTCAATTCTGTCTGCATGAAAGCCATACGTTTTTCCCGAAACGTAATGGTTCATTGTAAGGGCCACCTCATATGTTTCATTTTGCAAAATTTGGATCATTAATAAAAGGATGTTTTTCATTAAAAGCAGCGTTCCCTGTTTTTCACTTATTTTTGCAGTTTAATAAAAACAAAAATAAAAATGGCAATGTTTGTTTTCATTTTCCTTTTAATTTGCTTTGCTCCGGTTCTAAAGCAATGCATGAATCAACATTCATGCAGATGCGATCATTCTCCGGATCTCATTGATAACAATCCTGTTACACCCTCATATGACTTCGACAATCCGATCTATCATGTCGAAGAAGAAGGCGAAGAAGATTGTGAACTGCCAGAGGAATTAGCCAGGTTGTTGAAACAAGAGGAGAAGGTGATTTAGCCGCATGAGGAGCAAGTTGAGGTTGTGAATCTGGGTACCGACGAGGTCAGGAAAGAGGTGAAGGTTGGGGCTGCTTTGGAGGCAAATGTTAAGAGCAGAATGGTAGCCTTATTGAAAGAATATGTTGATATCTTCGCCTGGTCTTATCAAGATATGCCAGGGTTGGATACCGATATCGTTGTGCACAGGTTACCGTTGAGAGCAGATTGTCCTCCAGTGAAGCAGAAGTTGTGCAGAACTTGACCTGAGATGGCCATGAAATTTAAAGAGGAAGTGCAGAAGCAGTTGGATGCTGGTTTCCTCGCTGTCACTAATTATCCACCTTGGGTCGCGAATATTGTGCCGGTGCCAAAGAAGGATGGGAAGGTGAGAATGTGTGTGGACTACCGGGATTTGAACAGAGCTAGCCCGAAAGATGATTTTCCATTACCTCACATTGATGTATTGGTAGATAATACAACTCAATTCTCGGTGTTTTCCTTCATGGATGGCTTTTCTGGCTATAATCAAATTAAAATGTCGCCAGATAATATGGAGAAAACAACGTTCATCACACCGTGGGGCACTTTCTGCTATAAGGTGATGCCATTTGGTCTCAAGAATGTCGGTGCTACCTATCAGAGGGCTATGGTGACTTTGTTTCATGACATGATTCATCATGAAATCGAATGCTATGTTGATGACATGATAGCAAAGTCCCAAACAGAAGAGGGGCATCTGGTAGATCTGGCCAAGTTGTTTGACCGGCTGAGACAGTTCAGACTGAGGTTGAATTCGAACAAGTTCACTTTCGGAGTGCGGTCCGGTAAATTGCTGGGGTTTATTGTGAGCGAAAGAGGAATCGAGGTTGATCCTGCTAAAGTAAAAGTAATACGAGAAATGCCTGAACCGAGAACAGAAAAAGAGGTTCGTGGTTTCTTAGGTAGATTGAACTACATTTCACGGTTCATATCTCATCTAACATCCACGTGTGAACCTATATTCAAGTTACTGAGAAAAGATCAAACGGTCAGGTGGAACAATGATTGCCAAGCGGCATTTGAAAAGATAAAAGAATATTTGCAGGAGCCTCCGATTCTGATGCCTCCTGTGGAGGGACGATCGTTAATTCTGTACTTGACGGTCCTCGAGGGGTCTATGGGGTGTGTACTGGGGCAGCATGACGAGTCTGGTCGAAAAGAGCATGCAATTTACTACCTTAGCAAAAAGTTTACCGACTGTGAAACAAGATATTCACTGCTCGAGAAAACTTGCTGTGCTTTGGTATGGGCTGCTCGCCGACTGAGACAGTATATGCTGGTTCATACCACTTTGTTGATTTCCAAGATGGATCCGATCAAGTATATTTTTGAGAAGCCAACATTGACCGGACGAGTTGCGAGGTGGCAAATGATTTTGACTGAATATGATATTTAGTATACCTCTCAGAAAGCAATCAAGGGGAGCGTATTGTCTGATTACCTCGGCCAACAACCCATTGAGGATTATCAATCGATGAAGTTTGAGTTCCTTGATGAGGACATCATGTTTCTCAAATCGAAAGATTGTGAGGAACCAATCCCGGAGGAGGGGCCTGACCCTGAATCCGAATGGATTCTGATGTTTGATGGGGCCGTTAACGTGATTGGTAGTGGAGTTGGTGCTGTTTTGGTTACGCCGAAAGGATCCCACATTCCTTTTGCTGCCCGGCTAACATTTGAGTGCACCAACAACGTGGCTGAATACGAAGCTTGTATCTTGGGGATTGAAGAGGCGATTGATTTGCGGATCAAGAACCTTGTTATCTATAGAGATTCAACTTTGGTTGTGAATCAGGTTAACGGAAAATGGTATACGCATCAATCTCATTTAATTCCATATCGGGATTATACGAGGAGATTGTTGACGTTTTTCACCAAGGTGGTATTGCATCATGTGCCTAGAGAAGAGAATCCTTTGGCAGATGTTTTGGCTACTCTGGCCGCCTTGATTAAGGTACAGTGGTGGAATCAGTTCCCTAGTGTTGAGGTGGGACGTCTGGATAGACCGACTTATGTGTTTGCTGTTGAGGCAGCGCCTGATGACGAGAAGCCGTGGTACTATGATATCAAGCGCTATCTAGAAACCCAAGAGTATCCCGAGGGAGCATCCAAGAAGGACCGAAAGACTCTGCGGAGGTTGGCCATGGTGTTCTATCTGAATAAGGATGGGGTTCTGTACAAGCGGAATTTTGATTGGGTTTTGCTCAGATGTGTTGATGATAAAGAAGCAAGCCAATTGATGAAAGAAGTACACGAGGGGTCGTTCGGTACCCATGCCAGTGGGAATGCAATGGTGAAGAAGCTGTTAAGAGCTGGGTATTATTGGATGAAAATGGAGGCCCAATGTTTCAATTTCGTGCGGAAGTGTCATAAATGCCAGATTTATGCTGACAAGGTGCACGTGCCTCCTAATCCGTTGAGTTTGATGTCGTCTCCATGGCCGTTTGCTATGTGGGGCATTGATATGATTGGAAAGATCGAGCCTACGGCTTCGAATGGGCATCGGTTCATATTAGTGGCTATTGATTACTTCACCAAGTGGGTGGAAGCAGCCTCGTATGCAAATGTGACGAAACAGGTTGTTGCCAGATTCCTGAAGAGAGACATCATTTGTAGATATGGGGTTCCCGAAAGAATCATTACTGATAATGGTTCTAATTTGAACAATAAGATGATGGCATAACTGTGCAGGGAATTCAAGATTAAGCATCACAATTCTTCTCCTTATCGTCCGAAGATGAATGGGGCGGTCGAGGCAGCTAATAAGAATATTAAGAAGATTGTGCAGAAGATGGTCGTAACCTATAAGGATTGGCACGAGATGTTGCCGTTTGCATTGCATGGGTATCGAACCTCGGTGCGTACTTCTACTGGGGCAACGCCATTCTCACTTGTGTATGGAATGGAAGCCGTGTTACCGGTTGAGGTTCAGATTCCTTCGTTGAGAGTTCTGATGGACGTGAAATTGCAAGAGGCAGAATGGGTGAGAACTCGGTACGAGGAGTTGAGCTTAATTGAGGAGAAGAGGCTGGCAGCCATCTGTCATGGACAGTTGTACCAGCAGCGGATGAAGCGTGCTTTTGATCGAAAGGTACGACCTCGTGTGTATCATGTAGGAGATATGGTGTTGAAAAGGATCCTTCCTCCTCAAAACGATCGTAGGGGCAAGTGGACACCCAATTATGAAGGTCCATTCGTGGTCAAGAAGGTTTTCTCTGGTGGAGCCTTGTTGTTGACAACCATGGATGGCGAGGACTTTCCATCCCCCTGTGAATGCAGACGCAGTTAAAAAATACTTCGTATAAAGAGACCCGCTGGACGAAAAGAATAAAATAGTCCAGGCAAAAATGGGCATCCCGGCGAACCAGAAAAAAAAATGAAAAAAGGTTCGGGCAAAAATTAGGGATAAAATGAAAAATTGTACACCCGGCAAGTCGAAAACCTGAAAAGGCGACTTGAGCAAAAAGGGGTATTCCGGTGGACTGAAAACCCGAAAGGGCGGTCCAGGAAAAAGAGGGATTGAAACAAACAACTGCGTCCAACATGATCGTTTGTGTTTTGAATACGACAAGTGGATAATCCCCGGCAGAGATCGGTCGGAAGCGTCTTGTTCAGAAGGCAGAAAGTACGGAGAGTCTGAGGACATATGGGGTGTAACCGAGTTGGAACTCGATGAGATCACAGGTTCACATTGCCATTAGGATAGATTTTTCCTTTTGTGCGCGATCACCTCTTTTCAGGGATTGCTTCCTTTGTATTGCTCATTCACGAGCCACCTTTTTTCAATCAATAAAATGCATATTCAGTCAAATAATTTTGTTTTTGTTTTCATTACCGCTTTGATTGCAAAAACATCCGTTTATTTTGATAAGAATCTTTGCATTTTGAGACGTACAGGTCCCTTCCAATGCATGCTTATAAGATTGAAAACCTGAAATCTTATTCGGAAGGTAGAGTGACCCAAGTGTTGAAATTTTGGCACGCCTGGGGCACGTTTTCATCTAACGATCTCTTTTGCAGGTGCTGTTAGATATTTTCACTCACTTGCAGGTTGTGATGTAAAGCCTTTTGACAAAAGATCCCCGTGGAGTCCAATCAGGGACAAGGGATAAAAGAATGGTGAAAAGACGGCGAGAAACGTGCGACGATCCTGGAGGATTAATCAAGAAGACTCTTCAAAGTCTAAGGACTGGAAAGTTTGTATGAATCCAGGGAGTTCGATCTCCGTGGAGTACGGAGAAGGCAAGAATGCAAGGTGATGAATCAGAAAAGTCCAGACGGGTCTGGGAGCTCTCAAAAATGGAAAGCTGACACTGTGGTTAGATGTTGAATACCAGGGATCGACGAGTCGACGGGTGTTTTGTGCCAGGCTTTCCTTATTTCCCCAAGCAGAGTCGGGATTGTTATCTCCCTAGCGGGTTCTAGATCAGTGTTTCCTTGGCATTCAGGCCTAAAGGTTATTGTTTCCCCTAGCAAGGTTGAGATTGTTATTTTCCCCAGCAAGTCGGAAGGTTGCTGTTTTCCCCGCAGAGTGCGTTGGTGGTTTCTTCCCCAGCGAAGTCCCCAAGTGGATTGAGTTCAGTCGAGGCCATCCCTGGTGAGGGTTGTCCTTTCCACAGCAGCAGTGCTACTCCCCAGCAGGGTGGAGGTTGGAGTGTTATCGAGTTCCTTAGCAGAGTTCCTCGAGCTCCCCCAGAAGAGTCCCTTAAGGGGGATACTTTTTATGCATTCATCATTTAGATAAGCATAGCATATTGCATACCTAATTGCGTAGCATTTCCATGGTTGTGGAGCATTACGCTGAAAAAAATCATGCATCATCATTGCTAGCATAAGCTAGTCTCAAGCCGTGGTTACCGTTTGAGATTTGGTTTCGCCAGTTGGTGAAGATGTTACTCAAGCCGTGGTTACCGTTTGAGAAGTGGTTTCGCTAGTTGGAAGATCAGCATCAGCATTGTGAGCATCAGTTAGTCTCGAGTCGTGGTTACCGCTTGAGAGTTGGTTTCACCGGGTGGTGAAGATGTTACTCTGAGGAGTTTAGCATCGTGATTTTGGGTTAACGGTATTACCCAGTAGTGCGATACTGGAGAAGATTTCTGTTGTGCGGGATGGAAGTTGGAAGATGTTACTCAAGCCGTGGTTACCGCTTGAGAATGGGTTTCGCCGGATGGTGAAGGTGTTACTCTGAGGAGTTTAGCATCATGACGTTGGAGCAACAATGTTCCCCAGTAGTGCGATATTGGAGGAAAATTTTCCGTCGGACGGAGATGGAAAAGATCAGGGAACGTTATGCGATCAACGCGAAAATTGAAGAATGGAGAAAAGGAAGTGTTGCGGCATTTTCTGGAGAACGGGGTTCAAATGGAGATTGGAGTTGAAGATTATATCCGGGATGAGGTCCTCAGGATTGTCTTCTGATCATGTGTCACCTTAGACTTTGGCGAGGCCAACAGAAGTCGTTATGGGTATCTTCAGAGGAAGAAATGCACATGTTACCTTCCTTTTGTGAAGGTGTACCCTCTGATATGTCGCCATCAGAGTGGTGTTTTGGTGTTATTTCTGGCATTGCCAGCGGAATTATCACAAGAAAATGGAGAACGGGGTTCAAATGGAGAGAAGGAAGTGCTAGGCATTTTCTAGAGAATGGGGTTCAAATGGAGAAAGGGAGACACGGGGTGTTTTCTGGAGAATGGGGTTCACAACAGCGATCGTGAGTTATCGTCAGGCGACTGGGGTTCAAATGGAGACCGGGGTTCATTATTTGGAAAACAGGAGTGTTATGAAGTTGTTGGGGTTCAAATGCGGTGATCAGGGATCATACGCGCGAAAATAATTGTTCGAGGTCCAAGAAAAAGCAAAAAAAAAATCAATCAAAGAAGTACCGGGGTTCAAGAAAAGGAAAAAGAGAAAAAAGTTTCGGGGTTCAAGAAAAGCAAAAAATATAATAATCCCCAGCGGAGCGCAAATTGTTCGTCTGTTCTTGGTATTCAATCACTCTTCACCCTGATCCTCTGAAAGCCGAGGCTATTCATATCGACAGGTTCACAATGGATTGAATAGGGGCAGCTGTAACACCTCAAAATTTGCCCTCCTCTTCTTGGGACTAGTTTAGCATATTGCATTTCATTTTGGAGGACATTAGGCATTTGCATATTGCATATCATGTGATAATAAGAAAGTCATCCTCCTAAGTCTTTCTCAGAAGATAGAGAGTTTAAGAGATTAATGCCTGAGGGTCTTATTGAATTAATGATCAATCATTTGAGGGTTGCTCTTCAATTAGGGTTTTATTGGTTCCTCAAGGAGGTTGAGTATTATCTTGATTGCAAGGGTACATCATCATCATCATGGTTATTGTCATCTGTAAGGGGTTCATTGTTCATGCTCAGATTCCTTAGGCTTAGGGTTTTGACCTCTGGTCAACCCTAATCAGTTCCATCCTTCCAATCAGTGATTTTCAAAGAGATGAGGTATTCTATGGAGAGGGGGATCACGTGATCATCCTATTGAGCTTATATGAGCCAAGGTTCATTTTGAATCAAATTCCTCAAGTGGTTGAGGCTCAAGCTGATCAGAGCATGGCCAAGTCATCTGGAGGCCCACAAAAGTCAACAGAAAGTCAACTGAGGGCTAGGAGGTGGAGAAATGGTTTGAGATCCTTCATTCATGTCCCAAAGAGGCTTATTTGTCATTAAAAATACATATCTTGAAGAATTTGAGGTCAGATCAAAAGTTTCCCAAAATGGAAAGTGACCTGTAACTGAAAGTTTCCAAAACTGGAAAGATTTTGGTCCAAATTCAACTTGATCTTACATTATCAAAGAAGCTTCTAATGAAATTTTGTCCATATGAAATTTGAAGATCTCTCTCTCCCATTTCCAAAAAGTCCAAGTTCATGAATTTCTGATGAATGGTTGAGGAGATATGATCAAATCATTGCCAAGTGTGCTTGAAACTTCAAAAGGCCATAACTTTTGAACCAAAACTCCAAATTGAGTGCCTCTTTTTGCATATTGCTCCTTGTGACCTATATTTTCCAAATCATTCATGGCATTGTATGAAATTTCATCATATAATCATTTGCTTATTCATGACCATTTTGGAGGGAAAATTGCAAATTTGAATTTGGTGCATCATGGGAACAAAATACCATTGCCAACATGTGCATGAAGTGTTTTTAAGTGGATTTGATCATTGATATGTTACTGTTCACGTGTGCATTTGCATGGCACCACCAATTTTCCAAAATTTGTCATACACCTTATTTTTGCCTAATACTAATTAATTCATGGCTAATTGTAATTAGGATGTGATTAGTAGAGCATATATAAGGTAAATCATAACAGAATTGTTCATTATTCATCATTCTAGATCTAGATCTCATTTTGCCTCCAAAATTTCTCCAGTTTGAAACTTCAATTTCTTCCACATAAGCCTTTGATTTTCTTCCATATTCTTGTTCTCTGATCTTCATTTAGTGTAGATCAAGCTTTGGTTTGGAAGATTCGAGCAGAAATCAAGCATAGCAAGCTCTTGAAGGTGAAGATGGAAACTGTTATTTGATCTAGATCTAAACCTCTCCAAGCCTCAATTTCTTCATAAAGCTTCATAACAAGTGCTCAGGAGTAGATCTACACACTTGCCAGGCCTTGAAGCTGCTGATTTAAGAGATTGTTCTTCAAGAGGTAGGTTTTTTGAACCTCATAATTCTCAAATCTTTTGCCATGTTTAGATAGATCTCCTTGCGCTGAAAATTCTGATCTAGATTTCGTGAAATTTGGTTGAGAATTGATTGAGTTATGCATGTTGGAAATTTTGTATGTGAAAATGTTTTGATTCGATTTGCTTTGTTCATGATGATTTAATGTGAAATAATGCTGGATTTGTATCCTACACGAAGAGAGCTTTTGAACGGTATAATTTTTACGTAATTCTGGAATTTTTTTGGAGCTTGCTACAGTAACAGCCACCGTCTTCGCGAAGAAGACGGTGTTTTCCACCGCAAACCACTGTAGCGCGACCTCCCTGGTTCAGCGGTTAGGGTTCCCTGTTCCAACGCCCGTCACTGCCTTGTACACGGTTCGATACCACGCGAGCGCTTCTATTTTTTTTTCATTTTCCCCATTTAATCCAAAACAACGCCGTTTTGCCATGAAGCGCTCCCTCGCTTTGATTCCAGCCGTTGCCAATTTTCAAATTAATCCACCATTTCCACTTTTCCCTCCATTTATCATGTTTGGTTCAATATTAATTCAATATTTTTTTCAAACTTCAAAAATTCATATCAATTTGAAAACACATCCAATTAATTCCCAACTTTTTGCAAAATGTTCATATGAATGTCTTCTATTTTGTGATGTGGATTTCTGGAATTGTGCCTGGCTGGAATTTTAATTGTGTTAGACTAATTGAACATGTATGCTTTTGTGACATTGCTTCATTCTTTCTATCATGAAATGCTCAATAATGATCCAATTGCCATGAAATTTTGTGTGATGATTCCTAACACAATGCTTGACATTTGAGGCTTGGTTTGGTATTTTTCTCATGTTCCATCTCTGTTTTATGCACATAAACTTTTGGTGTGACAATGTGTGTCACACAATGTGATGTCATACTTGTGCATTTTCATTTCTAGATCAAATGAGCTCCTCTGTTTCCAATTTTTGGCATGATGATTATACTTGACATGTTGTATGCTCATAAAAATTTCTGGAATTGTTTGAGTCATTTCTGTTTTAATATGGGATTTTGATTCTTGTTGATCATTTGTGTGCTTTGAAATTGTCTTTGCCATAGCTTGCTCATGAGTTGACTTGGCTTGATGCTTTTGACTTAGTCCTTTTTAGGACATGTTCTTGCTTGATTGTAGATGCTTCTTGTTGAATATCAAGTTCTGTTTTGACTTTTTGATTCACCTTTGACCTTAGGCTTTGCCCTAGGGGTTTGTACTCACATTTGAGCTTTGAATTTCAGGTTCAAGCATTCATCTCCATGGTTGATGTTGCATCATCATTTGAGCTTTGCTATTTTGCTTTTGTTTGCTAACATTTGGTTATTTTGTAGGTCCTTTGGTGAATCACTTGAGTGTTTGCCTCTTATGGCTTACATGTTGTACATATTGGGATTGTTTGTCTGTTGTTATCTGTTAACTGTTGGTTGTTTGTCTGAATAGAATACTGATGGTTTAGATTTTCTTACAGGTGCTTTAGCCGCTTTAACTCATTATTTGAGTTGCTTTGATTTGCTTGTGGTTGGCATACCACTTAGGTAACTTCTTGAACTCCATGTAGTCTGGAAGACCTGCTATCTTTGGCAGGCACCTGTCTGAAGCCCTCCTTAAGAGGCCATGTTCTTGATTGTTTAATTTTGTGCTAAAGACCTTAATGAGGCATGATTACATGTAAAGTCCTCCTAAGTGAAGAGGCATTGGCAGATAGAAGGGATGTGCAATCCATCCCCTGCTATTCAGTTGAGTCATTCATCTTGCTCGCACTACGTGCTGAGGCATTTTGAATAAACACCCAAAATCTTGTATATAGAGTTAGTCATTATGGAATAGAGTTCCTCATTCTGGACTCCTACACCTTCTTTGATTCAAGCTCACCCAGGCCCGGGTTAAGAGCTGTGAGGTCTAACCCTCATCTCCCATTTCATCTGCTCACCCTGACGGTCAATGTCAGTGGTTAAGAGCCTCAGTCACCCTTTCCAGTTGGCTTGTTTGTCGAGGTTGATATGACCCCTTGACTAAAGCCCAGCCTTGTATGAGCCGCTTGTTTGCATATAGCGTGTGATGATTGCTTTTGATGTTTATCTGCTTTTGCTTCTCATCTTCTTTCTGTAGGAGTCGTATGATCAACTTTTGAGGATGTTGAACGTACGCAGAGATAGACTTGAGTTGACTCACTGCCTGTGTGAGTCAAACTCTTGTTAGAGACCTCAACCTAGGGTTATAATTTGCATGATGACTATTAGGCTCGAGTCAGTCTCCCTTTTAGTCCATTATTCCCTTGGTCTCTGGTTAGGAGGAAGTTTCTCCCCTGTTAAGGGGAACTATGTCGCCCTGATCCTCATACCAGATAAGGTACGTAGGCAGGAGATCGTGCGAGATCTCTCCGGGCAACCTTTTTCTTTTTTGTGTGTGTTAGGAGTCTGATGTAAGCCCAGCGATTGGCAGTCGGTTTCCTATTTGTGGTGTGTTTGGAGTCTGATGTAAGCCCAGCGATTGGCATTCGGTTTCCCGTTGTTGTTCGCTTGTGGAGTCGGATGTAAGTCCATTGATTGGTAGTCTGTTTCCATTTGCGGGTTTCTTTTGACGTCTCAGCGTCTTTGTGTTGTGTTTTGTTTCGGCGTGCGTTAGCCGAACTACGGTAGCTCTGATTCTCATTCCAGATGAGATATGTAGGCATAGGATGCGATATTCTAGCGAGCCCGTTTCCCATTTCCCCGAACTACGTCGACTCTGATGTTTGTGTCTGGCAAACTACGTAGGCCCAGGATGCGACATACTGCCGAGTCCGCTTCCGTCTTCTTTCATCTGTTTATTCCAATGTGTGTGCATTCTTTGAGCAGTTATCCAGCAACCTTATTCTATTCTCTTGAGCGTGGATCCCGTCGAGTACAACGGATGTGAGGGGTGCTAATACCTTCCCCTTGCGTAACCGACTCCCGATCCTTGCAATCTCCGGTCGTAAGACCATTTCCTTTCCAGGTTTACTTTGAGCGTTTCCTTTCCCTCCTTTGGGATAAATAATGCACGGTGGCGGCTCTGTTTATTTGTTTTTCCCGCCGGTTGTTTTTCGCGTTGAGACAACAAGCTTGGGGCAAACCTGTTCTATTTTCTATTTCTTTTGGGGCTAACTCTTGTCGTATACCCATCACCACCATATCTTCATGCGATTTCTTAGTATCTTTTGCTTTGCCTTTAATATTGAGAAATGTTTCAATCAATAAGGATATTTTAGTAAATTATATTAGTTTTATCATTAAAATCAATACATCTAATTATTTTCTTAAGAACTGCATATTACTCAAATATGACATTTTTATGGGATGGAGGGAATACTAATAAAGAGAATTTTAAATTGAGAATGATATAGGTAATATTAATTTAAAGGTAAACTTGACCACTTGTTTTAGGATAAATAAGAAATTATCAAGACTTTCATTTGACTTGTGGTTTACTGTATAGATTACATACATCCAACTTACATTTTTTTTTCTTTCAACAATCTCCCAAGTTCTTTTGTTTTCCAGTTATTTCATCTCTTCATTTCTGTCTTGGAGCCAATTTCCGTATTTTAACATCTCTTAAACAAATATTAAAATCCTTATAAAGTAAGCAACTACAATAAAACTTTTATTCTATGGAGAAATATGTTTAGTAGTGACACACAATTTCTTATCCTTTCTCAAAGAAACGTGAACATCATTCAGATCACCAACATTTTAGAATCGTCAATATAAGAATATTTTCACTACTTACATCGAGTTTAGTTGATTAAAGTTGTTTCTAGAACCGCATGAGTTTAATATTTATTTTATTCACTAGATCATAAATCACCTCACCACCTCAGAGACCGCTGAAAAATAGATCCACCAAAACATGCAAAATCAAACTCCTTGATCCTTGTAATATACCCTCAATCCTCTATTAGTTCATGAAAACATAAGGTTCCACAAGCCACTCATAGAAAGAGTAAGAGTAACTAGTGATCTTATAAGTAATCCACTTCCAAGAGGCACAAAAGACAATCATATCCATAAGTTTCTTCATGGTCACCGTCGCATTTTAGAAAATAGAATGGTTTTGAGCTTTCCATATGTTCCAAATAATAGTGTGTCAAAGTAAGGTCAAACATGCTCTAACTGTAGATCTATCCCCTATCATCCTAAAAGAATTTTACATAAATGCTCAATAAAATATGCAATGATATATTTATAAAGGCCCATGACAAGATGGCATTAGGCCAAGCATCATAAGGAGATCATCCTAGAATATGACAACCATATATAACCCTCATTTTACTGGCTACTCGGCCTGAAGAGAAATATGGGGGTTACGTGCACATAACTTATGATGGTCTGACAACATCTACTCTGACCGATCACCAACAAAGAACTACAATCCTTCCAAAATCTTCTCAGCACATTAGATTTATCATGTTAGCGAGCACATGCAGTCCAAGCCTTTAGTGCATCCAATGGCTCCCCGTAATTTACTCCCAATTAATAGCAAGTTAATTATTTCCTCTCTAATATATATAAAGAATGTGCCAATTAAAGTACTAAGTTTCAAGTTCAATTTCAATTCACTCTTCCCCCTCACTTACTGAGTTGAACGTTGGAGTGCTAACCATGCAAATCAGTCCCCTCTCCGTCATGCTGGAAGTGTAGATTCGTCATTACTTCAAACATCACTCTATGTCTAGTTCCAGTACAGAACATTAGCGTCGTTTGTGGGACTTGACTTTTGACTCATGCGTTCTATACAATTTCACAACTTTCTTAGGTCACCAAATCAAGAACTTCTGAAATCAAACAAGAAGATACATCACATTCGATCTAATCGAGCATCATTTCAACTCTAATTTTTGAATTTTCAAATCTATGATTTCTACTCTTCCAAGTAATGATTGGATCAAAAGCTACTCACTTTGCCGTTGCGCGAGAATCCACTACCGTTGTTGCTGTCTCAGTCCAAGTAGCAATTAATCAATCACCTTCACTTCCTCCAAAAAAATCGTGAACCCAGAAGAAAAAGTTTTGTTACAACTAGATTTGGTCCAAATTACTTAGATAGTTGGATTTGTCCAAGCTCCTCTGATCGCACCTCTGATTCCACCTTCAGCCTCACAACCTAAAGCCTTACATGGATTCTAGCTACTACGAGCTAACCTTGGACTGCAAGGCTCTAGCAAGTTGCTGAAAAATATGTATAACATTGTTTAGCAGCAAAATTCACAAGCGGTAAAAGAAATGTTACTTCACCTTAAAGAAAGCCTCCACAACGGACCTCAATGAGGAAACATCGTTAAAGAGGTTTTACCCAAGAGAACTCACACTACCATTCCTTAGCTGACCACGGCGAAAAAAGATGAAGTTCCTAAGTCAAAGAATCATCAGAGGAGCAAGAAGCACCAAAGTCCTACCTAAAGTCCCGAGGGAGACCAAGGCCGTCATGCCCCATAGATCATGCGAAGAATAAATCATCAAAGAATCAACCGAAGCATCCTCTGCGCGCTTGGATCTTAGACAACAAAATACCAAAATCCATGGAAAATCCTCCCAAGCTGAGAGAGTACGATGGGAAGGGAGATTCAGACAAACATATGCATCTTGTTAACGATCTACTGAATTACTTCGACGCGGACAAAGCCTCAAAATGCAAATTGTTTGCATTAACCCTAGTTGGCCCCGCCAAGTTTTGGTTCAATGGTCTATCAGATATGAGCAATGGATCATGAAAACATTTCTAGAAATGATTCTCCGCTCACTTTACTACCCGAAAGAGGTGACTTGTGATAGTAACTGCCTTGAGCTGGATCGTTCAAGGGAAGAAAGAAAGCTTACGATCTTATATCTACTATTTTAGACAAGTTTTTGTTGTGGTAGAGGGAGATGAAGAAGGCCTTAAGTGATGGATCTTCGAGGATGGCCTTTTGCATGATAATCCCTTTAAGTTAAAGATCATATGGAAGAAGGTAAGAACCACTCAAAAGATGTTGAGCATGGATCATTCTTGCATGAACCTAGAGGAGAAGCTGAATATGCGGTTTGAAAATCCCTCCTCCTTTGATTCAACTCTAGACGCCCAACCAAGAGGAATTCTCATCGGTGGAAGAACGAGTCCGACCAAGGAATGCATGGACAAAACAACAAGTACACATCACTGAACATATCCTGGGAGAAGATCTACCAGGAATGGGCTAACACGGTATTCTGGAGAGGAGGAATCAGACCTCATTTCCCTATTCATGAGTCTTCTCGGGCTAATAATTTGAAGTATTTCCACTTTCATAAAGAGCACGACCACAACACTAATGACATCATCCGGCTCAAGAATGGCGTTGAAGGATTGATCAAAAGAGACCGGTGGACCGAGTACGTGATATGGGTAAAAGATAAAGGGAGGAATCACCCAATGGCAAGGAGACAACCAAAGGTTAGCGTCCATATATTATCACTGTCACATGGAGCACACCTTTGGCAAAACTCCCATCTAATAGGACCATGAAGAGGAAGATCGTTGAGATGCTAGACGTCCATAGAATGGAGGGAAACACATCATGGAAGACTCCTAACCGACCTATGTTGGGATTTCGGGACTCTAAAAATGTGGGAAGCATCCCTAATGAAATATTCCCCTGGTGATTACAACCACAATTAGGAAGTTTAGTGTCTCTCAAATCCTAATAGACGGTAGCCGATCTTGCAACATCACGTATTCTTAGCTGTTTGAAAATATGGAGAGGAAGCTTATGGTTGTATGAAGGATCAAATTTACAGGTATTCAATGGAATGACCACCCATCGTTGGGTTATGTCGAGCTGATGGTATTAATAGGAGAAGGAAGCGATATTCAAACTATCATTTTGCAATTCCTCATCATCCTTTGCAGGAGCGTTGACAATTGCATTCTGGGAAGATCCTTCACAACCACGTTGGAAGTTGTAGCCTAACTGCTCCACCTCAAGCTCAAGTACTATAATTTGTAGGGGAACTGGCCATCATCAATTCTGAACTAGAAGAGGGAAAAAGAATCTATCAAGCGCTTGTCGCAACTCAAAAAATATGCGATCCCTCGCGATGGAACGCGGAAAAAATGTTGTTCGAAACAGAGTCGCCACCGGACTTTATTTATTCCAATGAAGGAATAGGAAAATATCGAGAAAACCTTTAAAAATAAGAATAATGGTCGTCGCAACCATATTCGGGTTCGGGAGTCAATTACGCAAGGGGAAGGTATTAGCACCCCTCACGTCCGTTGTACTCAACGGGAACCTTTTAGTCTGATTTTGCTATTTGACTGTTAATTGACTGTTATTTGCTTGCTTCGAGTAATTAGAATTGATGATAGATATGGATGAAGACCTCAGGAGGGGGAAATGGGAGGTTTTTTATTAGTGTGCTCGCGAAGATACAGCAATCTCCTGCCTACGTATCCTTATGGTGCAATAAGGAAATCAGAGCGTTCGTAGTTCGGGCTGCTACGAATATTTGGTGTGTTTTGTTTTGATGAACGACTGTGTATGTCGGCGTTCTAACGGCTAAACGCTGGCTTGTCTACTCTCGGTGGAGGCTCTAGCACTGGTTTGTTGTGCGCATTAGAAAGGATTAACAGTGTTCTTTTGAAAGGGTTTTGGTCACGCGGGGGTGACAAGTTGAATTGATGTGTTTGGGTGTGATTGGTTTCGATCGCTCGGGGGCGAGAAGTTAGGTTTAATGTTGGAGATGTTTTTGGAAGAACGACGAGAGATTGAGCAATGTCGTGTACACCAATCGTCCAATTCTTTCGAGGAATAATAAGGCGTCCGCCTTCTAGTCCCTTTTCATTCGAATTATTTTGAAAGTTTATTTGTGGATGTTGAATATGCACGGTAGTGAGGCGTACGCCCCCTACTTGTATATTCAAAGAATAATGAGGCGTACGCCCCTTATTCCTTTATCCAAGTTTATTTAACGTGTTTTAGTCGGAAGTCGATAATTTGTGCAATATGGCGTACGCCAATTATTCAAATAATCGAGAGAGGGTGAGGCGTACGCCTCCCCTCTTTTATCATCCGAAGTTTAAATTGTAAAAGATATGTCTTTAGATGTCGTATTGGATTTGTGAAAATAATTTGAATTTTGGTAGGTTTTAATTTGATGACGAAGATTCGAGCAATATGGCGTACGCCAATTATTCGAATAATCGAGAGATAATGAAGCGGATGCTCACTATTCCCCTTTTCATTCAAAGATTAATTATTAAAAATAAAGCTTTTAGAATTTATAATTAGTTGGGGGAGTGATTTTAATTTTATGGAGTTTTAGGGTTTTAATTGAATGACGAAAATCCGAGCAATATGGCGTACGCCAATTATTCGAATAATCGAGAGATAATGAAGCGGATGCTCACTATTCCCCTTTTCATCCAAAATACGGAATTAAAAGGATTTGGAATTTGTAGAAATGATTTGAAACATTATGATTTGAAGTGTTATGGTTTGAATAATTTGAATTTGGAAATTATATTTGATTTTGAAAAGTGATTTGAAATTGTGTGATTTAAGACTTAATCGGGTGACAAGAACTCGCGCAATATGGCGTACGCCAATTATTCAAGTGCTTGAGAAATAGTGAAGCGTACGCTTACTATCTCCTTTTCATCCCAAGTTTATGTTTTAAAAGAGAAAATTCTTTTGAAATTGGGTGGTTTGAAAAGTGGTTTGAATTCGTGTTTATGAATGAAATGAATTTTATTTAGTGTACTATTTCATCTACTCGATTAATCAATAACCAAGTAGGTTTCATTGTAAGGAAGCCCAAGAGTAAGCTATGTGAGGTTGATGGCGATGCGAAGAGCAATCGACTTACAAGGGTGTTTGAGAATGGGCTCGATATTTGAATCGAGAATTGTATGACTTGTGCTTTTTGAAATTGGTTTGGATGGTGAATTGGAATGAAATGAAATGGTTTTCTAATTAACCAAATTAATTTCTCAAAATTTGATTGAATCAATTAATTAATTTAACTAAAACTAATTACCAAAATTATTTACTTAAAAAATAATCATTTTAATTAAAATTAATTAATATTAATTAATTAATTAAACAACATTTACATTGATTAATTAAAAAAATAAATATATGATAATATTGATTTACAAAACTCGAATCGTGGTAGTCACAAAATGTGCTAAAAACCGGTTATGGCGAGATAACAATATTGTCAATGTCATACGCGAGGTCGTAACGCGGTGAAATTGGTCCAATTAATGTATCGGAATTTGGTGGTCTAACGACATGAGATTGTCGAATCCACTGCTTAAAAATATGATTTATGCATCAAATGTAAACATAATCAATTCAATATTGTTTAATATTTACAAGTTTGTTTATAATAATCCAATGTAATCAGCAAAAATCCAAACTAGAATTCCAGCATCGAACAATATTTGTAGCAATAGGAAGAGGAGACATAATAGAGATAATGTTAACTCCCCATGGATAGGGATTTCAAGAAGAACAAAGCAAACTAGCACGGAAATCTTGTTTTCTCGTGATTCAAGTACTAATGCGAGAGAAGAAAAGAAAAGGATTTAGATGAGAATTAATGTCACTCGAAACAAACAGCAATACAAACATTAATAATCAATGAATTTTTATAAAAAAAAACTAAACAATCCAAACATCATCCATAGCTCAAGCTCACCATCGAATTTCTAAAGAAGTAGATGCATAATCAGAATAATCAAAATCAACAAAAAGATTTCATCGTTCCCCAACCTGTGATAAAATTGAAACTGAGCAGGAAACATAGCAGCACACAAATATTGCCCACGCACACCATTATGTAAATCCAAGCAGCTATTCTAGAATCATGAATTGAAAACCATAACAATCACAACAGATACACAACAGAACTTTCTACAAACAGCCTTTCACTAACAAAACTATGGCATATGACAGTGAATTTCGTAGCAGCCTAGCCAACACAACTATATGATTAAAGCCAAACCGAAATGACGTAATGGACATGTTTGAAGAGAACTCGAGATCGTTACCGAAATGACGAGCCGATGTTGCTGCTGTGCCGGCTATTGCTTAAACGGAAGAGAATCGATTTCGGTGAGTGTCAGAGTTGCTTTGTATTGACATCATTGTTGCGAGCTGGGATTGTCACCACACCATGGTGACCGAACCGTTGATGTTGGCGGATTTAATTGTTGAGGAACACACAAATGGTTGTCGAAGCTTGTGGAAATGATGAATATGATGTCGGTTCGGGTGCAAAATATGAACCGTTAAAAGTTTTGTTCGAATCCAAGCTCTGCAATGATTCGAAGTTGAAAACGCAACCAAATCATGAACATCAAGAACTGAGCAGCCAATAATCAGAATTGAATCATGTCGATTGAACACTAATTCGAAGTCGTGTCGTTCTACTGTTGTTGTGTGAAGCGCTTGGCGGGGGATTGATGTTGCGGTCGGCCGGTGATTTAGTTTTTTTGCGTACGTGGATCCACATCGGGGGATTTGGTTTGCATGTGGTGCGATTTTGAGGGAGGTGGTCAATTTCTCCGGTAAAGGTGATTGTGGTGGAGTGAGAAACGAAGGTTAATGATGAAGGATTTGGGGGGAGATGGTGAAAATGTGTGGCGGCGAGGTTTTTTCGGTGATGGTGAAACGGAGGGTGAGTATCGAAGGTGTTGGTGGTGTGGAGATGGAGGTGAGTGGTTTGTGATGGTAGAAGCGGTGGAAATCGGAAGAGATTGAAGGTGAGTTGAAGGGTGACGGCGCGATGAAGGAGAAGAGAGACGAGGGTTTTTGTGGTTTTGTGAGAGAATGGTGAGTGTGAGGTGTGTGAGAGAGGCGTGGGAGTTGTTGAGGTGAATGAAGGATTTGTGTGGTCTTTCAAAATGAGTGGAAGGTGAATAGTGTGGTCTGTTATGCTGAGATCTCTTTTTAGATTTGAGAGAGAATGTGAGGAAGTGTGTGACCGTTGGGAGTGGATGAGTGAGTGGATCTTTTAGAATCCAATGTAAAATATATATATTTTCCATAATTATTATTCATTTAAATAACAAATAAAAAAAACTAACTAATATTTAATTTAACCACATTCTAATTATTTTAATTAAATATCTAACCAAAAATATTGACCCATTAAAAATAGAAATTGAGTACAAAATTTGCTCGGAAATTTAAATCGGTCACACTAAAATTGTCAGGACAAAACATACTTATTAAAAAAAATACAGTCTTTCCTCAAATTTTAACGATTCAACCGATTTGTCTGTATTCTCAAATAGATTCATTCCGACTGACATTTTAGGTATTATTGATGATGCAATGTACGTCATGCTATGCATATGATGTAGAAATAAAAAATGACATTAATTCTACGAAAATTTAAATATGCCCGGACAAAATTGGGGTATGACAACTGCCCCTATTTAATTATCTTGAACTAGAAGGTAAGAATGACAACAGTCTTCATACATTCATGGTGGAAGGTAATTAAATACGAAAAGATCCAAATTTTGTCCTTTGAAATGCAATGAAATGGATGCAGAAAGAAAATGCAATGGATTCTAACAACACCAAGGTAATAGGGGTAGAATGCCAAATTAATGCCAACCCTCGAGTCAACATTCAAATCTTGCACAGGTTGTTTCTGATGTGAGACATAAACTGAACATGTTTTCTGGCACCAAAAGGATGACAGTAGGACTTGCTATCACCAAAAGGATGATAGTAATTCACCATGTTTGTTAGGATTGTCATCACCAAAAGGGTGATTGAAATTCTAGTTATCAGACTTTGGATGTCACACGGGTTGTTATGACATCCAATTCTGCACAGACAGGAATTATGCAGAACTTAAACGTAAGTGCAATAAATAACACAAGTAATTGTTTACCCAGTTCAGTCCAACATGACCTACATCTGGGGGCTACCAAGCCAGGGAGGAAATCCACTATTAGTAGTATCAATTCAAAGCTAAACTCACCCGTTTACAACTTATCACTTAATCCCTACCCAATGCAATTTCAATCTTACACTAAGATCAGAGTTCCTACTCACTCCCCCTCAATCACCTCAGTGATTACTACCTTTAATCAATATTAAAGACAACTTGAAGTCACACTTTAAACAACTCTTGATTGTGCTTCACAGCTTTAATCAAGATACACAGCACTCACGCTTAAAAGCTTTGAGCGACACAACACTTACAACTCAATGAACACCCTATGCCACAGCAATCATCTACTTGATAATGGCTTGGCTTACAAGATACGTCTAATATAAGACTCACAAAAATACAGCAGTGAAGTATGATGGACACACAAAATCTTCACGCCTCAAAATCCCCGAAACTGAATGAAGGAACGCCTTCCTTTTTATATTGCAGTACCTGGGCTTTTGCACCTGTATTCTTCTGAATTTAAGGTCACACGAGTTCCCATAAATTCAACATTTAGGTTACTAACAAATAGGCTATTTGTTAGGTTCATTAAATGTAACTTGGTTGTTGATTTCCTGGTTTTTCTCTAAGCTGTTGACTTCCTGAAGAATAGCCCAAGAAAAGCTGAAACAGAAAACTGAACAACCTACAATATAGCATATGCTGTCAGGAATGAATGTCACGACATTCAGCTTGACATCAAGGTCCATATGCTGAGTCTGTTTTTCCAGAAAACAGACTGTACAATTTTGCTGACCTGTACATGATCAAAATGACCATACTACAGTAACAGCTTACATTAATAAATGTCAAAGTGTCCAATTTAACATTTACACAGTTGGCCTTAAGTTAGTTCTGTTATTCTCTTGAAGAACAGACTAAGTAACATGCTGAAGTATAGCAGAACACCACTCTGTCTAATGTTCAGTATATAGTGTCCATGATGAATGTCATAACATCCAGTTTGACATTCATACATTAGGCCTTATGCTAGATCTGGTTCTTCCTTGATAACCAGACTGAAAATGAATACTGAGCTCTAACAGAACACCAGCTGTTCTATTCCTCAGTAGCTGCTGACAGGAATGAATGTCACAGTCTCCAGTTTGACATTCAATAAATCCTGTATTAGCTAATCCTGCAGTAACTACTCAAGTGTGTCATGACATCAGTCAAGACATCAGAGTACAGTTAGATATTCTAACCTACAATGCAGTCACACATACACACCATGTCATGACATCAGTCAAGACATTAGAATCCAGCTAGTGTTTTACCATATAATGCAGCCAATTAAACACCTACAAACTCCCCCTTTGGCAAATTTTTGGCTAAAACACTTTGATCCCCATAACAGAGTTCATAGCAGCGGAATCACACATCTAGCAGGAAATAAACCTAGCTAATACACTCAGAGTGGCAGCACACTCACACACATGGAAGTTAAATAAAAACTTCACAAAGCAGCACACTTCCAGAGGAGCAGAAGTTAAATACAAAACTTCAACACACATCAGCTGCAGGGGAGGGAAAATCTGTCATGAGAGTCTGTTGTAGAGACCCACTCTGTTTGTCAGGGGTGGTTATTACTCCCCCTTTTTGTCAAAAATGTTGCCAAAGCCAACAACATAACCAGAGAACAATGACAGAGTTACAGACTTGGTTTTACTTCACAGTTTCAACCAAGTTAGCATCCACTTGATCTTGCTTCACAGCTTTGATCAAGTAATCACCCACTTCTGCTTTACAGTAGGTACCACCATATCAGATGCCATGATTTTGTTTCTGACATCCAGAACCACTCCTGCATGAACAACATCCTTGAACTCCTGCAGGTACATTGGCCTTCTCACGGTAGGGTGTCTCTTTACCCTCTTGCAGCCACACTTGTTGCACGTAGCATAGCTATGATCTGTTGACCAATCAGAGCATAGCACCAATTGTTTAATAGGCAGAGAGATTAAACAATACATCCCACACATCAGTGGTTGCTATAAGGTTTCAGAGAGACATATTCCCAGTTTGCTCCTTAAGTTTTCAAACTGAGTAGCATCCAGAGCCTTTGTAAATATGTCAGCCAGTTGAAGGTCCGTGGCTACATGTTCTAAAGTGACCACCTTGTCTTCCACCAGATCTCTGATGAAGTGGTGCCTAATATCAATATGTTTGGTCCTGCTGTGTTGAATGGGATTCTTGGAGATATTAATGGCACTGAGATTATCACATAACAATGTCATGACATTTTGAGTGACATTGCACTCAGTGAGCATCTGTTTCATCCAAACCAGTTGGGAACAAATGCTTCCAGCAGCTATGTATTCAGCCTCTGCAGTGGACAGAGAAACACAATTCTGCTTCTTGCTGAACCAAGATATGAGATTATCTCCTAAGAAGAAACATCCACCTGATGTGCTTTTTCTGTCATCAGCACTCCCAGCCCAGTCAGCATCACAGTATCCAGATAGGACAGGCTCAGACCCATGTGAATACAGCATCCCATAGTCACAAGTCCCATTGATGTACTTGAGAATCCTTTTGACTTGATTCAAGTGGCTCACTTTAGGCTCTGCTTGGTATCCAACACATAATCCAACTGCATAAGAAATGTCAGGTCTACTTGCAGTTAGGTAAAGTAGGCTTCCTATCATGCTTCTATACAAGCATTGATCAACACCAGGCCCTCCTTCATCTTTGGTTAACTTCAGATGAGTAGGCGCAGGAGTCCTCTTGTGCCTAGCATTATCCATACCAAACTTCTTAACTATGTTCTTGGCATACTTGCTTTGGGAGAGAAACATTGAGTCCTCCATTTGGTTTACTTGCATTCCAAGGAAATAGGTCAGTTCTCTAACTAGACTCATTTCAAACTCGGATTGCATCTGGTGAACAAATTGTTGAACCATTTATTCTGACACTCCACCAAATACTATATCATCCACATAGATTTGAGCTACCATGATTTTGCCGTCTTCATCCTTCAAAAATAAGGTCTTATCTATTCCACCTTTTCTGTATCCATTTGAGGTCAGAAATTCGGTCATCCTTTCATACCATGCTCTAGGTGCTTGTTTCAACCCATACAAGGCTTTCCTCAACTTGTATACATGCTTAGGTTGGTTAGGATCACAGAACCCTTTAGGTTGTTCCACAAAGACTTCTTCATTCAAGTAGCCATTCAAGAATGCACTCTTCACATCCATTTGGAATAGTTTAAACTTCAGGATGCATGCTACCCCTAACAGCAATCTGATGGACTCAAGCCTAGCCACAGGAGCAAATGTCTCATCAAAATCTACCCCTTCAACTTGAGTGTATCCTTGAGCTACTAGTCTTGCTTTATTCCTAGTAATTACTCCTTTCTCATCAGATTTATTTTTGTAGATCCACTTGGTACCAATGATGTTGGTCCCTTCAGGTCTTGGAACTAGCTCCCATACTTCATTCCTTTTGAACTGCTCAAGTTCCTCTTGCATGGCAATGATCTAGTATTCGTCAGTCAGGGCTTCTTTCACATTCTTTGGTTCAACCTTGGATACAAAGCAGGAATTTGAGATTATTCCCCGTGACCTGGTAGTCACACCACTATTGGGATCCCCTATGATAAGATCCTTAGGGTGGTCTTTCTGAATTCTGATAGATGGCACTTTGGTGGTTGCATCTGCTTCACATTCAGGAGGAGGTTCCTCTACTTCTTCAGACTTGACTGGACTGTCAGTAGAACTGTCAAGGAATGTTTCAACATCCTCCATGACATCGGTTCCTTCCTCTTTATCGTCCACAATAACATTTATGGATTCCATCAGGACATTGGTCATGTAGTTGAACACTCTGTAGGCTCTGCTGTTAGTGGAGTATCCCAGAAATATACCCTCATCACTTTTGGGATCTAGCTTCCTTCTCTGTTCACGATCTGTGAGAATGTAGCATTTACTTCCAAAGATATGAAAGTACTTCACAGTGGGTTTTCTGCCTTTCCATATTTCATACAGAGTGGAGGAGGTTCCTTTTCTCAAGGTGACTCTGTAGTGAACGTAGCACGCGGTATTCATTGCTTCAGCCCAAAAGTGCATGGGGAGCTTCTTTGCATGAATCATTGCCCTGGCAGATTCTTGAATAGTTCTATTTTTTCTTTCAACTATTCCATTCTGCTGAGGGGTTATAGGGGAGGAGAACTCATGACTTATTCCTTCCGAAGAGCAAAACTCATCAAACTTGGAATTCTTGAACTCCGTACCATGATCACTTCTAATCCTGACCACACAACTGTCCTTTTCCCTTTGAAGTCTTATGCACAGGTCTTTGAAGACGTCAAATGTATCTGACTTCTCTCTGATGAAGCTTATCCACGTGTATCTGGAATGGTCATTAACCACCACGTAAGCATATTTCTTCCCACCAAGGCTTTCAACCTGCATGGGTCCCATTAAATCCATGTGCAGCAGTTCCAGAACTCTGGAGGTTGTGGGATGTCCCAGCTTCGGATGTGACATCTTGGTTTGCTTGCCCACCTGGCATTCTCCACAGACTCTTCCTTCATCAATAAGAAGCTTTGGAATTCCTCTGACTGCTTCCTTGGATATAATCTTCTTCATTCCCCGTAAGTGGAGATGTCCAAGACGTCTATGCCACAGCTTCACCTCCTGTTCTTCCTTGGTTGAGGAGCATATTGTTGAAAAGTTAGAGACTTTAGGTTCCCACAGATAACAGATATCTTTGGACCTGGTTCCTCTCATAACTTCCTGATTGTCACCATTAGTCACAATGCATAGCTCCTTAGTAAACTGAACATGAAACCCTTGATCACACAGCTGACTTATGCTGATGAGGTTTGCAGTTAGTCCTCTTACTAACAACACATTATTCAGTTTTGGAACTCCAGAGCAGTCCAGCTTACCCACACCTTTTATTTTTCCTTTGGCACCATCACCAAAGGTCACATAGCTGGTAGTGTGAGGTTGAATATCTACCAGTAGATTTTCCATACCAGTCATATGTCTTGAGCATCCACTGTCAAAGTACCAGTCTTCTCTGGTAGAGGCCCTTAGAGCAGTGTGTGCTATCCTAGCATACCATTGTTGCTTCTTGATGGGAACATAGCGCTTATATGGTTTATGCTTAGGCCTGACATGAGAGGCTTGGTTAGGGAAACCATGAATCCAGTAGCAGAAGGCTTTTATATGACCAAGTCTACCACAGTGGTGACACCTCCACTCCTGGTATTTCCTCTTCTGATGATCATTCATCCTAGTTCCTCGATGTTGAGACATTGGCTTTGACTTCCGCTTGAACTTCTGAACTTTAGCCTTTGGGTGTTTGTGTTCAGCTGAGGATCTTTTCCCAAATCCTAGGCCAGATTTGGTTCCAGACTGCTATCCAACCTTTAGAATCTCTTCCAAGGTGTCAGTTCCCTTATTCATCATTCTGATGGATTTAGTCATCTGATTCAGCTTGGTGGTCAGCAGGGCTATCTCACCATTTAAACCCTCTATGACAGACAGTTGCTTCTGTCTCTCGTCTTCCAGTTCCTTGATGAGTTTCTTCTGCTTTTCTCCTTGTGCACGCACTTCTGCACTGGTGGTACACAACTTCTTATAGGCTGCAGCAAGTTCATCAAAGGTCAGTTCATCTGCACTTGAGTCATCATCAGAGACACAAACACTGGTTAGTGCAGTGACATGTTTGGCAGATTCTCCTTCGGATTCACTTTCAAAATCTCCTTCAGACCATGTGATAGTTAGCCCCTTCTTTTGCATCTTGAGATAAGTAGGACATTCAGCTCTGACGTGTCCATACCCTTCACAACCATGACACTGGATTCCTTTGCCTTGGTTGAACTTTTCATCAGAAGTTGATCTTTTCCTGATGTCAGACGGGATGTTCTTGACATTAGGTCTCCCTCTTTGATCAATCTTCTTCACGAACTTGTTGAACTGCCTCCCAAGCATGGCTAAGGCTTCTGATATACTGTCATCACCTTCAGTATATCCTGCTTCTGACTCTTCTTCAGCATTAGATACAAAAGCTACGCTTTTGTTCTTCTTTTCAGTATTCTCACACAAGCCCATTTCAAAGGTTTGGAGAGAACCAATGAGCTCATCTACCTTCATATTGCAGATGTCCTGCCCCTCCTCTATGGCTGTGACCTTCATAGCAAATCTCTTAGGCAAGGACCTGAGAATCTTTCTTACAAGTTTCTCTTCAGCCATTTTCTCACCTAGTCCACCAGAGGTGTTTGCAATTTCAAGAATATTCATGTGAAAGTCATGAATAGTCTCATCCTCTTTCATCCTCAGATTTTCAAACTTGGTGGTCAGCATCTGAAGTTTGGACATCTTCACCTTGGAAGTACCTTCATGAGTTACCTTGAGGGTATCCCAAACTTCCTTAGCTAGTTCACAGTGGTGCACCAACCTGAAGATGTTCTTACTGATTCCATTGAACAATGCATTCAGGGCCTTGGAATTTCCAAGAGCTAATGCCTCTTGCTCCTTGTCCCACTCTTCTTCAGGAATCTGCACACTGACTCCATCTTCACCTGTCCTCATTGGATGTTCCCATCCTTTGTTGACAGCTCTCCAGACTTTGTTATCTAGAGACCTTAAGAAGGCTATCATACGAGGCTTCCAGTCATCATAATTAGAGCCATCCAACATGGGTGGTCTATTTGAGTGTCCTATATCCTTGTCCATGGTACTAGAAAGTAACTTCCCTAGATCTCACCCAGAATATCACAGGCAGGGTGCCTACTCTGATGCCAATTGAAATTCTAGTTATCAGACTTTGGATGTCACACGGGTTGTTATGACATCCAATTCTGCATAGACAGGAATTATGCAGAACTTAAACGTAAGTGCAGTAAATAACACAAGTAATTGTTTACCCAGTTCAGTCCAACATGACCTACATCTGGGGGCTACCAAGCCAGGGAGGAAATCCACTATTAGTAGTATCAATTCAAAGCTAAACTCACCCGTTTACAACTTATCACTTAATCCCTACCCAATGCAATTTCAATCTTACACTAAGATCAGAGTTCCTACTCACTCCCCCTCAATCACCTCAGTGATTACTACCTTTAATCAATATTAAAGACAAGTTGAAGTCACACTTCAAACAACTCTTGATTGTGCTTCACAGCTTTAATCAAGATACACAACACTCACGCTTAAAAGCTTTGAGCGACACAACACTTACAACTCAATGAACACCCTATGCCACATCAATCATCTACTTGATAATGGCTTGGCTTACAAGATACGTCTAATACAAGACTCACAAAAATACAGCAGTGAAGTATGATGGACACACAAAATCTTCACGCCTCAAAATCCCCGAAACTGAATGAAGGAACGCCTTCCTTTTTATATTGTAGTACCTGGGCTTTTGCACCTGTATTCTCCTGAATTTAAGGTCACACGAGTTCCCATAAATTCAACATTTAGGTTACTAACAAATAGGCTATTTGTTAGGTTCATTAAATGTAACTTGGTTGTTGATTTCCTGGTTTTTCTCTAAGCTGTTGACTTCCTGAAGAATAGCCCAAGAAAAGCTGAAACAGAAAACTGAACAACCTACAATATAGCATATGCTGTCAGGAATGAATGTCACGACATTCAGCTTGACATCAAGGTCCATATGCTGAGTCTGTTTTTCCAGAAAACAGACTGTACAATTTTGCTGACCTGTACATGATCAAAATGACCATACTACAGTAACAGCTTACATTAATAAATGTCAAAGTGTCCAATTTAACATTTACACAGTTGGCCTTAAGTTAGTTCTGTTATTCTCTTGAAGAACAGACTAAGTAACATGCTGAAGTATAGCAGAACACCACTCTGTCTAATGTTCAGTATATAGTGTCCATGATGAATGTCATAACATCCAGTTTGACATTCATACATTAGGCCTTATGCCAGATCTGGTTCTTCCTTGATAACCAGACTGCAAATGAATACTGAGCTCTAACAGAACACCAGCTGTTCTATTCCTCAGTAGCTGCTGACAGGAATGAATGTCACAGTCTCCAGTTTGACATTCAATAAATCCTGTATTAGCTAATCCTGCAGTAACTACTCAAGTGTGTCATGACATCAGTCAAGACATCAGAGTACAATTAGATATTCTAACCTACAATGCAGTCACACATACACACCATGTCATGACATCAGTCAAGACATTAGAATCCATCTAGTGTTTTACCATATAATGCAGCCAATTAAACACCTACAGTGATGGATAAGCTGAGCTTCAAAGGTAGTCATCACCAAAAGGATGATGGTTATAGTGGATACAACAAAGATCGTCATCACCAAAAGGATGATGGTAGGATCAACAACAAATCTCGCTATCACCAAAAGGATGAGAGGTAGACACAATCCAAAGATTTTCATCACCAAAAGGATGATGTCCGTCACCAAAAGGATGATGGTTATTCTGATAACGTTTCCCATTACCAAGAGTATAATATCAAGGCTATCACCAAAAGGATGATAGTTAACTCATCAATTTCAAAGATCTCCGTCACCAAAAGGATGAGGGTAAGATCCAATAACAAAACTTGTTATCACCAAAAGGATGATAATAAGTCAAATAACTTCAATGATCACCGTCACCAAAGGGATGAAGGTATAGTCACACAACAAACTTATTATCACCAAAAGGATGATAATAAGTCGAAACCCAATGATCACCATCACCAAAAGGATGAAGGTAAGATCAAAACAAAACCTTGTTATCACTAAAAGGATGATAATAAGGCAGCAGTCATCATCACCAAAAGGATGAAGATACTACAAACAACATAACTCGTTATCACCAAAAGGATGATAATAAGTTACAACAATTTAAATGATCACCGTCACCAAAAGGATGAAGGTAAGGTTTAAACAACAAAACTTGTTATCACCAAAAGGATGATAATAAGTCAACAATCACCATCACCAAAAGGATGAAGGTATAATTAAAAGATAAAACTTGTTATCGCCAAAAGGATGATAATAAGTCGACAATCACCACCACCAAAAGGATGAAGGTAAGGTCAAACGACAAAACTTGTTACCACCAAAAGGATGATAATAAGCACACAACGCAATTGATCACCATCACCAAAAGGATGAAGGTAAGATCAAGACAAAACTTTGTTATCACCAAAAGGATGAAGGTATAATTATAAGACAAAACTTGTTACCACCAAAAGGATGATAATAAGTCAAAACGCGATTGATCGCCATCACCAAAAGGATGAAGGTAAGATCGACAACAGAACTTGTTACCACCAAAAGGATGATAATAAGTCAATAACCTTAAATATCACTGACACCAAAAGGATGACAGTAAGATCAAACAAACCGAACTTGTTATCACCAAAAGGATGATAATAAGGACAGAACTTCAAAACTTGTTATCACCAAAAGGATGATAATAAGCTGAAATAGACTCAATGATCGCCATCACCAAAAGGATGAGGGTAAGATCAAAACAAAACCCGTTATCACCAAAAGGATGATAATGAGCCCATAACTCAAATGGTCACCGTCACGAAAAGGATGAAGGTAAGACCAATCAACAAAACTTGTTATCACCAAAAGGATGATAATAAGTCAATAGTCACCATCACCAAAAGGATGAAGGTAGGATCGAAACACAAAACTTGTTATCACCAAAAGGATGATAATAAGTCGATAGTCACCATCACCAAAAGGATGAAGGCACTACAACACAACAGAACTCGTTATCACCAAAAGGATGATAATGAATCAACAATCACCATCACCAAAAGGATGAAGGTGAGATCATAACTTCGAAACTTGTTACCACCAAAAGGATGATAATAAGTTATAATAACTTCAAATATTGCTGACACCAAAAGGATGACAGTGGGATTTGGACTTTCCAAATGTCACCATCACCAAAAGGATGATAGCTTAAACCAGAACTCCTTAGTCTCTATCACCAAAAGGATGATTTTAGATTGAACTGGACGTCATCACCAAAAGGATGATTTTAGATTGAACTGGACGTCATCACCAAAAGGATGATGATTGAACCAAAATGACAAGGATCGCTTATCACCATAAGGATGAAGATAAGATCACACGACAAAACTTGTTACCACCAAAAGGATGACAACAAGCTTTAACAATGAGAGGTCGCCATTCACCAAAAGGATGAAGGTTGAACCAAAACTTCAAGGATCTTCGACACCAAAAGGATGACGGTAAGATCACAAATGTCAAGAATTTACCATTACCAAAAGGATAACGGTTACCATAAACAGGGTGATGATTAATATTATTCCTCAATGAACTTCCACCAAAAGGATGATAGTGAGAAAAAATATTGGAAAAATAAGGCTACTGTCAAAGATCAGTAAACCTGATTTGCTGAGTAGTGTTGGAACATTACTGGGTAAGACTTGCTTGGGGTGTTGACAACAAAAGGTTGCAGAACCAATATTCTCTGGGGAGATGTAGTTTATGTCAACAAAAGGTTACAGGAAACGACTTGTTGAGGGACGCTCGACGTGAAGCAAAATAGGTGTTTTAAAGAAACATTTCTTGGCTTAGCTGAGGATAACATTTTATCAACAAAAGGTTGAAGGATGTAGCTCAATGGGGAACGCCCGGTGACAAGGTAGGAACTCACTTAGAAAAAGTGACAATGACTCAACTGAGGGTTGGCCTAGATGCCTACGACTAAACCTTGGATTTTGATTTGTGTTATGTACATGAATGATATGTATGTATTATGTATGAGGTGATGCATGTGATGCATGTTTGAATGCAAAGAATGATTGGTTTGTTTGGGATTGGCCCCCCTTTTCAAAGGCAGTGTGTTTTCTGGAAACCAATGCTGGTTGTATTTGTTTTTGTGTGGGTGCCAGCAAGGTGGGCTTTGGTTTTTTGTAGTAGTCGATGTAGATTGGATTGTTGGTGGGTGAAAGGATCTGACTTCCCGACACTCGGTAGTTGATGATGTGATGAACACTCAACAGATGCGGATACTCTTGGTGCCCCAAGTTTGATCTCTTGCTGATATGTTTGTGTACTTGCCTCTGAGGCGATCTCGACTTCTTCTGAAATGTTTGGCCAGCCTGTGACTGAGCATAGCGACGTGATCAACGCATGTTAGTTATGCCTTTTGACGTGCCCTAAGGATTCTTGTCAAGGTATGATGTTGTACTGGTATGAACTTTCGACATTTTGGTGGTGAATTCAAGCAATCACTAATGTCTGATGCAATCTGCTTGATTGTCTTGAAGATCTGAAGGGAATTTTCCCCTTGCAACTTGTCCTGCCCCACACTGTGGGGTATCTGGATGGAATTCTCCTTGAAAGGAAACCTTAGGAGTGATAGTCCCATGATATGGTCTGAGTTTTTTCAGTGTCTAAATTTGGCCATGGTCTGCCCCTGATTAGCCTTTGAGGGACTTGCCCCAGACGGACTGAGTATTGAAGTGTCTTTCCTCCCTGATCAACCGATGCTTGGAGATTTGTCTTATACTGACTACTTCTTAAGTCAATATAATCAGAAAGATGTCATGCCGCTGATTCATAGGATTATGAGATGATTTTGCTTTGTGTCATCACCGACGATTAAGTGCCTCTTGAATTGCCCCTTGTTGGAATTTGCTCGATGTCAAGTACTGACTGACAATTAAGAATTGTTATCCAAGAGATGGTGATTTTAATGCAACAGTTATGCAAGTTTTGAAAAAACAATCATTCACTCGAGAGTGTTGTGGTAGTGTGTGGCGAGTGGACCATGAGTCCAAACGCGGTGCTGATTCAGCTAATGTGTGAGTGATATAGTGAGAATAGAATATTAGTAAATCTTTGGGAGTCAGTTTACTCAACCTTGTTGTAGTATGCTTTCAGAATAAACCTTACTTCAATTAGGTCTTTTGAAGGTTGTAACGTGGCTTGGTTCATGGTTATTGAAACAAAAGGATATAAGGCTCAAAGTTTATTTTAACCCACCCCTTCTTCATGATGATCTCCAATCCTACGTTCAGTTAGTTCACACACATTCGTCTTTTGCAGGTGTAAGGATAAAGATGGTGATTCAAGGTCTCTTGGAATGGCAGCCACCTTATTTCATTTTTTGGATGTCGGTGACCCTTTGATTTTTGCATGGACCGCTTTGTTTGAAGCTTTAATCCATCGGGATTGCCCCTGTTTTTGCCTAAGTCTCCT
The DNA here is from genome assembly GCF_024323335.1 of Lathyrus oleraceus. Classification (NCBI taxonomy): domain Eukaryota; kingdom Viridiplantae; phylum Streptophyta; class Magnoliopsida; order Fabales; family Fabaceae; genus Lathyrus; species Lathyrus oleraceus. The sequence continues at coordinate 51,164,254 of NC_066579.1, read as the reverse complement.
TTAAGGGTGTTGGACTTAGCGGGCTGTTTCTTTGACTCTTTTTTTTTTGAAAATTGTGACTGCCAAGTCATTGGTCATTGAAAAACAACCGACATAAAATTTGGATTTGTATGGTGCCTTCGACACTTCAGGATGTGTGCGAAGACTGGTATGTAGTTGATCCACGTATGGGATATCTCATCTTGTAATTTGAATGCGTAGTCAGATTAACTGAACACTATCCTGCCCCAGGTTAAGCGTAAGGGTTTTTTTTAGATATGAAAGAAACTCCTACTTCTAGGCTCGAAGTGGTTGACTAGGGATTAACTCCTTATCTCTCCAGTGTTTGGGGATTTGAAACAATGCCTATACATCATTAGCAGGATTTTATCCGAAAGCATACGATCAACAATTATGAGTATTTTGTTTTCATCATCCTCCTTCCAACATTTACTAACAATAGTGCGATAAAGGAGGTGGAGTGGAAAAGTATATGTTTGTGCTTTGCATATGTGATAGATGAGTGAATATGAAAGATTGATTCAAAGCATGCATAATCATCCCATTAACAAGACCAAATACAAATAACAATGTTTAAAGCATATAGTACTTAAACAAACAAGATCAAATTACAAGAATGCAAAAAAATGGTAAAATTGGCATAATGATTGCCTTCATTCAAAGCAACAGACTTCATCTCTTGATTCTTCGTCAGAATTTGCTCTGCTTGTTCAGGCCGGTGGGAAGCTTTACCTTCGAGCTTCACTTGACTCTGCATGCGCCGGCATGGGGTTCGTTGCAACGTTTGGCCTCACTGGCGTGAATGTAAGTGCTTTACTATCAACCAAATCTTGAACCTTGTGCTTGAAAGCCTTACAGTTCTCTATTGTGTGCCCCGGGGCACCCATGTGATACTCACAGTGAGCATTAGTGTCGTAGCCTGGAGGATATGGTGGAGTTACAGGTGTTATCTCCTTCAGAACAACCGATCCATCCTTTAGCAGGTAGGGAAGGATCTTGCTATATGATACTGGCAAAGGATCGAAATGTCTTTCTGGCCTCCTTGCCCTCTGCTGATTAAGTGAACGTGGTTGTGGAACACGTTGCTGTTGATTTTGATGCGGCTGTTGGTAAGCCGGCTGTTGATAAGGCTGTTGATACGGTTGTTGATAGGGTTGCTGATATGGTGGCTGATATGGTGTCGTAATGACAGCGACAACCTGATCGTAAGGCATAGGGGCATACGGACGTGCCCTATATCCTCCTCCTCCCATTATGGCATTGGTTTGACCTTCTGGCTTCTTTGGGAGATTGGGATAAGGTTTCTTCATCCCACTTGAAGCGTTAGCGGCGCAGGGTAACTTTCCCTTCTTGATCTGGCTCTCGATTCGTTCTCCCACGGAGACGACCTCAGCAAAAGTTGGGAAACTGGATCCTACCATCTTTTCCATGTACTGGGTGTGCAGGGTTCCCATAAACATGTCAATTAGCTCTTTGTCAAGGAGAGGAGGTTGGACACGAGCTGCTAGCTCTCTCCACCGCTGTGCGTATTCCTTGAATGACTCGTTGTTGCGTTGAGTCATGTCTTGCAGCTGTGTGCGATTGGGTGCTAGATCAGTATTGTACTGATAATGCCTTAGGAATTCTTCAGCAAGGTCTCTCCAAGATTGGACCTGACCTCTCTCTAGTTGCATGTACCACTCCAAGGATGCCCCACTAAGGCTATCTTGGAAGTAATGAATCAGGAGTTGATCATTACTGATGTGGGCGGCCATCTTGCGACAATAAGCTCTAAGGTGAGTTCTCGGGCAGCTGATTCCCTTGTATTTATCAAAGTCCGGGACTTTGAATTTTTGCGGAATTACGAGACCTGGTACCAGGCACATATCCACTGCGTCCAAATCGGGAGTAGTGTGAACCTCCAAGGACTTAAACTTTTCCTCCAAAGCATGGAGTCTATCAACAGCTGGGTCTGGAAGTCCTCCAACAGCAGGTTTGGCGGGTTGTGGCATGAAGAAGGCGTCGTATGGATCCTCATCACCCATCATGGATCCATGTCGAGCAGATGTAGCAGAATGCTCGTGGGGGTTCATGTTGACCATCGGGACTGGAATAAGGATCGATCCTCCTCTAGGCTGGGCAGGATTACCATCAAGTTCAATTACTCCAGGGATGCTAAGTGATGGCGATCCAAACTGGGCAGCAACTTTCCTGGCTTCGACACTGGTCTCAACCTCTTTTTCCTTCTGGGCCAAGAGTAACATGGTTTCAAGCAAACGATCCATCTTTGCCTGCATGGAGTCAATGTCGGTCCTCATTGAAACTTGGTTTGCCTCAAGTTGTTCGAGTGTCATCCTGTAATTGCGGCGTGTCTCGTACCGGTGTCGAGTAGTCAGTGTTACTGGACAAAGGGTAGAGTATGGAGTAAGCTTTTGTTTCTGGACAATGATATGCAATGCATGCTTATGATATGCAAATGCATGAAATTCTGCCATGTTTTTCGCAGAGGAACATAGACTCAAGATTATTCATACGGCGGGTACGTCAGGATAACAGGAAGAAGTACGGGTTTCTCTAATTACTAGAAATTCCCAAAGGTAGGTTCTAAAGTTATGTTTTCAAGGAAGGAACTTAGACTCACAGATCAAGTTCAAAACTTCCTCGCAATGGTGGGCTAGCCACATTGTGATGGGAGTTCTGAACTGATCTAATCTAAGTGGGATTCTCGTATTGTTCGAACAGGGTGTAGACCCTTCGGTTCAATACTACACAATCGCCAATCATGAAAACAAAACATGGGTTTAAGGCGAGGCTCCTAGAGTCACGGATCGTATTTAGAACCTCCCCGCAATAATGGGCTAGCCATATTGTGATGGAAACTCCAAACAGATCTACTCTAGGTGGAGTCTTCGTATTGTCCCAATGAGGTGTACACCCCCCGGTTCAATACTACACAACTCTGGGTTCTAAGTTTTTTCTCGAAGCTCGGGTATGGAGCTTATCTCAAAACATATACCAAGTCCCATATCAAAGTATCAAGATAAAATACATACAACACAAGCAATCAGAAAAGAATACAGAGAAATAAGTATGGAAGAAAAGAATATCTTCCAACAGCCATAGCAAAATCAGACTAAGTTAGGCTAGACTCTCTCTTGCTTGGAGCAGGGTCCCCAGCAGAGTCGCCAGTCTGTTGCACCTCAAAAATGATGATAATGCGATCCCTCGCGATAGGACGCGGAAAAAATGTTGTTCGAAACAGAGTCGCCACCGAACTTTATTTATTCCAATGAAGGAATAGGAAAATATCGAGAAAACCTTTAAAAATAAGAATAATGGTCGTCGCAACCATATTCGGGTTCGGGAGTCAATTACGCAAGGGGAAGGTATTAGCACCCCTCACGTCCGTTGTACTCAACGGGAACCTTTTAGTCTGATTTTGCTATTTGACTATTAATTGACTTGTTATTTGCTTGCTTCGAGTAATTAGAATTGATGATAGATATGGATGAAGACCTCAGGAGGGGGAAATGGGAGGTTTTTTATTAGTGTGCTCGCGAAGATACAACAATCTCCTGCCTACGTATCCTTATGGTGCAATAAGGAAATCAGAGCGTTCGTAGTTCGGGCTACTACGAATATTTGGTGTGTTTTGTTTTGATGAACGACTGTGTATGTCGGCGTTCTAACAGCTAAACACTGGCTTGTCTACTCTCGGTGGAGGCTCTAGCACTGGTTTGTTGTGCACATTAGAAAGGATTAACAGTGTTCTTTTGAAAGGGTTTTGGTCACGCGGGGGTGACAAGTTGAATTGATGTGTTTGGGTGTGATTGGTTTCGATCGCTCGGGGGCGAGAAGTTATGTTTAATGTTGGAGATGTTTTTGGAAGAACGACGAGAGATTGAGCAATGTGGTGTACACCAATCGTCCAATTCTTTCGAGGAATAATAAGGCGTCCGCCTTCTAGTCCCTTTTCGTTCGAATTATTTTGAAAGTTTATTTATGGATGTTGAATATGCACGGTAGTGAGGCGTACGCCCCCTACTTGTATATTCAAATAATAATGAGGCGTACGCCCCTTATTCCTTTATCCAAGTTTATTTAACGTGTTTTAGTCGGAAGTCGATAATTTGTGCAATATGGCGTACGCCAATTATTCAAATAATCGAGAGAGGGTGAGGCGTACGCCTCCCCTCTTTTATCATCCGAAGTTTAAATTGTAAAAGATATGTCTTTAGATGTCGTATTGGATTTGTGAAAATAATTTGAATTTTGGTAGGTTTTAATTTGATGACGAAGATTCGAGCAATATGGCGTACGCCAATTATTCGAATAATCGAGAGATAATGAAGCGGATGCTCACTATTCCCCTTTTCATTCAAAGATTAATTATTAAAAATAAAGCTTTTAGAATTTATAATTAGTTGGGGGAGTGATTTTAATTTTATGGAGTTTTAGGGTTTTAATTGAATGACGAAAATCCGAGCAATATGGCGTACGCCAATTATTCGAATAATCGAGAGATAATGAAGCGGATGCTCACTATTCCCCTTTTCATCCAAAATACGGAATTAAAAGGATTTGGAATTTGTAGAAATGATTTGAAACATTATGATTTGAAGTGTTATGGTTTGAATAATTTGAATTTGGAAATTATATTTGATTTTGAAAAGTGATTTGAAATTGTGTGATTTAAGACTTAATCGGGTGACAAGAACTCGCGCAATATGGCGTACGCCAATTATTCAAGTGCTTGAGAAATAGTGAAGCGTACGCTTACTATCTCCTTTTCATCCCAAGTTTATGTTTTAAAAGAGAAAATTCTTTTGAAATTGGGTGGTTTGAAAAGTGGTTTGAATTCGTGTTTATGAATGAAATGAATTTTATTTAGTGTACTATTTCATCTACTCGATTAATCAATAACCAAGTAGGTTTCATTGTAAGGAAGCCCAAGAGTAAGCTATGTGAGGTTGATGGCGATGCGAAGAGCAATCGACTTACAAGGGTGTTTGAAAATGGGCTCGATATTTGAATCGAGAATTGTATGACTTGTGCTTTTTGAAATTGGTTTGGATGGTGAATTGGAATGAAATGAAATGGTTTTCTAATTAACCAAATTAATTTCTCAAAATTTGATTGAATCAATTAATTAATTTAACTAAAACTAATTACCAAAATTATTTACTTAAAAAATAATCATGTTAATTAAAATTAATTAATATTAATTAATTAATTAAACAACATTTACATTGATTAATTAAAAAAAGAAATATATGATAATATTGATTTACAAAACTCGAATCGTGGTAGTCACAAAATGTGCTAAAAACCGGTTATGGCGAGATAACAATATTGTCAATGTCATACGCGAGGTCGTAACGCGGTGAAATTGGTCCAATTAATGTATCGGAATTTGGAGGTCTAACGACATGAGATTGTCGAATCCACTGCTTAAAAATCTGATTTATGCATCAAATGTAAACATAAGCAATTCAATATTGTTTAATATTTACAAGTTTGTTTATAATAATCCAATGTAATCAGCAAAAATCCAAACTAGAATTCCAGCATCGAACAATATTTGTAGCAATAGGAAGAGGAGACATAATAGAGATAATGTTAACTCCCCATGGATAGGGATTTCAAGAAGAACAAAGCAAACTAGCACGGAAATCTTGTTTTCTCGTGATTCAAGTACTAATGCGAGAGAAGAAAAGAAAAGGATTTAGATTAGAATTAATGTCACTCGAAACAAACAGCAATACAAACATTAATAATCAATGAATTTTTATAAAAAAAAAACTAAACAATCCAAACATCATCCTTAGCTCAAGCTCACCATCGAATTTCTAAAGAAGTAGATGCATAATCAGAATAATCAAAATCAACAAAAAGATTTCATCGTTCCCCAACCTGTGATAAAATTGAAACTGAGCAGGAAACATAGCAGCACACAAATATTGCCCACGCACACCATTATGTAAATCCAAGCAGCTATTCTAGAATCATGAATTGAAAACAATAACAACCACAACAGATACACAACAGAACTTTCTACAAACAGCCTTTCACTAACAAAACTATGGCATATGACAGTGAATTTCGTAGCAGCCTAGCCAACACAACTATATGATTAAAGCCAAACCGAAATGACGTAATGGACATGTTTGAAGAGAACTCGAGATCGTTACCGAAATGACGAGCCGATGTTGCTGCTGTGCCGGCTATTGCTTAAACGGAAGAGAATCGATTTCGGCGAGTGTCAGAGTTGCTTTGTATTGACATCATTGTTGCGAGCTGGGATTGTCACCACACCATGGTGACCGAACCGTTGATGTTGGCGGATTTAATTGTTGAGGAACACACAAATGGTTGTCGAAGCTTATGGAAATGATGAATATGATGTCGGTTCGGGTGCAAAATCTGAACCGTTAAAAGTTTTGTTCGAATCCAAGCTCTACAATGATTCGAAGCTGAAAACGCAACCAAATCATGAACATCAAGAACTGAGCAGCCAATAATCAGAATTGAATCATGTCGATTGAACACTAATTCGAAGTCGTGTCGTTCTACTGTTGTTGTGTGAAGCGCTTGGCGGGGGATTGATGTTGCGGTCGGCCGGTGATTTAGTTTTTTTGCGTACGTGGATCCACATCGGGGGATTTGGTTTGCATGTGGTGCGATTTTGAGGGAGGTGGTCAATTTCTCCGGTAAAGGTGATTGTGGTGGAGTGAGAAACGAAGGTTGATGATGAAGGATTTGGGGAGAGATGGTGAAAATGTGTGGCGGCGAGGTTTTTTCGGTGATGGTGAAACGGAGGGTGAGTATCGAAGGTGTTGGTGGTGTGGAGATGGAGGTGAGTGGTTTGTGATGGTAGAAGCGGTGGAAATCGGAAGAGATTGAAGGTGATTTGAAGGGTGACGGCGCGATGAAGGAGAAGAGAGACGAGGGTTTTTGTGGTTTTGTGAGAGAATGGTGAGTGTGAGGTGTGTGAGAGAGGCGTGGGAGTTGTTGAGGTGAATGAAGGATTTGTGTGGTCTTTCAAAATGAGTGGAAGGTGAATAGTGTGGTCTGTTATGCTGAGATCTCTTTTTAGATTTGAGAGAGAATGTGAGGTAGTGTGTGACCGTTGGGAGTGGATGAGTGAGTGGATCTTTTAGAATCCAATGTAAAATATATATATTTTCCATAATTATTATTCATTTAAATAACAAATAAAAAAAACTAACTAATATTTAATTTAACCACATTCTAATTATTTTAATTAAATATCTAACCAAAAATATTGACCCATTAAAAATAGAAATTGAGTACAAAATTTGCTCGGAAATTTAAATCGGTCACACTAAAATTGTCAGGACAAAACATACTTATTAAAAAAATACAGTCTTTCCTCAAATTTTAACGATTCAACCGATTTGTCTGTATTCTCAAATAGATTCATTCCGACTGACATTTTAGGTATTATTGATGATGCAATGTACGTCATGCTATGCATATGATGTAGAAATAAAAAATGACATTAATTCTACAAAAATTTAAATATGCCCGGACAAAATTGGGGTATGACAGCGCTCTATCAAGATCAAGAAGAAGGCGTAACCACGGAAATAAATGTGCATCCCTGACCAGTCAGCTTCGAAGCATGAACATCCACCCACCAAGATGTGGTTGAGCTAGGAGAAATAAAAAAGGGAAAATAAATGGTGGCTAACCCGCCCAATTATGTTTCCTTACTATCTGTTTTACACATTATGTATGAATACTTACTCTCCCCTTATGCAAAAGGAATTCTCAAATATAAATGCAATATTGAGAATTTGATATATTCATTTCTTTGTGATTGTGTATATTAGCATTAAATGTGGGGTACACCCAAAGATATCATATCCCCAGCAAATAAAGTACACGAAACAAAAGCCAAGGGTGGTGTCGCAAATGCTTTGCTCATGCAACCACAACAATCATTCCCCACTGAAAGCCATGGGTGTTGTAGCAGACGCTTTGGTTATGAAACCATAACAATCTCTTCCCCACTAAAATACAAGAGTGTTCTCATAGACACTTTTCTCGTGCGACCACAACAATCACTTCCCTACTGAAATCCATGGATGTTGTTGGAAATGCTTTACTCGCACGCCACATCAATCACTTCCCTACCAAAATCCAGGGGTGTGTAATACCCCAAAATTTACCCTTCATTTTTTCCTGGAAGCATGGGATTTTGTTTCACACTTCATTAGCATCATACTAGGTCTTACTCATTGCATACTGCATTAGTGACATGGAAATTAGGTTTTGATTGATCACTCCTTGACAGAAGGAGCCCACACAAAGCAAGATTGAGAATTGGACTTCATTCTCTATGTATACAAGTCTCAAGGGTCTTAGGGGGCTCCAGGAATCTTATTATGGTCCTCAGTCCATCAGTGAAGGATTCAGAGCTATCAGAGTGTTCATCTGAATTTAATCAAGAAATTAGGGTTTCATGGCTACCTGTAACATGCAATGTTTGATTGGAAGTAAAGGGGCTCATCCATGTCATGATTCGAAAGGCATCTTGGCCTAGGAAGATTCACAATTATCTCAGAAAGATCCATTGGCAAGTAGCGCAATCAGTTCCCGATCATTTTGCCCTAAAACTAGGGTTTGGTATAAAATCAATTTATTTCTGATTCTTTAGGTGAAACTCTTTTCCATGGCCCTCCATATGTCCACAAGGGTCTACATATAAAAAATCAGCTCTTTATTTGAGCCAGAGGTGCTTCAATTGATCACTGGAATCTGGATCAGACAGTTTGGGAAAAGTCAACTGTGGGGCCAAAAAAGTCAACCCCTGACATTTTGAGAGTGGAATCTCAAAATTCATGCCTAGGGGAGCCTACATGTGAAATTTTATCAAAGTTGGATCATGGATTCATCATTTAATCAGGAATTGGAAAAGTTACTTAATTTGGAAATGGTTGACTTTCCATTTAGGGCAAGTTTTCATGATTGTTGCACTCACTTTAAGCCCATTTTCCATCAAGATAAAAGCTCCATTTGAAAATTTCTCCAACATGAAAGTTGTTCCTCTTGTTCCAAGATTTCTAGAAATATAAAGTTTGCTCCATTTGGATTAAAATTGAGAAAGTTATGCTTAGTCAAAGTGGGACATATTTTTAGGACACTTAGAAAAATTTCTAAGTCTCAAAATCTTCAAAGTTTGTCAAGACTTCTTGGCCAGTTTTCTTGCACTTCAAGGCACCAATTGAAAATATTTTCTTCACAACAATTATACCTTGCCATTTCCTCTTTCACCTCCTTTTGGAATCATCTCATCTGGATCTATGGTTTGAGAGATGCATTCACTTAAAGTGGGCACCATGACTTGATTTGCTAGGCAGATTTTAGTCCAAACTGGCCCAACCAGTTTTGCATGGTGAGACCTGAACTTGAGGCCCATTTTTCACCTTCTTCCATTCATCATTTCCACTTGTGCTCAACATGAAAGATGGCATACTCCATGAGACCTTTCTACTGTTTGCATTATCTCACCAATTGGTGACTTGATCATCAAGTTACATGGCCTCAAAGTCATCACTTTGAAATGAATTTCTTGCTTGCCAAGCCATGATGCAAAACAACCCACGTTTTGTTACCTCAATTTGGCCATGCATTGAATATTCACTCACTTAAGTTTGGCCCAAAATAACAACATTCCACATGCCCTCTTTCTACACCTCACTTTGCATTTTTATTCTCATGGATAACAATTATCTCAAAGCCCATTAAACATGTTGATCCACCATACTTAAAACCTGAAACCCTAAACCTAAAAAGAGAAGCATTGGAATTTCGTTGCAAGCAAGGGCAAAGTCACAAGTCAGCTTCCATTCTCTCTCAACAAGCTCTTGAGTTGGGGTTCTTGAAGCACAAAAAGCAGCATCATCTCCTTCTATTTCTGTCCACAATCAAAGGGGCAATGAATCTAACTTCCACTAGGTAATTCTTACTCCTCTTTCATGGCCATGTATTGATACATCTATACCATTACCATGCTTGTTTCATGCCATTACTATGCTTATTATTATTACTGTTCACCGTGCCATTACCATGCTCATCATCATTACCATGCCAATCATATGCTTGTGTTATTGTTATTGGTTTATGTTGTTATTTTTTTCCCTTGCCCGTGCCCATATTGACATCTTATTGTCAATATTTCTCCATGATTAAGCCATCATTTCACTCAAACCAAGTTACCATGTTAATCTACACATTTCATACTTGAGTTTTGGATTTTATTTCATGTCATTTGGTGCATTATAGCGCTTGTATTCTTGAGTGGAAGTTGAAGAAAACTCACTGGTTTTCACGTGTTCTTGCATGCATGGCGTTAGGGTTTGGTGTGAGGAAGAAGATGACCGCGTGTCATCTTATGAACCCTTGGATCACTTGCTTTTGTTTTAATCCTGACTGTCCATTCCATTTTTGTCCTGTAGTGACTTAAAGTGCATGTGACCAATTGATAACATGTCACATGGTTTTTTAAAATAAAATGTTATTTAATTGGTGTCACGCTGATTTAATGGATGTGGACCTTAGGCCTGCGTCACCTGCTTTCAACACCCCACGCCTGGCCCATCAGCACTAATACTTCCATTTTCATTTTCTTTTTTTAATTTCCATTTATTTTCTGTTTTGTTTTTAATTGATATAAAATATTTTCTTTGTCCATAAAAATATCAAAAAATATTTTCCATATTTCTTAATGTCTTATTTAATTTTATTTAATTTTTATTTTCGTATTTATTTAATATTAATATTTTATTTTAATTATTTATTCTAAATGGTCCATTTTAACACACATTTTTTTCCTGATTTTATTTTTATGTCTTAAAATTAGTTTTAGCTTTTGATTTTTGGGATGAAGGTTGAACACTGTCCCATGGTCAACTTGACCTTTTCTTGGAATTTTATTTCCCATTTTCAATTTATTTTGGATTTATTTTTGACCTAGTCTTGTTGGTTGACTTTAGGTTTGACCTCTATTTCATTTCAATTAATTTATGAACCAATTTTCATTATTTTCAAAATATTTTTGAGAGATGATGATGTCCTGACCCCGCCTAACTTAGTTTAATTTTTCATAATTTTCTTGATTAATTTGCTATTTATTTCATATTTTTTAAGTTGACTTGAATTTCCAGTTGACTTGTTTATGATCGATGTTTGACTTAGGGATTGCTTAGGGAAATTGAAGAGATCTTTTGATCCTCCTTTGTTCATCTCATATGCCATGTATTAGAGGCCTTTCATCTTGATTTTATTTGGTCCTTACCTCATTTCCTGATTTAATTATCTCAATGGCCTTTGTGTGCATCTTTCCATCTGTCTGATTCATCTATCATCTTTTATACTTGTTTCTTTCATCCATGATTCTATTTGTTTGATTGTTTAACATGTTCATACTTCCCATGCATTGTTTAATGCTCCATTATTTGATTCTTTGGTTTGATTATACATTCGTAATTATCTGATTTGATTGATAACTGTTGCCTACTTGTATGATGTATGAGGCATATATTCTTATTGTTTGATTGCCATGAACAATCCCCATTCATAACAAATGTACCCCTCTCCCATGAAGTGTATAATGTTTATTATTTCATTCTTTATTCATTTGTAAATACAAGAATTAAAACGAATATCCGATAATCATTTCAAAACAATATCAAAAGCTCGATCCAACGTCGAGTAATTATTTTCAAAACTTAACAGAACCAGCACGTATTCATCCATCCTTTTGTAAGTCGATTGCATCATGCATCGCCATTTCTCTTGTAAGTCGATTGCTTCAGGCATCGCCATCTACCTGTAAGTCGATCGCCTCAAGCATCGCCATCTACCATTATCTGTGGCTCCTCTCCTTGCTCCATCCGTCGACTCTTGTTCCGTTTAGTTAGCACCCATTAGGTAGAACCCTTTGTATGATAACATAGGTAGAATTCCCTTATTCTTTGCATGCTAACATTAGGTAGATGTCCCCTTCTGTAAATCCTAACCCATAGGTCCACATTGCATGACAACTCTAGGGCAGAGCTTCCCCACTTTTAGACCTTCCGTGCGTCTCCGATCTTGTGGCATGTTAATCCGTTCTATTGCAAAGAGGTAACTGCCTAAGACTCGATTCAGCGAGCTACGACACCTACTGCTAGGACGTTGAACACATTGCCCACTTTCCTTTGACACAGTTGGTGTCCTCTTTTGTAAGTCCATGTTCAGATGACAATCCTTAACCTCTAGTTAGTCGAACTACGACAACTCTGATTCTCATGTTCAGATGAGATACGTAGGCACGAGATGCAATGTCTTGCCGAGTTTTGACTGACGACTAACAACTAATTGTTGCTTGCTTTCGCCCTTGTTGCGATTCTTTTCTCTCGCCCTCGTTGCGATCGAGACCTTCCCTTTCTCTTGCCCTAGTTGCAATCGAGACCCTTCGTTCCCGTAATAAGAGAGTGGTTTACAGCCAAGGCTAACAAACCAAACCCCCTCCATGCTACAAAAAGGCAAACAGTTAGGGGGCATCTGTTCTGAGCTAACCACATCGACCCCGACCTACCACCATGGAGGAACTGCAATCCTTCCAGAATCTTCTCAACACCCAAGAACCATCATAAAAGCGATTACAGGAGATATAAGCCTCTAGTGCATCCAACGACTCCCCATAATTCACTCCTAACTAATACAAAGTTAGTTATTTCCTCTCTACTATATATAGATAAGGAGTCAATCTAGGTACTATGTTTCAAATTCAATTTCAATTCACTATTATCCCTCACTTACGGACTTGAGCGTTAAAGTTATAACCTTGCAAATCACCCCCCTCTCCGCTGCGCTGGAAGTTCAAATCCATCATTAATTCTGATCCTCACTCCATTTCTGATTCCAAAACAGAACATAACCTATATGTGAGTGCAGTATCCTCTTAGAAATTTTTGAATGATGTCAAAACTAGGAAACTCAGTATTTGTGTGCATTGGACCTTTCTCTCCATATCTAGATGTAAATTTTAATCTTAGGACATTTAAAAATAGGTTAGAAACATCTTTAAAAGTTAAAATTGAGTTTTATGTCAAAATCAAGGATTTGGGTCGACACATACGTGTTATGGGTTGACACACACGAAGGAATTTTTAAAAGAAAAGTTAATGCCTTGTATGTGTCTACATACTAGGATCTTAGTTCGATACAAAGCTTGAGTGAGTCGATAAATAACTGGTTGAGACCGACTCCAGCTAAAGCATTGGCAAGCCAAATGGCTCTGCCTTGTTTGGGTCGACTTCTAGGAATTTTGTATCAACTCATGAAGTTGATATACTTTCATGGGTCGACTCCCACTCGTTAGGAATCTAGACACCCCAATCTGAGGATGGTACAAATTCAAGAAAGGATCCATCAAGATTAACATCCTTGGAAAAAACAGAAACAATGTAAGAATAGAGAGAGTCCACCCAAGAAGATTGATCATTATTCTGGGATTTTGTGAGGATCTTATATGATTTACTACTCAGAATGCACTAAATTTTCTTGATACACGAAAGAAAAATATAATATCAAAAGTATGATACCCAAAAATTGTGAAAAATGACTCAAAGAAATGCAATGTCGATTCTTCAAGAATTATACGATAATTTGTAAAAGAAGTATACCCTATCAAACATGTCAAATCACTTGAACGCCTCACTCAAGTGTTTTAGTTCCCAGGATTCGTGATGATCATTCCTTCAGAAAGACGTTTGAAGTATGTCTCATTAAAGGCGCGAATACGCAAGAGACTGAAATATATCTCTTTCGCTCTTCCAAAGATAAATAAGAGAGTGGTTTACAAACGAGGCTAACACACCAAACCCCCTCCTTGCTATAAAAATGTAAACATTTAGGGGGCATTTGTTATGAGCCAACCATATCGACCCCAACCTACCACCATGGAGGAATTGCAATCCTTCCAGAATCTTCTCAACACCCAAGAACCATCATAAAAGCGATTACAGGAGATATAAGCCTCTAGTGCATCCAACGACTCCCCATAATTCACTCATAACTAATACAAAGTTAGTTATTTCCTCTCTACTATATATAGATAAGGAGTCAATTTAGGTACCATGTTTCAAATTCAATTTCAATTCACTCTTATCCCTCACATACTGACTTGAGCGTTAAAGTGATAACCTTGTAAGTCATCCCCCTTTCTGCTGCGCTAGAAGTTCAAATCCATCATTAATTCTTTTCCTCACTCCATTTATGGTTCCAAAACATAATATAACCTATATGTGAGTGCAGTATCCTCTTAGAAAATTTTGAATGATGTTAAAACTAGGAAACTTAGTATTTGTGTACATTGGACCTTTCTCTCCATATCTAGATGTACATTTTAATCTTAGGACATTTAAAAATAGGTTAGAAACATATTGAAAAGTTAAAATTGTGTTTTATGTAAAAAATAAGGTTTAGGGTCGACACATACGTATTATGGGTTGACACACATGAAGGAATTTTTAAAAGAAAAGTTAATGCGTTGTATGTGTCGACACACTTGGATCTTGGTTCGACACAAAGCTTGAGTGAGTCGACAAATAACTGGTTGAGGCCAACTCCAGCTAAAGCATTGGCAAGCCAAATGGCTCTACCTTGGTTGGGTCGACTGCTAGGAATTTTGTATCAACTCATAGAAGTTGATAAACTTTCATGGGCCGATTCCCACTCATTAGGGATCTAGACACCCTAATCCGAGGATGGTACAAATTCAAGAAAGGATCCATCAAGATTACCATCCTTGGAAAAAACAGAAACAATGTAAGAATAAAGAGAGTTCACCCAAGAAGATTGATCATTATTCTGGTATTTGTGAGACTCTTATATGATTTACTACTCATAATGCACTAACTTTTCTTGATACACGAAAGAAAAAATATAATATGAAAAGTCTGATAACCACAAATTATGAAAAATGACTCAAAGAAATGCAATGTCGACTCTTCAAGAATTATACGATAGCATGTAAAAGAAGCAGACCCTATCAGACATGTCAAATCACTTGAACGCAACACTCGAGTATTTTATTTCCCAGGATTCATGATGATCGGTCCTTCAGAAAGACGTTTGGAGTATGGGTCATTAAAGGCACGAATCCGCAAGCCACTGAAATATTTCTCTTTCGCTCTTCCAAAGATAAATAAGAGAGTGGCAGCCAAGGCTAACACACCAAACCCCCTCCATGCTACAAAAAGGCAAACACTTAGGGGGCATCTGTTCTGAGTCGACCACATCGACGTCGACCTACCACCATGGAGGAACTGCAATCCTTCCAGAATCTTCTCAACACCTGAGAACCATCATAAAAGCGATTACGGGAGATATAAGCCTCTAGTGCATCCAACGACTCCCCATAATTCACTCCTAACTAATACAAAGTTAGTTATTTCCTCTCTACTATATATAGATAAGGAGTCAATTTAGGTACTATGTTTTAAATATAATTTCAATTCACTCTTATCCCTCACTTACTGACTTGAGCGTTAAAGTGATAACCTTGCAAGTCATCCCCGTCTCCGTTGTGCTACAAGTTCAAATCCATCATTAATTCTGATCCTCACTCCATTAATGGTTCCAAAACAAAACATAACCTATA
Source organism: Lathyrus oleraceus (assembly GCF_024323335.1). Taxonomy (NCBI): domain Eukaryota; kingdom Viridiplantae; phylum Streptophyta; class Magnoliopsida; order Fabales; family Fabaceae; genus Lathyrus; species Lathyrus oleraceus. The sequence goes on along the minus strand of NC_066579.1, from coordinate 51,148,599 downwards.
TGTGAGTGCAGTATCCTCTTAGAATTTTATGAATGATGTCAAAACTAGGAAACTTAGTATTTGTTTACATTGTACCTTTTTCTCTATATCTAGATGTACATTTTAATCTTAGGACATTTAAAAATAAGTTAGAAACATGTTTAAAAGTTAAAATTGAGTTTTATGTAAAAAATAAGGTTTTGGGTTGACACATACGTGTTATGGGTTGACACACACGAAGGAATTTTTAAAAGAAATGTTAATGCCTTGTATGTGTCGACATACTAGGATCTTGGTTCGATACAAAGCTTGAGTGTGTCGACAAATAACAGGTTGAGACCGACTCCAGCTAAAGCATTGGCAATCCAAATGGTTTTTCCTTGTTTGGGTCGACTGCTAGGAATTTTTTATCAACTCATAGAAGTTGATATACTTTCATGGGTCGACTCCCACTCGTTAGGCATCTAGACACCCCAATCTGAGGATGGTACAAATTCAAGAAAGGATCCATCAAGATTACCATCCTTGGAAAAAACAGAAATAATGTAAGAATAGAGAGAGTCCACCCAAGAAGATTGATCATTATTTTGGGATTTGTGAGGATCTTATATGATTTACTACTCATAATGCACTAACTTTTCTTGATACACGAAAGAAAAATATAATATGAAAAGTATGATACCCGCAAATTATGAAAAATGATTCAAAGAAATGCAATGTCGACTCTTCAAGAATTATACGATAGCATGTAAAAGAAGTAGACCCTATCAAACATGTCAAATCACTTGAACGCAACACTCGAGTGTTTTAGTTCCCAGGATTCATGATGATTGTTCCTTCAGAAAGACGTTTGAAGTATGGGTCATTAAAGGCGCGAATCCGCAATAGACTGAAATATTTCTCTTTCGCTCTTCTAAAGATAAATAAGAGAGTGGTTTACAGCCGAGGATAACACACCAAACCCCCTCCTTGCTACAAAAAGGCAAACACTTAAGGGGCATATGTTATTAGCCAACCACATCGACCCCGACCTACCACCATGGAGGAACTGCAATCCTTCTAGAATCTTCTCAACACCCGAGAACCATCATAAAAGCGATTACAGGAGATATAAGCCTCTAGTGCATCCAACGACTCCCGATAATTCACTCCTAACGAATACAAACTTAGTTATTTCCTCTCTACTATATATAGATAAGGAGTCAATTTAGCTACTAAGTTTCAAATTCAATTTCAATTCACTCTTATCCCTCACTTACTGACTTGAGCGTTAGAGTTATAACCTTGCAATTCATCCCCCTCTCCGTTGCGGTGGAAGTTCAAATCTATCACTAATTATGATCCTTACTCCATTTATGGTTCCAAAATAGAACATAATGTACATATGAGTGCAGTATCCTCTTTGAAATATTTGAATGATGTCAAAACTAGGAAACTTAGTATATGTGTATATTGGACCTTTCTCTCCATATCTAGATGTACATTTTAATCTTAGGACATTTAAAAAAAGGTTAGAAACATCTTTAAAAGTTAAAATTGAGTTTAATGTAAAAGAAAAGTTAATGCCTTGTATGTGTTGACACACTTGGATCTTGGTTCGACACAAAGCTTGAGTGAGTCGAGAAATAACTGGTTGAGGCCGACTCCAGCTAAAGCATTGGCAAGCTAAATGCATCTTCCTTGTTTGGGTCGACTGCTAGGAATTTTGTATCAACTCATAGAAGTTGATGTACTTTCAGGGGTCGACTCCCACTCGTAAGGGATCTAGACATCCCAATCCGAGGATGGTACAAATTCAAGAAAGGATCCATTAAGATTACCATCCTTGGAAAAAACAGAAACAATGTAAGAATAGAGAGAGTCCACCAAAGAAGATTGATCATTATTCTGGGATTTGTGAGACTCTAATATGATTTACTACTCATAATGCACTAACTTTTCTTAATACACGAAAGAAAAATATAAAATGAAAAGTATGATAACCATAAATTTTGAAAAATGACTCAAAGAAATGCAATGTCGACTCTTCAAGAATTATACGATAGCATGTAAAAGAAGTAGACCCTATCAAACATATCAAATCACTTGAACGCAACACTCGAGTATTTTAGTTCCCAGGATTCATGATGATCGGTCCTTCAGAAAGACATTTGAAGTATGGGTCATTAAAGGCACGGATCCGCAAGAGACTGAAATATTTCTCTTTCGCTCTTCCAAAGATAAATAAGAGAGTGGTTTACAGCCGACGCTAACACACCAAACCCCCTCCTTGCTACAAAAAGGCAAACACCTAGGGGGCATCTGTTATGAGCCAACCACATCGACCCCCGACCTACCACCATGGAGGAACTGCAGTCCTTCCAGAATCTTCTCAACACCCGAGAACCATCATAAAAGCGATTAAAGGAGATTTAAGCCTCTAGTGCATATAATGACTCCCCATAATTCACTCCTAACTAATACAAAGTTAGTTATTTCCTCTCTACTATATATAGATAAGGAGTCAATTTAGGTACTATGTTTCAAATTCAATTTCAATTCACTATTATCCCTCACTTATGGACTTGAGCGTTAATGTGATAACCTTGCAAGTCATCCCCCACTCTGATGCGCTGGAAGGTCAAATCCATCATTAATTCTGATCCTCACCTCATTTATGGTTCCAAAACATAACATAACCTATATGTGAGTGCAATATCCTCTTAGAAATTTTTGAATGATGTCAAAACTAGGAAACTTAGTATTTGTGTGTATCTAACCTTTCTCTCCATATCTAGATGTACATTTTAATCTTAGGAAATTTAAAAATAGGTTAGAAACATGTTTAAAAGTTAAAATTGAATTTTATGTAAAAAACAAAGTTTTGGGTCGACACATATGTGTTATGGGTTGACACACACGAAGGAATTTTTAAAAGAAAAGTTAATGCCTTGTATGTGTCGACACACTCGGATCTTGGTTCGACACAAAGCTTGAGTGAGTCTTCAAATAACCGGTTGAGGCCGACTCCAGCTAAAGCATTGGCAAGCCAAATGGATCTGCCTTGTTTGGGTCGACTGCTAGGAATTTTGTATCAACTCATAGAAGTTGATATACTTTCATGGGTCGACTCCCACTAGTTAGGGACCTAGACACCCCAATCCGAGGATGGTACAAATTCGAGAAAGGATCTATCAAGTTTACCGTCCTTGGAAAAAACAGAAACAATGTAAGAATAGAGAGAGTCCACCCAAGAAGATTGATCATTATTCTGGGATTTGTGAGACTCTTATATGACTTACTACTCATAAGTCACTAACTTTTCTTGATACACAAAAGAAAAATATAATATGAAAAGTATGATAACCACAAATTGTGAAAAATGACTAAAAGAAATGCAATGTTGACTCTTCAAGAATTATAGGATAGCATGTAAAAGAAGTAGACCCTATCAAACATGCCAAATCACTTGAACGCAACACTCGAGTGTTTTAATTCCCAGGAGTCATCGTGATAGTTCCTTCAGAAATACGTATGAAGTATGGGTCATTAAAGGTGCGAATCCGCAAGAGACTGAAATATTTCTCTTTCGCTCTTCCAAAGATAAATAAGAGAGTGGTTTACAGCCGACACTAACACACCAAACCCCCTCCTTACTACAAAAAGGCAAACACTTAGGGGGCATCTGCTTTGAGCCAACCACATCGACCCCCGACCTACCACCATGGAGGAACTGCAGTCCTTCCAGAATCTTCTCAACACCCGAGAACCATCATAAAAGCGATTACAGGAGATATAAGCCTCTAGTGCATCCAGCGACTCCCCATAATTCACTCATAACTAATACAAAGTTAGATATTTCCTCTCTATTATATATAGATAAGGATTCAATTTAGGTACTAAGTTTCAAATTCAATTTCAATTCACTCTTATCCCTCACTTACTGCCTTGAGCGTTAGAGTGATAACCTTGCAAGTCATCCCCCTCTCCGCTGCGCTTGAAGTTAAAATCCATCATTAATTATGATCCTCACTCCATTTGTGGTTCCAAAACAGAACATAACCTATATGTGAGTGCAGTATCCTCTTAGAAATTTTTGAATGATGTCAAAACTAGGAAACCTAGTATTTGTGTATATTGGATCTTTCTCTCCATATCTATATGTACATTTTAACCTTATGACATTTAAATATAGGTTAGAAACATATTTAAAAGTTAAAATTGAGTTTTATGTAAAAAACAAGGTTTTGGGTTCACACATACGTGTTATGGGTTGACACACACGAAGGAATTTTTAAAAGAAAAGTTAATGCCTTGTATGATTCGACACAGTAGGATCTTGGTTCGACACAAAGCTTGAGTGACTCCACAAATAACTGGTTGAGGCCGAATCCAGCTAAAGCATTGGCAAGCCAAATGGACCTGCCTTGTTTGGGTCGACTTCTAGGAATTTTGTATCAACTCATAGAAGTTGATATACTTTCATGGGTCGACTCCCACTCGTAAGGGATCTAGACACCCAAATCCGAGGATGGTACAAATATAAGAAAGGATCCATCAATATTACCATCCTTGGAAAAAACAGAAACAATGTAAGAATAGAGAGAGTCCACCCAAGAAGATTGATCATTATTCTGGGATTTTTGAGACTCTTATATGATTTACTACTCATAATGCACTAACTTTTCTTGATACACGAAAGAAAAATATAATATGAAAAGTATGATAACCATAAATTGTGAAAAATGACTCAAAGAAATGCAATGTCGACTCTTCAAGAATTATACGATAGCATGTAAAAGAAGTAGACCCTATCAAACATGTGAAATCACTTGAACGCAACACTCGAGTATTTTAGTTCCCAGGTTTCATGATGATCGTTCCTTCAGAAAGACGTTTGAAGTATGGGTCATTAAAGGCGTGAACCCGCAAGAGATTGAAATATTTCTCTTTCGATCTTCCAATGATAAATAAGAGAGTGGTTTACAGCCGAGGCTAACACACCAAACCCCCTCCTTGCTACAAAAAGAAAAACACTTAGGGGGCATCTGTTTTGAGTCAACCACGTCGACCCCGACCTACCACCATGGAGGAACTGCAATCCTTCCAGAATCTTCTCAACACCCGAGAACCATCATAAAAGAGGTTACAGGAGATATAATTCTCTAGTGCATCCAACGACTCCCCATAATTCACTCCTAACTAATACAAATTTAGTTATTTCATCTCTATTATATTTAGATAAATAGTCAATTTAGGTACTAAGATTCAAATTCAATTTCAATTCACTCTTATCCTCACTTATTGACTTGAGTGTTAAAGTGATAACCTTGGAAGTCATCCCCCTCTCCGCTGCGCTAGAAGTTCAAATCCATCATTAATTCTGATCCTCACTCCATTTATGGTTCCAAAACAGAACATAACCTATATGTGAGTGCAATATCCTCTTAGAAATTTTTGAATGATGTCAAACCTAGGAAACTTAGTATTTGTGTACATTAGACCTTTCTCTCCATATCTAGATGTACATTTTAATCTTATGACATTTAAAAATAGGTTAGAAACATCTTTAAAAGTTAAAATTGAGTTTTATGTAAAAAACAAGGTTTGGGGTTTGCACATATGTGTTATGGGTTGACACACACAAAGGAATTTTTAAAAGAAAGTTAATGCCTTGTATGTGTCGACACACTAGGATCTTGGTTCAACATAAAGCTTGAGTGAGTCGAAAAATAATTGGTTGAGGCCGACTCTAGCTAAAGGATTGGCAAGCCAAATGGCTCTGCCTTCTTTGGGGATTTCATTGATAAATAAGTTAGGGTTTTTCCTCCAATATCGAAGTTGATTTAGAGGTTTTTGTACAAGATTTCGCAACAAGGATTCACCCAAGTGAAAGCTTTGATGAAAGGAGTTTCTGTCATTGGAGTAGTAGTAACCGAAGGATCAAATTGGAAGTCTTGGATCACTTGATCTTTATTAAGATCAAAGGGGAGAAGAAGATAAAATAAAATTCAAACATAGAGTTTGGGGGTTTGGATTCCTACTTTTTCTCTTGTATATAACTCTTGCAAAGGTTAATTACATATCTCAATTCTGTTAGGAATTTGGGGGCAGACGTATCCATAGTGAGGATAATTGGGGAACTGCCTAAACAAATATTTGTATTCTCTCTCTCTCTCTCTCTCTCTCTCTCTCTCTCTCTCCCTCTCTCTCACCCACTCTTTAAAATTTGATAATACATTTAGTGTGCAATTTGATAAATTGACAATTTTGTTTGTGTTGAAGTGATTCAGATTGTTTTGTAAGATAATTGCAATCTAAACAATTGCAATTGGTTTTTCATATCATCACACAAAGGAAAATCAGATTGGCGTTTACTCAACACCAAGTGTTTGATAAATTATCTTAGTCAATTTTTGTTTCATAGTTCACTGGAAATTGATTACAAAATGTTAATTGTTCAAACATTATTTTAGAAAACATATTGATTTGTTCCTCATCATTTTTTTACATTTTGTTACAATTTATACGTATATCTGATTCTTCCGATAACGATTAGGGATAGACGAGTGTCGATCAATAATTGCTTTCTCTTGCAATAGTGAAAAAAATTTAAAACGTATTTTTTAATCAAAGATATTTTCATTTACAATCTATTCACACCCCTTAGATCACTGCCCTCGTCTAACAAGTGGTATCATGAGATTTGATTTATCTTATGCTTCAAGATCGCTTATTAGATTATGGCTTTCAAACCTTAACGGGTGTATAATAGAGCGCATGTTATATATTATGATGCTTCGAAGATGGGTCTGAGAGGTGTGTTGATGTAGAAGGGTCAGGTTGTGGCTTATGCTTCGATACAACTGAGAGTTCATGAAAGGAATTATCCAACGCATGATCTTGAGTTGGCAGCAGTGATATTCATGTTAAAGATTTGGAGGAACTACTTATATGGTTCCAAATTTGAAGTTTCAGTGATCACAAGAGTTTGAAGTATCTCTTTGATCAGAAGGAGCTTAACATAAGACATAGGAGATGGTTAGAATTTTTGAAGGACTACGACTTTGTTTGGATTTCCGTCCTTGTAAAGGCAATATGGTAGTTGATGATTTGAGCAGGAAATCTTTGCACACGTCTGCAATGATGGTCAGAGAGATTGAAATGATTGAACAATTTAGAGATTTAAGCTTAGTATGTGAAGTGACTTTGAACAGTATGAAGTTGGGTATGTTGAAGCTAACCAGTAGTTTTCTTGAAGAGATCAAAGAGAAATAAAGATTGGATTTGGCTTTGGTTCATCAACTGACATTAGTAGGTTAAGGCAACGATGAGGATTTCCAGATTAATGAGAATGGAATTCTGAAGTTTTGAGGCAAAGTTTGTATACCTGATGTGCCAGAGTTTAAGAGGATAATCTTAGAAGAGAGTCATTGAAGCAGTTTGAGTATTCATCCAGGAGCCACTGAATGTATCAGGATTTGAAGAAAATGTTCTGGTGGTCAAGGATGAAGATGGGCATTTCATAATTTGGTTACTCTTTCTTAATTTGTCATAAATCTAAAGTCGAGCATCAGATATTGTCTAGACTGATGCAACAGTTGAATATTCCAGAATGGAAGTGGGATAGCATATTTATGGACTTTGTGACCGGGTTGCCGAGTACCCCGAAAGGAAGTGATGCAATTTGGGTGATTTTTGATAGGCTGACTAAATTGGCTCACTTCATACCGATTAAGATCAGTTTTCCACTGTAGATATTGGCAGAGATTTACATTGAGGTGATTGTGAAGTTTCATGGTATTCCATCGAGTATCATCTCCGACAGAGTTCCGAGGTTTACATCTAGATTTTGAGGAAGCTTATAGGACACTTTGGGTACTAAGTTGAGATTGAGTTTGGTGTATCACCCACAGACTGGTGGATCGACGGGGAGCATTATCTAGTCTTTGGAGGACTTGCTAAGGGCATGTGTTATAGAGCATGGTGGTACTTGGGATAATTACTTGCCTCTGATAGAGTTCACGTACAATAAAAAAATACCATTTTAGTATAAGGATGGCACCATTTGAGGCGTTGTATGGAAGGAGATGTAGGACTCCTCTATGTTGGTATGATTCAGGAGAGAGCACTATAGTTGGACCAAAAATTATGTAGCAAACGACTGAAAAAGTCAAAGTAATTCAAGAGAAGTGAAGGCATCTCGGAGTAGGAAGAAGAGTCACCATGAAAAGTGGAGAAAGGATCTTGAATTTCAGGATGACGATCACGTTTTTCCGAGAGTCACTCCAGTGACTGGTGTTGGAAGAGTCATGAAGTCTAAGAAGCTCACTCCTCATTTTATTGGACCATATCATATTACTCAGAGGATTGGAGCAATTGATTATCGCGTGGCCTTACCCCCATCTCTTTCAAACCTGCGTGATGTTTTCCATGTGTCGCAATTTCGGAAGTATGTTCACGATCCTTCGCACGTAATCCAGATGGAAGATGTGCAGTTTCGTGATAACCTAACTGTTGAAGCATCTCCTGTTTGGATCGTGGATCGAGAGGTTAAGCAGCTACGAGGCAAAGATGTTACTCTAGTGAAGGTAATTTGGGGAGGACCTGCTAGAGGTAGCTTGACTTGGGAGTTGGAGAGCAAGATGGAGGAATCCTATCCAGAGGTCTTTTCGCCATGTAATTATTTTGGGCAGAAATCTTTTTAAGTAGGGGAGAGTTGTAATGCCCCTAACTTATTTAAATATTTTTATTTGATTATAGCATTTTATGAATTATTTGATCATTTATGTATGTGATGTTGGTGTGTTTTTGGATGTTTTATGATGTTTTCGAGTATTCAATGGTATTTTAATAATTTAATTTATTAAAATATTTGGTTGAGAGTAGTAGATTTTATTTAATCCTTTTGAGGAATTAACGATGTTATGATGTTATTCTGGAGGCCTATGACTAGCATTTGGGTTCATACTTGGAACCTGTTATGATGATAATGATGAAATATCAATTTTTGGTGAATATATGACCTTTGATGATATTTGGGTGATTTTCTGTGGACGTTGGTTTAAATCCTTATAACATGTCATGCATTCATACTATTTCAGAGTTATGTGAGACTTCGATCTATTTTTTTGGTGAGCCTCGATCCCATTGTGATAGATCGGGTGTGAGTAGCTAATTCCTATTATGGGGGATTAGTGAAGTGTTACCTATTATGATGGTAGCAATTTTGGTGTGCTCCGGTTCCAAGAGGGAATCGATCCTATGGTGGGGATAATGGAGTGAGATGAACTTGAGTGTTCATGTTTGGTACCACATGCATGTCGAGTCCGTGTTGAGTACATTGCATAATTATTGCATTTGTATTGGTTATTGTTGATGTGTTATTGGATGAGATGTTGTTGCATATGACGTTAACGATAATTGAGATGTGGTTTTGTATGATGTTGAAGATAATGGAGATGTTGTTATGTATGATGTTGATTATGATTTGGGTGTGACAATGTGATATATTGTTGAGCATGATTGTGTAGATGTTGTACTATATTCTTAATTATATACCATTTATTATTAAAATGAGTTCTCACCCCTTCTGTTTAAATGTTGCCTTTACATGGACATCATGTAGATACTCAAGAGTAGCATTGCTGAACTAAGTGGAAGGTAGCTCTTGGAATGACTTCTAATAGTTTTTCGTTTTCTCTAGTAGGGTCTTGCTCTGACTATGTAACATCAGGATGAGAACGTTTGCTTTCACTTCTTATATCATGTTTATGTTGAAGTATTATAACTGATGTGGTTGTTAAGATGACTTATTTAAAATCTTTATTTGTTATGGAAGTTGAAGTTGAGACTAAATGGTATGAGTGCAATATGGTTTTTAATTGCTACAATGATACCCTAAGTGAAGGTGAGCAAGTCGTAAGACCCCAATTTTGACCCTAAGATCCCTCATGCTATCTCATCGTTTGCATTGGCTTTGGGATCATACCTTGGTATCCTCCTCACCCCTTATTCATTGGGTTTGCATTGGGATAAATCACCAATCATATTTGATTGTATCGTACTTTATTTTCTTCTGTTTACTAACCAAAATGCCAATAATATGTCTATATGTAGCTTTGTTTCTTTTGTAGGTGTGTGTGTGTCCATCTGTGCCTCATCAAGCTCACAACTAAGGTTTAAGACCCTAAATGCAAGGGATCAAACAAGAAAAGGTACACATTGGTCATAAGTATTATATATGGATCCCCATGCCCTTTAATTGTCATTCTGATCAAGGATTCATCAAGAGTTTGAAGCTTGTTTGCCTTGGATACCCTAATTCATCTCGATATCTTGTTTGACTTCCTCAACAAGTTTCATCGACCATTGGTAAAATATTTCAAGGTATACTTCATGACACATCATCTTATGCATATATGATCCTCCATGATCCCCAAAGAGCAAAGAACTTCAACTTTGCAAGATGGTCCAAAGAGGTTGATCAGAGAAAGTCAATTGTTCAAAAATAGGGTTCCTTAGACAATATATCCTAAAATGTTTGTCATATGAACATGATTCCAAGAGAAAAGTTACTCTTTATTACATTACAAACAACTTTAATGTTGACATAAAGAGCTAATGTTTCTTGAAAAGTCATTTTCTATGGTGAAAGATTATAGGTCATTTTGTTTGTGCCCAGTTAGGAGGTCAACTTCCAAGGACCATAACTTTCTCAATTCTTATGATATGAAGGCCATCCAAGTTTCATGATAAATTTCAAGATTTATTATCCAACTTTTATTCTTAGATAAAATTTAAATTCAACTTGCAAGGGCATGTTCCAAGAGGAAACATTATAGGTCATTTTGGGTCGTTACCATTGAACAAGAAATTTTCCTCAACTTCTAAAATCCATAACTTCCTCATGCCAAATCTAAATGATGTCAAATTTGTCACCAAATTCAAGAAGAATTAAAGATATATAACTTTTATGAAGAAACCATTTTCATTTGGTGCTCATAGCAAAAGTTATTCAAGGTGGAAGAAATGACCATTTGACTTTGTACTTAGAAAATTTTCAACCATGTTTGATTTCTCCAACTTCCACCTTAAAATTCATCATGATCCAAGTCCCAAATGGAAAAGTCTTAAACATTATAGTTGTTCAATTTAATTTCACCTTTCCAAAGGATCCAAGATCACTTCATTTGGACAAGAATTAAAGGACTTGTGCATGGATTCTTCTCATGTCTTGTTTTGGCAACTTTTGAACTCAAATTACAATTAACTTTGCATGGCACCATGTTGTGACATCAGTGGCATCTATGCACGAATTAGAGTGGATTGCAATGATCATTTTGGGTCTAGCACATGTCTATGCACCCATCCACTCGAATTTCTATTTTTGGCTCAAAATTCAAATGGTGTGAATATCACTTTCCATGGCCTATATAATGATCTCATTGACCTCAGATTGAAAAGAGGACCTTGCCTAAGCCTTGCCAAGTAATCTCAGAACCATAATCCATAGAATACCTCGAGGATTTATAGAACTCCAAGGATTCATAGCCATTTTCATCTTAATCAATCACTGCAAGCAAGAGGAGGAAGAACCAAGTGGAATTACATCGAGATCAAGCCAAATCACTGCAACCCGAAGGTGATTTTTCCAAATTTTCAAGTTGTTGATTCTCACTCATTTCTCCATAATTTTACTTGTTTATTGGTTGTCTAAAGTCCTACCAATGTATGCAACAAGATTGAGTTCCTTTGAGGTTAAATCGAAGTAACTTAAATCATGCACCTCAAACTTCAAGTCCACGTATCATTCAATATACTTGGAATTGGGTGAAGTTGAGGCCAAATCCGAGCTCCTGAGTATTTTCTCTTTAAATTGGTGTATGCACTTTTTATTTTGGTGAACTTTGGTGGTGGACCAGTCAGGTGAGGTCCACCAAAGAAGATGACCGGAGCTAGGGCTCTAGTGATCTGTTGGCGTGCCTCCAACCATCTGATCATGTGGAAATATTTTAATCTGAGCCATCCCTTTTAATTACCATGCGTGTGATGCGTTGACTCAGGCTCACCACGGAACGCACACACTTGGCCATCAGATCAACCACCTCAATTAATGAGGGAGATCTTATGGCCCTTACTTTTTCTTTTTTCTTTTTAATTTCTGATTTTACTTTTAATCCATTTATTTTATTTAATTCATAGAAATTTCATTTTTAATCCAAAAAATATAGGAGTTTCACCAAAAATATTTAAATAACAATATTTTTAATTAAAATCATTTTTTAGATTAATTTTGTAATTTTTCATGAACTTAATGCATTTTAACTTATTTTTAAATATTTTAAAATACTTCTGACTTTCCAAAAATTGTGAATTTTTTTGTCTAAGGTCCTTTGACCTTGTTTGACCTAGGATAAATCTTTGACCATTTATTTGGTGTTTTGAAGGGATTTGAGGTTTTGTCCATTTAAAAATGCATTATAATTCATTTCAAAATTGTGTTGAACTATTTAATTGGTCTTGTGATGTTTGACTTCCTGTTTGGCCTTGATCATGGTTGATTTGACTTTTATTTGACCAATACTATTGAATTTAGGGGATTGATGAAATGTAAATTTCATCTCCCAAAATGAATGGATAATATTGATCAGATGAAATTCCTTCTATGATCAATTTGGGTTTCTATTTCCCCTTCCCTCTTCATTTTCATCGATATTCTTACCCAATCCATCATTGACCAATGATTTCTCTAATGTGTAAATGCTAGTTGACTCATCAATGATCTTGTGTCAGATGAATCAACATGAGTTTGACTGAGATAGGTCCTTCCCACATCTTTTAGTGTGCGGTATATTTTAGGAGTTTGGTTCCTTGTACCAAATCTCTAACATGCATTAACACCTATATTTTTATTGCCCGACCTCAGATAGTTGTGACTTCTATATAAGTTCAATTATGATTGCTTAACATAGAGCTAAATTTGTCCCGCAAGGCATAACATTCTAGTAAGTGAGATTGTAAGTCTCCCATTCTTCATGCCATTGTGTGGAAACTTGACCATTTTTCCATTCATGAGAGCTAGTGGCATACTTGTTGATTTATCCAAGTTGGAGCCCTTCTCATGGATGATGTCTTGGTTCATGGATTCATACTTATGAATGAATGGTTGAGTGTTCTCCAAAGAATAACTTAATCAATTAAAACTCTTCACTAACATTTGACTAATTTTTTTTGTTAATGTTGCTTTATTCTCAAGTCATTTACTTAATGCAATCTAAATTTCAATACCTTTATGATTCATCTGCCATTTACATTTCATGCAACTTGTTTATGTTTCAAGTCTTTTTTACTTTTCTCATTTGAGCCATACCTTGTGATTGTATATATTGTTTGCTTGCCTTTGTTTTTGTTTGTAGTCTTAGGACCTTAAAACACCTAATAACAACAAAAACCCTAAAAAGCATCTTGGTGGACTGTTCGACTTGATCTGAACTTTTGGACTTAGAATTAGGCAACATTCCCTATGCTAAAGGACTTGGCCAATGCTACTATCAGAGACTGAGTTATCCTTGCTTATGTCTTTCATCTGATGCAGACCTTGAGTGTCATTTGATTCATCTGTCACTTTATCTTGGTGTTCAATTGTTATATTTTTATTATTGATGATGTCTGATGATTGTTCTGAATTGACCAAGGAATATTTTCATCTGATGCATTTGAAGACATTTGAGGACTGCTAGATATTAGAGTGCATGCTTGGATATTATGGCTATCTTTATTTGATGCCTTGGTCTCCATATAGTTTTCTTGGATATTTCTTATGCTTGTTACTTGCTAAAGTCCAAAAGGAAAATGAGTTTCTATATGACATTCTTGTCTGTTGGATTGCAGTCTATTGGTCAGATCTTTTCGACTCTTAACTTTTAATTTTTGTCTAGGGTAGCCTCTTCATATCCTCCCACTTCTTAAATTTCAAAATCTCTCTCTCTTTTCAAAAAAAATTCTTTATTTGTTCTTTTCAACCTGGACATATTTTAATGATTAGAAACTTGGGCCTTATGCCATTGAGTTTTCAAACTTTTTCTTAAATCAAACTTGTGAATGAACTTAACCATATTGACTTTAACTTCAAAAAGACAAAAAGAACTAACAACCCCATTCAAATATTTGGCCTTCTGTTCCTTTTCATCTAAACATTTTCTAAAATCAATTCACCAACTTCTTTGAAATTTTTACCACAAACTACGGGGTTTTGATCCCTCATTTTTATGTTGGTACGTAGGCATAATACCGAAGGTCTTGTCAAACAAAAATATAATCAATGAATTATTTTCTCATCTCTCCACTATATATTTTTATCAAACATCATTTAGACCAAAAACATATGCACACAAAAAAAGGCTCCCTAGGAGTACCTAGGACACTTTGGGTGCTAACACCTTTCATCTGTGTAACCAAACTCCTTACTTGTAATCTCTGACATTTTATTAATTTTGATTTGAAAACTTCTTATCCTTGGGTTTTGTTCGTACTTTTACCCTTTTCCTTTGAAAATAATAAAAGTGTGGTGGCGACTCTGGTTTTATCGATGTCAAGTTTATCCATAGCTTGATGGACATGAATTTACCGCGACAGAAATTAAGTGGCGACTCTGTTGGGGAGTAGTCCTCAGTGGGTTTAGCCTACTTTTATTTATGTGTATATATTTGTATATTTGATGTTTGTTTGTATATATTGTTGTATGATATTCTGTCTGTTGTGCTTGGTGATCTCTGTATGGTGAGATAAGTTGTAACCCGAACATGAGTGCAATCTAAGATAGGAGGGTGGTATAATCATGTTGGCTTTAGAAGATGCACTTGCCAAGATGAAGCAAGAGAGAGACTTGTGGGAAGAGAGGTTCTATGCTTTGAACCAAAAACATGAGGAGTTGCAGCTTGAGTCGAAAGATAAAGATGCATTTATTGAGATTTTTGAGGATCATGCAATGAGAAGATAGAGAGAGCCAAAGGGTTTATTTTCCTCTAGCATGCCTTAACCTTCTGGTTCTTGGAAGAAGATTGTTGATCAGCTTGTCCTCGAGAAGGATCAGATGAGGACATCCTTTGAGTCATAGATTTGACGCATCCGAAGGAAGTACACTCTCTTAGCTAGATCATTTGACGTAGTTGTTAGGGATCCATAGGATGATATTTTCCTTTTCTCTTGTATTTGTATTTTGGTTTCTAAAATTGTACTCAGGGCAATCCTTCCAAATTTATGAATAAAAAGAGATTTTATGGTCAATTGAATTATTATTATTGTTGATTATTATTATTGTTGATTATTATTATATTTGCAAATGTGACTTCATATGTTCCTTGAAATTAAAAACAATAAAAAAATTGCATTTCATGCATCATTTGCATAATAGGTTTCTTCCGCCATATGTCTTATCAGTTCTTTTTTTGTGTATCAGCCAAGTTGACTCATCATTATAACACTCGAGTTAATCGACTGAAGAGAATGGAGCACCTCGAACAAGAGAATAGAGAGCTGAAGGATGAGATTGCCAGACTCATAGCCTTGATGGAGTCTGTGATAGCTGCTCAGAACCAACCGTCCCCACCTCCTGCAACTCCCTCTCCTAAGAGGACTGTTATTTCGAAGATTTCTTCATCATCTGTGCCTGTCATTGCTAGCCTGTTTGTTCCTACCATGCCTACTGGGTTCCCGTGGGGGATGCCACCCAACGTTGCACCTGAAGGGTATGTGCCAATATTTTCTTCTCTGCCAGCATCTAGCCCAATCCTATCTGTGCCTCCTCCTATTGTTCATACTCTTCCTCGTGTCGAGGAAACCATTTACCACTCTAAGTCATCTGAAGGTCCAGATGTTTATGAGAAGATGAATGAAAGGAAAGATCAGTTTCTTGAGCTACACAAGGAATTAAAAACACTAAGAGGAAGGAATTTATTTGGTAAGAGTGTTGCTGAACCGTGCTTAGTTCCCACTGTCAAAATCCTGTGAAGTTCAAGGTCCCAAACTTTGAAAAATACAAAGGGAATACTTGTCTGTTAAGTCATCTTGTCATGTATGCTAGAAAGATGTCTACTCAGACCGACAATGATCAACTGCTTATTCACTACTTCCAGGACAATCTGACAGGTGTTGAACTTAGATGGTACATGGGCTTGGATAGTGCCGATGTCGGTACTTCTAACGACTTAGGCGAAGCCTTTATCAAACAATACAAGTACATTCAAAGAATATGCTGAAAGATGGAGGGAGTTAGCTGCTAAAATCAGTCCACGTCTAGAGGAAAATAAGATGACTAAGATATTCTTGAAGATGAGTTCATTTTACTATGAATGTATGATCGCAAATGCCCATAATTATTTTACTGAGATGGGAAACATTGGGATGAGATTGGAAGAAGGCGTTAGGGAGGAACCTTTGTCCAAAGATGAAGCGTCAACAAGAAAGAAGTACGGTGGTAGATTCTTCAAAAATAAGGAAGGAGAAACTAATGTAGTATCAGCACGGAGGAAGAGGAGGCCTCATATAAGAAAGAATTCTCAGTCCCACCAACATTAGAATCAAATATCATTAGTAATTCTAGTCTTTTCCAACAAATCAACAAATTAATCAGTTCCAATTCAACAACAACCGCAACAACATACCAACTAAAACAACAACAATAATCATCAGAACTATGATAGGAAGAAGGTCTATTTTAACCCTATTCCCATGACATATGCAGAACTATATCCGTGCTTGATAGTCAAGAATCTGATCCAACTAAGGAATCCTCCACAAATTCCTGAGCCACTGCCTCGGTGGTTCAAACCTGATCTTCATTGTGCTTTTCACCAGGGAGCCCCTGGTCGTGATATTGAAAATTGTTATCCCTTGAAGTACGAAGTTCAAAAATTGGTTAAGAGCGGTATGGTGTTGTTTGAAGATAGAGCACCAAATGTTAAAGCCAACTCGTTTCCTGCTCATGGTAACGCTTATGTGAACATGGTAGACGACTATCCTGGGAATTTCAAGGTTTTTAATGTTTGTCGTATTTGAAGGTTGCTAGTGGAAATTCACGGAGACTTATGCCTGGTTAGCCATTGTGAACACGACCATGATGGTTGTGTTATCTGCAGCATTAACCCTCATGGTTGTGCAATTGTTAAAAGGGATATTCAAAGGTTGATGGATGAGAATATTATTCAGGTTCAACAATCGAGGTGTATGGGAAATGATGTGAACATCATCGTGCCAGTATTCAAAACCCCTAAGCGGGTAGTCGTTCAATTTGATAGTAGCAAAAACAGACCAGTATTGTTGTTGGTTATACGGTTAGCGGCCCCGTACCCTACTCATCCGGTAAAGTTGTTCTATACAAGTATAACGCTAACATGATTGAGAATGGTCAAGAGGTTCCTCTTCCAGTTGCAAATTCAGTGGTGAATATCACAGATGTAGTGAAGGTAACTTGTACTGGTCGTGTGTTCAGCCCAATATTTCCTAAAGTTGTGGAAGATGTGCCAGTGGGTAAGAAGGCATAGATTCCTGCAGTTAATCCGATTAGTGCTCCAACGTGTCAGTCTGGTGAATCCATCAAGTTGAAGACTAATGATGATGATGAGGTGTTGTGCCTAATTAAGAGATGTGAATTCAACATTGTGGAGTAGTTGCTTCAAACATTGTCAAAAAAAATTGTGCTGTCATTATTGATGAATTCTGAGGCACACAGGGAAGCATTGAAGAGAGTGTTGGAACAAGCTTACATGGAACATGATGTTATTATGGATCAGCTTGACCATATTGTTGTCAATATTACTTCCTATAATAATCTGAGCTTTTGTGATGAAGAACTTCCTGAGGAAGGTAGGAATCACAACTTGGCGCTACACATTTCAATAAATTGCAAGGAGGACGCTTTGTCCAATGTGTTGGTTGATACTAGTTCGTCGTTGAATGTGTTCCCAAAATCAACTCTAGCAAGACTTTCTTATCAAGGCGCCCCGATGAGGTATAATGGCGTAGTTGTTAAAGCGTTTGACGGTTCTCGAAAAACTGTCATTGGAGAAGTGGACCTTCCAGTTAAGATATGTCTGAGTGATTTTCAAATTATTTTTCAAGTAATGGATATTCACCCGACCTACAACTGTTTGTTGGTAAGGCCTTGGATCCATGAAGTTGGCGCTGTGACGTCCACTCTACGCCAAAAGCTAAAATTTGTGAAGAACGGTAAACTTGTTATTGTGGGTGGTGAGAAAGCATTATTGGTAAGCAATTTGTCATCCTTTACTTATGTAGATGCTGAAGAGGAAGTTGGAACGTTGTTCCAAGCTTTGTCTGTTTCTGATGAATTAAAGAAGACTGGGGAACCCGTGTCTTCTCTGAAGGATGCCAAAGAGGTTGTTCAGGCTGGTAGCACCGACAGATGGGGTCACGTTGCGGAAGTCATAGAGAATAAGAATAGAGCAGGTTGGGATTTCAGCAAGGGCCATTCAATGCCAATGTCAAGGCTATACAACCAATTTTCTGCAGTGGAGGGTTCATTCACAAGGATGATCAACACTTAGCTGCAATTATTGAAGATAGTGATGAAGACGGGGCTTCTGCCAATTTTATAACATCCGGCCAGACTTGGAACAATTGGGTTGCTGTTGATGTTCCTATTGTTATGCACCGTTCGAAGTAATTTGTTTTTTATTATTTTAAGAAAAATTCTTCTCCTATGTAACACCCTTCTAAAATACCCCAAATATTTAATTAAACAACAAATATATACATCAGAGTAAAGGTGCAAATAAGGGTGTCACACAAACACTTCACACCATTCACCATAATAACTGTCATGCTCTTTTATTAATTCAAAACATAAAGCATTTGCACAATACGCAGCGGATAGAGATGAAATCAATCATGCAAAACATGTAGCATATTACATGTAAACTGGTTCACAACCAACAACAAAACATTTAAAACATCCCATCCCGATGTTACATCTATCAGAGCACGACCCACTAAGGAACTACACTAGACTTCAAGCACTAGCTCCTACTCAATCACTGCTCGTTACCTGAAAAATAGTTGTAAGGGTGAGTTCCTCAATCGATATAATAAGCATTATAAAATATCATGTAATGTTAAGTAAATAATACATTTCATCACCCTAATCATATCACAACTTCAGCAACGACAACATCCACCCATGATCATACACATACTCAACACAACCACAAACACACGTATAATATTGGAATGCATCCATTCATATTATACGCCATACATACATTCATATTATACGCCATACATACATTATGCAATGAGACTCCATGCATGCGGTACCTGTAACACCCCAATTAAACTAAGCTAATTATTTAATTTAAATTAATATTTTATTTATTAATTTAATTGAATATTTGGAAGTTTGGATTATTATTATTTTATTATTATTTTGGAATAATAATTATTGGGATAATTATTTATTGGAATAATATATAAGTTGGAATTTAGAAAAATCCCATTTTTGGTAAAAAGGTTATTTTTCACGTGAAAAGGGAAAAGAGGCAGAAAGGGCAAAAAGTCAGAGAACGAAGGTTGAAGGAAGGAGAAGCTTGGAGCTCGGAAGCTGCCGGATTAACTCAGGTAAGGGGGGTTTATCATCGGTTAAAGGGTATTATATGATAATATGTACTGGGTAGTGATAACCATTGGTTGTATCTCTGATTTGATTGATGCATGATGAATTTGTGAAATATTGGATGAATGAAATTGGATGATAATTGAAAAGAATTCGTAGGAATTAGAAGAGATAATGTTAGGATTGGTGAAGATGAATAGGATATGATTCGTGTAGATGATATGGACGATTATTTTGTGTAATTTGGACTGTGGGAGGTTGGATCGGATAGGTTTCGTAACAGAGAAAGCCATAGCAGATCTGAGAGTTCTGGTTTCTGGTCATACGCGTATGGCACTAGGCAATACGCGTATGAGCTGGCTGATACGCGTATGGAGGAGGCCTTACGCGTATGGGAGAAAAAGATGATATTTTGAATGTAAATTGGTCTCTGTTGGTACGCGTAAGGGGAGATTGTTACGCGTAGCATACGCGTATGGGATAGGTGATACGCGTATGAGTTGGGCGAGGAAATGCGCAATACGCGTATGAGAGTGGGCATTACGCGTATGGGTTTGGCCAGGTTTGGGCAATACGCGTATGGCAGAGGCAATACGCGTATGGGCAGAATTGTGATTTTTCTGTGCTACTGTTGTGCAGTTTTTGGTTGTTTAGGCTGAGTGATGCGAC
Organism: Lathyrus oleraceus; assembly: GCF_024323335.1. NCBI lineage: Eukaryota > Viridiplantae > Streptophyta > Magnoliopsida > Fabales > Fabaceae > Lathyrus > Lathyrus oleraceus. The sequence goes on along the minus strand of NC_066579.1, from coordinate 51,128,342 downwards.
TTAGCTGAGGCATGATGTGATAGGGATCATTTCCCGTTGTTTTGAGTAGTATAGGTATTAGTAGAGTGAGCTAATACTGTGTTTGATTATGTGGCATGATATGATATGCTTTTGTGATAAAACGTGTTAATGATGTGTGTTGGTATGCATGATGCTGTGATGGTATCAGTTGTGTATGCATTGTGAATAGACTGTCTTGTGGCTAGAGTGTGAGCATGTGTCTATTCTGAATTCGTGGTGATGTTGCAATTGCTAGGTGATTAGCTTGCACATTATGGCCCATTTGGGGTGGTAGCTAATTCCCATGGTGAGGAATTAGTGAGTTTAGTAATTATTGGACTGTTGTTGATTGTTTGCATGCTAGGTGAGTAGCGTGCATTTCATGGCCCATTTGGGGTGGTAGCTAATTCCCATGGTGAGGAATTAGTGAGTGAGTCACTATGTCTCAAATGAGTGGGACTAGTGAGCTTGGTAGCCGTGCCTGGATTTGGACGGTGAGGTTGAACTATATGTTCACAAATAGTCGGTACCGCATGCATAGAGTCTCATTGCATAATAAATGTATGGCATATAATATGAATGGATGTATTCCAGTATTATATGTGTGTTGTGTGTTGTGTTGTTGATGTTGAGTATAGTTGAGATTATATATATATATGCTATATGTTATTGTTGAATATGATGTTTGAACGGATACTGCCGTTGCTGAGTGTGTAGTCTGGTTAGGGTGGATTAATGTGTTAATTACTTAGCATTACATGTTGTTCTATAATGCTTGTTATATTGATTGAGGAACTCACCCTTACACCTATTTTCAGGTAACGAGAAATGAGTTGAGTAGAAGCTAATGCTTGGAGTCTAGAGTAGTTCTTATGGGTCATGCTCTGATAGATGTAACATCGGGAGGGGATGTCTTAATTGATTTGATATTGGTTGTTGATGATTTACATGTATTGTGTTACATGTTTTACATTGAGTTGAATTTTATTCCGCTGCGAATTATGCAAAGAACCTTATTTTGATTAAATAAATGAGCATGACAGGATATTTTAATGATTTTTGTGAAATGATTGTGTGACACCCTTCGGGGCATAATTACTCTGATGAATATATTGTTATTTTAATTATAATCATTTGGGGTATGTAGAAGGGTGTTACATTAGTGGTATCAGAGCCTGGTTGGTCGTGTCGAGTCGTAGTTATTCTGTTTCTCCTGTACGGGATAGGTGTTGTGTAACCCTATCAGTACTTTTTTGTTTAGCTTGTTTGGGTTTCAGAATAGAGATGGCTGGAAGAGGTAGAGATGATGCTGCGATTGCTGAGGCTCTGGGTATGCTAGCTGGAGTACTTGGAGGAAATCCGAATGTTGTGGGAATGGGAGCTGCTCGTCAACTGAGTGAGTTCCAGAAGAACAACCCTCTAATGTTCAAGGGAGCATACGATCCAGATGGTGCTCAGAAGTGGTTGAAGGAGATCGAGAGGATCTTCCGAGTGACTGAGTGTGCCGATAACCAGAAGGTCAGGTTCGGTACGCATATGCTGTCAGAAGAAGCTGACGATTGGTGGGTTGCTACCCGCACTGAGTTGGAAGCCGCTGGGAATGCTGAGATTACTTGGGCAGTGTTCAGAGAGAGATTTCTGAGGAAGTACTTTCCAGAGGATGTCAGAGGGAAGAAAGAGATAGAGTTCTTGGAATTGAAGCAGGGTAACAAGTCTGTTACTGAGTATGCTGCTAAGTTCACAGAGCTGTCGAAGTATTATACTCCCTATGCTGAGGCTGCAGGAGAATTTTCTAAGTGTGTGAAGTTTGAGAACGGGTTGCGCCCCGAGATCAAGCAGGCGATTGGATATCAGCGGATCAGGGTGTTTTCTGACTTGGTTGACTGTTGCAGGATTTTTGAACAGGATTCCAAAGCCAGAGCAGAGAGCTATCAGCAAAGGGTTGATAGGAAAGGTAAGAGTCAGAATGACCGTGGAAAACCGTATGCAGCTGGCAAAGGTTTTCAGAGACAGAGTGGGATGAAGAGGCCTAGTGGGGGAGACTCTAGTGCTCCTGCTAAGTGTTACAGATGTGGTCAGGCTGGACATCGTATCCATGAGTGTACCAGTAACGAGAAGAAGTGTTTCAAATGTGGGAAAGGTGGTCATTTGGCTGCAGATTGCCGGTTGAAGACTGTGACTTGTTTCAACTGTGGAGAGTTGGGTCATATCAGTCCACAATGTCCTAAGCTGAAGAAAGAGAATCAGTCAGGAGGCAAGGTTTTTGCTTTATCGGGTTCTGAGACTTCTGCAGATGATCGTTTGATCCGAGGTACGTGTTATATTAATGGCTTTCCTCTTGTGGCTATTATTGACACCGGTGCTACTCATTCTTTTATATCCTTAGATTGTGCTGTGAAGCTTAAGTTAGAAATATCTGAGATGCATGGAAGTATGGTGATTGATACTCCTGCGCAGGGTTCAGTAACTACTACTTCAGTTTGTCTAAGTTGTCCCTTGAGTATTTTTGGTAGAGACTTTGGGATAGACCTTGTGTGTCTTCCGCTAGTGCAGATTGATGTTATTCTGGGTATGAACTGGTTGGTGTTTAACCGAGTCTATATCAACTGTTTTGATAAGACTGTGATATTTCCTGAGATTGAGGAAGGAAAGAGTTTGTTTCTATCAGCCAGGCAGGTGAATGAGGAAGTAGCAGATGGAGCGGAGTTGTTTATGCTGTTAGCGACTTTGGAAGCTAAAGATAAACTGGTGATTGGCGATCTAGCCGTGGTGTGTGATTTTCCTGATGTGTTTCCAGGAGAAGTGAATGAATTGCCGCCAGAGCGTGAAGTTGAGTTCTCGATTGATTTGGTACCTGGTACTAGACCGATATCGATGGCTCCGTACCGTATGTCTGCTGTTGAGTTAGCTGAATTGAAGAGTCAATTGGAAGATCTGTTGGATAAGAAATTCATTCGTCCGAGTGTGTCACCGTGGGGTGCACCAGTGTTGTTGGTTAAGAAGAAAGAAGGTACTATGAGGTTGTGTGTGGACTATAGGCAACTGAATAAAGTGACGATCAAGAATCGGTATCCTTTACCGAGGATTGATGATTTAATGGATCAATTGGTTGGTGCTAGTGTGTTCAGCAAAATAGATTTGAGATCTGGGTATCATCAGATACGTGTGAAAACTGAAGATATTCAGAAGACTGCTTTCAGAACAAGGTATGGACATTATGAGTATTCTGTAATGCCTTTTGGTGTGACTAATGCGCCTGGAGTATTTATGGAGTATATGAATAGGATTTTCCATCCGTACCTGGACAAGTTTGTAGTAGTGTTTATTGATGACATTTTGGTGTACTCGAAATCTGAAGAAGAGCATGCTGAGCATTTGAGAGTGGTTTTAGAAGTTCTCCGAGAAAAGAAGTTATTTGCTAAACTGTCTAAGTGTGAATTTTGGTTAGAAGAGGTTAGTTTTCTTGGGCATGTGATTTCAAGAGGTGGTGTTGCTGTTGATCCTTCTAAGATAGAAGCGGTATCTAAGTGGGAAGCTCCTAAGTCTGTTGTTGAGATTCGAAGTTTCCTTGGATTGGCTGGTTACTATAGGAAGTTCATTGAGGGATTTTCCAAGTTGGCGTTACCGTTGACAATGTTGACTAGAAAGGGGCAAGCATTTGTTTGGGACTCAAAGTGTGAAGAAGGTTTCCAAGAGTTAAAGAGAAGGTTGACTACTGCTCCTATTCTGATATTACCGAGTTCGTCGGAACCGTTTGAGGTTTATTGTGATGCTTCATTGTTGGGTTTAGGTGGTGTGTTGATGCAGAATAAGCAGGTTATAGCTTATGCTTCGAGACAACTGAGAGTTCATGAGAAGAACTATCCGACGCACGATTTAGAGTTGGCAGCCGTGGTATTTGTTCTGAAGTTGTGGAGGCATTATTTGTATGGATCAAGATTTGAAGTTTTCAGTGACCATAAAAGTTTGAAGTATTTGTTCGATCAGAGAGAGTTGAATATGAGACAGAGGAGATGGTTAGAGTTTCTGAAGGATTATGATTTTGGTTTGAATTACCATCCGGGTAAAGCAAATGTAGTGGCTGATGCATTGAGTCGGAAATCATTGCATATGTCCATGTTAATGGTTAAGGAATTGGATTTGATTGAGCAGTTTAGAGACTTGAGTTTGGTGTGTGAGAGTACTCACAATAGTGTTAAATTGGGTATGCTGAAGTTAACAAGTGGTATTTTGGACGAGATCAGAGAGAGTCAGAAATCCGATATGCTTTTGGTTGATAAGTTGACTTTAGTGAATCAAGGTCAAGGTGGTGAATTCAGAGTTGATGAGAATGGTGTTTTGAAATTTGGTAGTCGGGTGTGTATTCCGGATGTTACTGAGCTTAAGAAGAGTATTCTTGAAGAGGGACATCGTAGTGGTTTGAGTATTCATCCTGGAGCTACGAAGATGTACCATGATTTGAAGAAGTTATTTTGGTGGCCGGGAATGAAGAGAGAAATTGCGAGTTTTGTTTATTCCTGTTTGACTTGTCAGAAGTCAAAGATTGAGCATCAGAAGCCGTCTGGGCTAATGCAACCGTTGGCTATTCCAGAGTGGAAGTGGGATAGTATCAGTATGGACTTTGTTTCTGGGTTGCCGAGGACAAGTAAGAATTTTGAGGCTATTTGGGTGATTGTGGACAGATTGACGAAGTCGGCTCATTTCATTCCGATCAGAATGGATTATCCGTTAGAGAGGCTAGCCGAGTTGTATATTGAGAAGATTGTAAGTTTGCATGGTATTCCGTCGAGTATTGTTTCGGACAGAGATCCTAGATTTACATCGAAGTTCTGGGAAGGTTTGCAGAGGGCTTTGGGAACTAAGCTGAGGTTGAGTTCTGCATATCATCCGCAGACTGATGGTCAGACTGAGAGGACGATTCAGTCGTTAGAGGACCTTCTGAGAGCTTGTGTGTTGGAGAAGGGAGGTGCTTGGGATGGTTATTTGCCTTTGATTGAGTTTACCTACAACAATAGTTTTCATTCGAGTATTGGTATGGCACCGTTTGAAGCTTTGTATGGTAGGAGATGTCGGACACCTTTATGTTGGTATGAGTCCAGTGAGAGTGTTGTAGTTGGACCGGAGATTGTTCAACAAACTACGGAAAAGATTAAGATGATTCAGGAGAAGATGAGAATTGCTCAGAGTCGTCAGAAGAGTTATCATGATAGAAGGAGGAAGTCACTTGAGTTCCAAGAGGGAGATCATGTGTTTCTTCGTGTCACTCCGATAACTGGTGTTGGTCGAGCTTTGAAGTCGAAGAAGTTGACACCTCGATTTATTGGTCCTTATCAGATTTTGGAGAGGATAGGAGAGGTAGCCTATCGTATCGCTTTACCGCCGTCGCTTGCGAATTTGCATGATGTTTTTCATGTGTCTCAGTTGAGGAGGTACATTCATGATCCGTCGCATGTAGTCCAAGTAGATGATGTACAGGTGAGAGATAACCTGACTGTTGAAACATCACCTATGAGGATCGAGGATCGAGAGTTGAAGCAGTTGCGGGGTAAAGAGATTGCCTTGGTGAAGGTAGCTTGGGGAGGACCAGCAGGTGGCAATGTGACTTGAGAACTGGAGAGCCAGATGAAGGAGGCTTATCCGGAGTTGTTCGATTGAGGTATGTTTTCGAGGACGAAAACTCTTTTAGTGGGGGAGAGTTGTAACACCCCAATTAAACTAAGCTAATTATTTAATTTAAATTAATATTTTATTTATTAATTTAATTGAATAATTGGAAGTTTGGATTATTATTATTTTATTATTATTTTGGAATAATAATTATTGGGATAATTATTTATTGGAATAATATATAAGTTGGAATTTAGAAAAATCCCATTTTTGGTAAAAAGGTTATTTTTCACGTGAAAAGGGAAAAGAGGCAGAAAGGGCAAAAAGTCAGAGAACGAAGGTTGAAGGAAGGAGAAGCTTGGAGCTCGGAAGCTGCCGGATTAACTCAGGTAAGGGGGGTTTATCATCGGTTAAAGGGTATTATATGATAATATGTACTGGGTAGTGATAACCATTGGTTGTATCTCTGATTTGATTGATGCATGATGAATTTGTGAAATATTGGATGAATGAAATTGGATGATAATTGAAAAGAATTCGTAGGAATTAGAAGAGATAATGTTAGGATTGGTGAAGATGAATAGGATATGATTCGTGTAGATGATATGGACGATTATTTTGTGTAATTTGGACTGTGGGAGGTTGGATCGGATAGGTTTCGTAACAGAGAAAGCCATAGCAGATCTGAGAGTTCTGGTTTCTGGTCATACGCGTATGGCACTAGGCAATACGCGTATGAGCTGGCTGATACGCGTATGGAGGAGGCCTTACGCGTATGGGAGAAAAAGATGATATTTTGAACGTAAATTGGTCTCTGTTGGTACGCGTAAGGGGAGATTGTTACGCGTAGCATACGCGTATGGGATAGGTGATACGCGTATGAGTTGGGCGAGGAAATGCGCAATACGCGTATGAGAGTGGGCATTACGCGTATGGGTTTGGCCAGGTTTGGGCAATACGCGTATGGCAGAGGCAATACGCGTATGGGCAGAATTGTGATTTTTCTGTGCTACTGTTGTGCAGTTTTTGGTTGTTTAGGCTGAGTGATGCGACTTAGCTGAGGCATGATGTGATAGGGATCATTTCCCGTTGTTTTGAGTAGTATAGGTATTAGTAGAGTGAGCTAATACTGTGTTTGATTATGTGGCATGATATGATATGCTTTTGTGATAAAACGTGTTAATGATGTGTGTTGGTATGCATGATGCTGTGATGGTATCAGTTGTGTATGCATTGTGAATAGACTGTCTTGTGGCTAGAGTGTGAGCATGTGTCTATTCTGAATTCGTGGTGATGTTGCAATTGCTAGGTGATTAGCTTGCACATTGTGGCCCATTTGGGGTGGTAGCTAATTCCCATGGTGAGGAATTAGTGAGTTTAGTAATTATTGGACTGTTGTTGATTGTTTGCATGCTAGGTGAGTAGCGTGCATTTCATGGCCCATTTGGGGTGGTAGCTAATTCCCATGGTGAGGAATTAGTGAGTGAGTCACTATGTCTCAAATGAGTGGGACTAGTGAGCTTGGTAGCCGTGCCTGGATTTGGACGGTGAGGTTGAACTATATGTTCACAAATAGTCGGTACCGCATGCATAGAGTCTCATTGCATAATAAATGTATGGCATATAATATGAATGGATGTATTCCAGTATTATATGTGTGTTGTGTGTTGTGTTGTTGATGTTGAGTATGGTTGAGATTATATATATATATGCTATATGTTATTGTTGAATATGATGTTTGAACGGATACTGCCGTTGCTGAGTGTGTAGTCTGGTTAGGGTGGATTAATGTGTTAATTACTTAGCATTACATGTTGTTCTATAATGCTTGTTATATTGATTGAGGAACTCACCCTTACACCTATTTTTCAGGTAACGAGAAATGAGTTGAGTAGAAGCTAATGCTTGGAGTCTAGAGTAGTTCTTATGGGTCATGCTCTGATAGATGTAACATCGGGAGGGGATGTCTTAATTGATTTGATATTGGTTGTTGATGATTTACATGTATTGTGTTACATGTTTTACATTGAGTTGAATTTTATTCCGCTGCGAATTATGCAAAGAACCTTATTTTGATTAAATAAATGAGCATGACAGGATATTTTAATGATTTTTGTGAAATGATTGTGTGACACCCTTCGGGGCATAATTACTCTGATGAATATATTGTTATTTTAATTATAATCATTTGGGGTATGTAGAAGGGTGTTACAGTACCGACTATTCGTGAACATATAGTTCAACTTCACCGACCAAATCCAGGTACGGCTACCAAGCTCACTAGTCCCACTCATTTGAGACCCAGTGACTCACATCACTAATTCCTCACCATGGGAATTAGCTACCACCCCAAGGGCCATGCTATGCACGCTAATCACCTAGCATGCAAACATCAACAACAGTCCAAATGACTAACATCACTAATTCCTCACCATGGGAATTAGCTACCACCATAAAGGCCACATTATGCTATGCCAAATCACCTAGCATGCAACATCAACAACAATAATCTACAATGGACATATGCTCACACTCTAAGCCATAAAACAGTCCATTCACCAACACATGCATAATATATACATTCACAACATTATGCATACTTTCACACATCATCAGCATATTTATCACATAATCATATCGTGTCATGTCAATTAATCAATCACAGTATTAGCACACTCTACTAATACCTATACTACTCAAAACAACGGGGAATAATCCCTACTATATCACATACCGATATAGGCCAACCATCAAATATGTACACAACATTTAAATACCAATTTTCCCACTTTTCAACAGTGTTAACCGGTTAACGCCCTGGGTTAACCGGTTAACGCAGACCAAAACACGCTTCCTGGCCAAATTTAACAGTGTTAACCGGTTAACGCCCTGGGTTAACCGGTTAACGCAGACAGAACAGCAATTTCTCAGAAATCACAACAGTGTTAACCGGTTAACGCCCTGGGTTAACCGGTTAACGCAAGCAAAACAGCAATATTTCATAGTTCCTAACAGTGTTAACCGGTTAACACCCTGGGTTAACCGGTTAACGCAAGACAGAAAGCTGTTCCTGCGCTAACACGAAGCAGAATGCAGAATTCTCCGCATTTTCCGCCGTTGGAGGACTTCCGGACCTCCGATTCCGATTCCGTAAAAAGCTATACGTTCGGGAAATCACAACTCACACAAATACAGATTCAATTACAGCTTTAACACAGTTTATTCATCACAATTTTTCAGCACTCATCATCCCAATTAGGGTCAATTCAACGGTTTATCACTACCCATTACATGTTAACCCATAATACCCATTAAACGACGATAAACCCCCCTTACCTGAGTTAATCCGGCAATCCTTTAGCCTCAAGCTCTTCTCTTCTCCAACCTTCTTCCTCTTGCTCTGCCTCTTTGCCCTTTTTCCTCTTTTTGAGCCGCTTCTCTGTTTTCACGTGAAAACTCTTTTTACCAAAATGGAGCTCTTTTTTCCTTATTTCCAACTTATATATTTTCCAATAATTATTATTCCAATAATAATAATAATAATAATAATCCAAAAATTCCAATTATTTAATTAAATTAATAAATATAATATTAACTTAAATTAAATAATTATCTTATTTTTATCGGGGTGTTACAACTCTCCCCCACTAAAAGAGTTTTCGTCCTCGAAAACATACCTCAAGCGAATAACTCTGGATAAGACTCTTTCATCTGACTCTCAAGTTCCCAAGTCACATTGCCACCTGCTGGTCCTCCCCAAGCTACCTTTACCAAAGCAATCTCTTTACCCCGCAACTGCTTCAACTCTCGATCCTCGATCCTCATAGGTGATGTTTCAACAGTCAGGTTATCTCTCACCTGTACATCATCTACTTGGACAACATGCGACGGATCAGGAATGTACCTCCTCAACTGAGACACATGAAAAACCTCATGCAAATTCGCAAGTGACGGCGGTAAAGCGATACAATAGGCTACCTCCCCTGTCCTCTCCAAAATCTGATAAGGACCAATAAATCGAGGTGTCAACTTCTTCGACTTCAAAGCTCGACCAACCCCAGTTATCGGAGTAACACGAAGAAACACATGATCTCCCTCTTGAAACTCAAGTGACTTCCTCCTCTTGTCGTGATAACTCTTCTGACGACTCTGAGCAATTCTCATCTTCTCCTGAATCATCTTAATCTTTTCCGTAGTCTGTTGAACAATCTCCAGTCCAACCACAGCACTCTCACCGGACTCATACCAACATAAAGGTGTCCGACATCTCCTAACATACAAAGCTTCAAACGGTGCCATACCAATGCTCGAATGAAAACTATTGTTGTAGGTAAACTCAATCAAAGGTAAGTAACAATCCCAAGCACCTCCCTTTTCCAAAACACAAGCCCTCAAAAGATCCTCTAGTGACTGAATCGTCCTCTCAGTCTGACCATCAGTCTGCGGATGATATGCAGAACTCAATCTCAGCTTAGTTCCCAAAGCCTTCTACAAACCTTCCCAAAACTTTGATGTAAATCTAGGATCTCTGTCCGAAACAATACTCGACGGAATACCATGCAAACTTACAATTTTCTCAATATACAACTCAGCTAATCTCTCTAACGGATAATCCATTCTGATCGGAATGAAATGAGCCGATTTTGTCAATCTGTCAACAATCACCCAAATAGCTTCAAAATTCTTAATCGTCCTCGGTAAACCCGAAACAAAATCCATACTGATACTATCCCACTTCCACTCTGGAATAGCCAACGGTTGCATTAGCCCAGACGGCTTCTGATGCTCAATCTTTGACTTCTGACAAGTCAAACAAGAGTAAACAAAACTCGCAATTTCTCTTTTCATTCCCGGCCACCAAAATAACTTTTTCAAATCATGATACATCTTCGTAGCCCCAGGATGAATACTCAGGCCACTACGATGTCCTTCCTCAAGAATACTCTTCTTAAGCTCGGTAACATCCGGAATACACACCCGATTACCAAATTTCAAAACACCATTCTCATCCACTCTGAATTCACCACCTTGACCTTGATTCACTAGAGTCAACTTATCAACCAAAAGCACATCGGATTTCTGACCCTCTCTAATCTCATCCCGAATACCACTCGTTAACTTTAACATTCCCAATTTAACACTATTGTGAGTACTCTCACACACCAAACTCAAGTCTCTAAACTGTTCAATTAAATCCAATTCTTTAACCATTAACATAGACATATGCAATGATTTCCGACTCAATGCATCAGCCACTACGTTTGCTTTACCCGGATGGTAATTCAAACCAAAGTCATAATCCTTCAGAAACTCTAACCATCTTCTCTGTCTCATATTCAGCTCTTTCTGATCAAACAAATATTTTAAACTTTTATGGTCACTAAAAACCTCAAATCTTGACCCGTACAAGTAATGCCTCCATAACTTCAGAACAAATACCACGGCTGCCAACTCTAAATCGTGTGTCGGATAGTTCCTCTCATGAACCCTCAGTTGTCTCGAAGCATAAGCTATAACCTGCTTATTCTGCATCAACACACCACCCAAACCCAACAATGAAGCATCACAGTAAACCTCAAATGATTCCGATGGACTCGGTAATATCAGAATAGGAGCAGTAGTCAATCTTCTCTTTAACTCTTGGAAACCTTCTTCACATTTTGAGTCCCAAACAAAAGCTTGCCCCTTTCTAGTCAACATCGTCAACGGTAATGCCAACTTAGAAAATCCCTCAATGAATTTCCTATAATAACCTGCAAGTCCAAGAAAACTCCTTATCTCAGAAACTGACTTCGGAGCTTCCCACTTAGATACAGCTTCAATCTTAGAAGGATCAACAGCAACACCATCTCTTGAAATCACATGACCAAGAAAACTAACCTCTTCTAACCAAAATTCACACTTGGACAGTTTAGCAAATAACTTCTTTTCTCGTAGAACTCCTAAAACCACCCTCAAATGCTCAGCATGCTCTTCTTCAAATTTCGAATACACCAAAATATCATCAATAAACACCACAACAAACTGATCTAGGTACGGATGGAAAATCCTATTCATATACTCCATAAATACTCCAGGCGCATTAGTCACACCAAAAGGCATTACAGAATACTCATAATGTCCATACCTTGTTCTAAAAGCAGTCTTCTGAATATCCTCAGTTTTCACACGTATCTGATGATACCCAGATCTCAAATCTATTTTACTGAACACACTCGCACCAACCAACTGATCCATCAAATCATCAATCCTTGGCAAAGGATACCGATTCTTAATCGTCACTTTATTCAGTTGCCTGTAGTCCCCACACAACCTCATAGTACCTTCTTTCTTCTTAACCAATAACACTGGTGCACCCCACGGTGACACACTCGGACGAATAAATTTCTTATCCAACAGATCTTCCAACTGACTCTTCAATTCAGTTAACTCAACAGCAGACATACGGTACGGAGCCATCGACATCGGCCTAGTACCAGGTACCAAATCAATCGAGAACTCAACTTCACGCTCTGGCGGTAATTCGTTCACTTCTTCCGGAAACACATCAGGAAAATCGCACACCACGGCTAGATCGCAAATCACCAGTTTATCTTTAGCCTCCAAAGTCGCTAACAGCATAAACAACTCTGCCCCATCTGCTACTGCCTCATTCACCTGCCTTGCTGACAGAAACAAACTCTTTCCTTCCTCAATCTCAGGAAAGATCACAGTTTTATCAAAACAATTGATATAGACTCGGTTAAACACCAACCAGTTCATACCCAGAATAACATCAATCTGCACAAGTGGAAGACACACTAGGTCTATTCCAAAGTCTCTACCAAAAATACTCAAAGGACAATTTAAACAAACTGAAGTAGTAGTCACTGAACCCTTCGCAGGAGTATCAATCACCATACTTCCATGCATCTCAGATATCTCTAACTTAAGTTTCACAGCACAATCCAAAGATATAAAGGAATGAGTAGCACCGGTGTCAATAATAGCTACAAGAGGAAAGCCATTAATATAACACGTACCTCGGATCAAACGATCATCTGCAAAAGTCTCAGAACCCGATAAAGCGAAGACCTTGCCTCCCGACTGGTTCTCTTTCTTCGGCTTAGGACACTGTGGGCTAATATGACCCACCTCTCCACAGTTGAAACAAGTCATAGTCTTCAACCGGCACTCTGCAGCCAAGTGACCACCTTTGCCACACTTGAAACACTTCTTCTCAGCACTGGTACACTCATGGAAACGATGTCCAGCCTGACCACATCTGTAACACTTAGCAGGGGCACTTGAGTCTCCCCCACTAGGTCTCCTCATCCCATTCTGTCTCTGAAAACCTTTGCCAACTGCATACGGCTTCCCACGATCATTCTGATTCTTGCCTTTCCTATCAACCCTCTGCTGATAGCTCTCCGCTCTGGCTTTGGTATCCTGTTCAAAAATTCTGCAACAGTCAACCAAATCGGGAAACACTCTAATCCGCTGATACCCAATAGCCTGCTTGATCTCGGGACGTAACCCGTTCTCAAACTTCACACATTTTGAGAATTCCCCAGTAGCCTCATCATAGGGAGTGTAATACTTCGACAGCTCTGTGAACTTAGCAGCATACTCCGTAACAGACCGGTTGCCCTGCTTCAATTCCAAGAACTCTATCTCTTTCTTTCCTCTGACATCCTCTGGAAAGTACTTCCTCAGGAATCTCTCTCTGAACACCGCCCAAGTGATCTCAGCATTCCCAGCAGCTTCCAACTCAGTGCGGGTAGCAACCCACCAATCATCTGCTTCTTCTGACAGCATATGCGTACCGAACCTGACCTTCTGGTTATCGGCACACTCAGTCACTCGGAAGATTCTCTCGATCTCCTTCAACCACTTCTGAGCACCATCTGGATCGTATGCTCCCTTGAACATTGGAGGATTGTTCTTCTGGAACTCACTCAGTTGACGAGCAGCTCCCATTCCCGCAACATTCGGATTCCCTCCAAGTACTCCAGCTAGCATACCCAGAGCCTCAGCAATCGCAGCATCGTCTCTACCTCTTCCAGCCATCTCTATTCTGAAAACCCAACAAGCTAAAACAATAAGTACTGATAGGGTTGCACAACACCTATCACGTACAGGGAAACAGAATAATTACGACTCGACTCGACCGACTATGCTCTGATACCACTAATGTAACACCCTTCTAAAATACCCCAAATATTTAATTAAACAACAAATATATACATCAGAGTAAAGGTGCAAATAAGGGTGTCACACAAACACTTCACACCATTCACCATAATAACTGTCATGCTCTTTTATTAATTCAAAACATAAAGCATTTGCACAATACGCAGCGGATAGAGATGAAATCAATCATGCAAAACATGTAGCATATTACATGTAAACTGGTTCACAACCAACAACAAAACATTTAAAACATCCCATCCCGATGTTACATCTATCAGAGCACGACCCACTAAGGAACTACACTAGACTTCAAGCACTAGCTCCTACTCAATCACTGCTCGTTACCTGAAAAATAGTTGTAAGGGTGAGTTCCTCAATCGATATAATAAGCATTATAAAATATCATGTAATGTTAAGTAAATAATACATTTCATCACCCTAATCATATCACAACTTCAGCAACGACAACATCCACCCATGATCATACACATACTCAACACAACCACAAACACACGTATAATATTGGAATGCATCCATTCATATTATACGCCATACATACATTATGCAATGAGACTCCATGCATGCGGTACCGACTATTCGTGAACATATAGGTCAACTTCACCGACCAAATCCAGGTACGGCTACCAAGCTCACTAGTCCCACTCATTTGAGACCTAGTGACTCACATCACTAATTCCTCACCATGGGAATTAGCTACCACCCCAAGGGCCATGCTATGCACGCTAATCACCTAGCATGCAAACATCAACAACAGTCCAAATGACTAACATCACTAATTCCTCACCATGGGAATTAGCTACCACCATAAAGGCCACATTATGCTATGCCAAATCACCTAGCATGCAACATCAACAACAATAATCTACAATGGACATATGCTCACACTCTAAGCCATAAAACAGTCCATTCACCAACACATGCATAATATATACATTCACAACATTATGCATACTTTCACACATCATCAGCATATTTATCACATAATCATATCGTGTCATGCCAATTAATCAATCACAGTATTAGCACACTCTACTAATACCTATACTACTCAAAACAACGGGGAATAATCCCTACTATATCACATACCGATATAGGCCAACCATCAAATATGTACACAACATTTAAATACCAATTTTCCCACTTTTCAACAGTGTTAACCGGTTAACGCCCTGGGTTAACCGGTTAACGCAGACCAAAACACGCTTCCTGGCCAAATTTAACAGTGTTAACCGGTTAACGCCCTGGGTTAACCGGTTAACGCAGACAGAACAGCAATTTCTCAGAAATCACAACAGTGTTAACCGGTTAACGCCCTGGGTTAACCGGTTAACGCAAGCAAAACAACAATATTTCATAGTTCCTAACAGTGTTAACCGGTTAACACCCTGGGTTAACCGGTTAACGCAAGACAGAAAGCTGTTCCTGCGCTAACACGAAGCAGAATGCAGAATTCTCCGCATTTTCCGCCGTTGGAGGACTTCCGGACCTCCGATTCCGATTCCGTAAAAAGCTATACGTTCGGGAAATCACAACTCACACAAATACAGATTCAATTACAGCTTTAACACAGTTTATTCATCACAATTTTTCAGCACTCATCATCCCAATTAGGGTCAATTCAACGGTTTATCACTACCCATTACATGTTAACCCATAATACCCATTAAACGACGATAAACCCCCCTTACCTGAGTTAATCCGGCAATCCTTTAGCCTCAAGCTCTTCTCTTCTCCAACCTTCTTCCTCTTGCTCTGCCTCTTTGCCCTTTTTCCTCTTTTTGAGCCGCTTCTCTGTTTTCACGTGAAAACTCTTTTTACCAAAATGGAACTCTTTTTTCCTTATTTCCAACTTATATATTTTCCAATAATTATTATTCCAATAATAATAATAATAATAATAATCCAAAAATTCCAATTATTTAATTAAATTAATAAATATAATATTAACTTAAATTAAATAATTATCTTATTTTTATCGGGGTGTTACATCCTACGCCTAAGGGAGAAGTGAAACATTGTTGGGTGCTTTCAATATTATCATCAATAAAATACAATTTTATTCATCCACATCTATGATATTTATTTTTACTTTTATGCTTTTTACGAAAATGGTAATCACAAAAAACAAAAACAATGGTCATAGCTCTGGTAAGTAAAATTGAAGTCTATGTTGATGACATGATTGCTAAATCAAGTGATGAAGAAGAACATGTTGAGCATTTGTTGAAGCTATTCCAGCGTTTGAGAAAGTATAAACTCCACTTGAATCCCAATAAGTGTACTTTTGGTGTTTGCTCTGGTAAGTTGTTGGGCTTTATTTTCAGCGAGATGGGTATTGAAGTTGATCCTGCCAAGGTCAAAGCAATACAAGAGATGTTTGCGCCCAAAACTGAGAAGCAATTCAAAGGTTTTCTCGGCCGCTTGAACTATATCTCAAGATTTATATCGCACATGACTTCTACATCTGCGCCTATATTCAACTTTTTTGGAAAGACCAGTCTTGTGATTGGATCGAGGATTGCCATAAAGCTTTTGATAGTATCAAAGAGTATCTGCCTTAGCCTCTGATTCCGTTTCTGCCTATTGAAGGAGGACCTTTGATCATGTATTTGAATGTGCTTGATGAGAGTATGGGCTGTGTTCTTGGTCAGCAAGATGAATTTGGGAAGAAAGAATATGCAATTTACTACCTCAGTAAGAAGTTCACCGACTGTGAGACTCGGTATTCTATGCTTGAAAAGACATGTTGCACATTGGCTTGGGCTGCTAAGCATCTACGCCAGTATATGTTGAATCATACTACTTGGTTGATATCCAAAATGTATCCAATCAAGTACATTTTTGAGAAGCTTGTTTTAACTAGGAGGATCTCCCGTTGGTAGATGTTGTTATCTGAGTATGATATTGAATACCGATCTCAAAAAGCTATTAAAGGTAATGTGTTAGCTGACCATTTGGGTCACCAACCTATTTAAGATTATCAGTCAGAGTAGTATGATTTTCCTGACGAAGAGATTTTGTACTTGAAGATGAACGATTGTGATGAATCATTGCTTGAAGAAGGGCCAGAACCTGGTTCCAGTTGGGGCATGGTATTTTATGGAGGTGTTAACTCGTATGGTAATGGCATTGGGGCATGGTATCATGAACCACTGCAGTGATTATTACTCCTCAAGGCACTCATTTTCCATTTATAGCTAGATTGACCTTCAAATGTACAAATAATATGGCTCAGTATGAAGCTTACATTATGGGGCTTGAAGAGGCCATTGATCTCAGAATAAAATATCTTGACGTCTATGGAGATTCTACTTTGGTTGTGAATTAAATCAAAGGTGAATAAAAGACGAATCAGCCCGGTTTGATACCGTACAAAGATTATGCGAGGAGGATATCAACTTTCTTTACAAAGGTTGAGTTTTATATATCCCTCGAGATGAAAACCGGATGGCAGATGCTCTTGCAACTTTAGCTTCCATAATTGTGGTGAATTTTTGGAACGAAGTTCCCAATTTGACTATGATGCGTCTTGATAGGCCAGCTCATGTGTTTTTTATTAAAGAAGTCAAAGATGAAAAGCCATGGTATTTTGATATCAAATGTTTCCTCCAAAGTCAGATTTACTCGTCTGGGGCATCTTTGAAAGAGAAGAAGACTTTGAGAAGATTAGCTGGTAACTTCTACCTGAACAATGATGTGCTTTATAAGAGAAACTTCGATATGGTTCTGCTTAGATGTTTGGATAGACACGAAGCAGACATGTTGATGTCTGAAGTCCATGAAGGTTCCTTTGGTACTCATTCCGATGGACATGCTATGGCAAAGAAGATGTTAAGACTAGGTTACTATTGGCTGACAATGGAATCTGACTGTTGCAAGTTTGTGAAGAAATGCCACAAGTGTCAAATTTATGCAGATAAGATTCATGTTCCTCTGACACTTCGTAATGTCATTTCCCCCCCCCCCCCCCATGGCCCTTCTCTATGTGGGGAATTGATATGATCGGCATGATTGAGCCCAAAGCTTCGAATGAACATCATTTCATTCTAGTGGCTATTGATTACTTCATAAAGTGGATTTAAGCGACATCATATGCAAATGTGACCAAGCAGGTTGTGGTCCGATTTATCAAGAATCAAATTATATGCTGTTATGGTTTGCCAAGTAAGATCATTACTGATAGTGGATTGAACTTGAATAATAATATGGTGGAAGGTTTTTGCAAGGACTTCAAGATTGCGCATCATAATTCTTCTCCATATAGACCCAAGATGAATGGGGTTGTTGAAGCTACGAATAAGAATATCAAGAAGATCATTCAGAAGATGGTTGTGACGTACAAAGATTGTCATTAGATGCTCCCATTTGCTTTTCATGGGTACCATACATCCATCCGAACTTCAATAGGGGAAACCCATTTCTCTCTTGTTTATGGCATGGAAGTTCTGCTCCCCGTGGAGGTTGAGATCCCATCATTGCGTGTATTGATGGAAGCCAAGTTGACAGAAGCTGAATGGTGTCAGACCAAATATGATCAGTTGAATTTGATTGAAGAGAAGAGATTGACTGCCATGTGTCATGGTTAGTTATATCAACAAAGGATGAAGAAATCTTTTAATAAGAAGGTCAAGCCTCGCGTGATCTGAGAAAGTGACCTCGTACTCAAGAAGATTCTATCTTTCAAACCTGATGCTAGAGGCAAATGGACTCCTAATTATGAAGGCATGTATGTTGTTAAGAAAGTCTTTTCAGGCGGTGTTTTGATTCTTACAACTATGGATGGTGAAGAGTTCATACGTTCTGTGAATGTCGATGCAGTCAAGAAATACTCTGCCTAAAAAGAAAATAACAACTCTCTAAGTTGAAAACCCGAAAGGGTGGCCTAGGAAAAAATGAGCGTCTTGGTGGATGGAAAATCCGAAAGGGCGATGTAAGACCCCAATTTTGACCCTATGATCCCTCATGCAATCCAATCATTTGCATTGGCTTTGGGATCACACCTTGGCATCCTCCTTTTACCCCTTATTCATTGGGTTTGCATTGGGAGAGATCACCAAGCACTATTTGATTATATCATACCTTATTCTCTTTTGTCTACTAATCAAAATACCAAAAATATGTCTATGTGTAGCTTTGTTTATTTTATAGGTAGTGTGTGTCCACCTATACCTCATCAAGCTCATAACTAGGGTTTGAGACCCTCAATGCAAAGAGAAAGTCAAGGAAAGATTCAAATTAGTTATAAAAATCATATATGGATCCCCATGTTCTTCATTTGTCATTTTGATCAAGAATTCATCAAGCG
Source organism: Lathyrus oleraceus (assembly GCF_024323335.1). Taxonomy (NCBI): domain Eukaryota; kingdom Viridiplantae; phylum Streptophyta; class Magnoliopsida; order Fabales; family Fabaceae; genus Lathyrus; species Lathyrus oleraceus. The sequence continues at coordinate 51,109,237 of NC_066579.1, read as the reverse complement.
TTTGAAGCTTGTTTGCCTTGGAAGCTCTAATTCATCTGGGTATATTGTGTGACTTCCTTAGCAAGTTTATTCATCTAATTGGTCAAAAATATCAAGGGATACTTCATTACCCATCATCTAAAGCATATATGATTCTCGATGAGTCCAAAGATCAAGAGGACTTCAAGTTTGCAAGTTGGTTCAAAGAGGTTGACCAGAGAAAGTCAACTAGTCAAAACTGGGGTTCCCTAGACCCTATATCCTACACTTTTTGTCATATGAAAATGATTCCAAGAGTAAAGTTACTCTTTATGACATTACAAAAAACTTTAATTTTTACATCAAGAGCTAGTTTTTCTTGTAAAGTCATGTTTTAGGGTGAAAGATTATAGGTCATTTTGTTTGTGCCCTAGTTAGGAGGTCAACTTCCAAGGACCATAACATGCTCAATTTTTGTGATATGAAGGCCATCCAATTTTCATGATCAATTTCAAGATGTATTCTCTAACTTTTATTCTTTGAGAAATATGAAATTCAATTTTCGAAGGCATGTTCCAAGAGGAAATATTATAGGTCATTTTGTGCCATTACCATTGAACAAGCAATATTCCTCAACTTCTAAAATCCATAACTCCCTCATGACAAATCCAAATGATGTCAAATTTGTGACCCAATTGAAGAGGAATGGAAGATATACATTTTTCAAGAAGAAACCATTTTCATTTGGAGCTCATAGTAAACATTATTCAAGGTGGAAGAAGTGGTCATTTGACTTTGTACTTAGAAAATTTGCAACCATGTTTGATTTCTCCAACTTCCACCTTAAAATTCATCATGATCCAAGCTCCAAATGGAAACATTTTCATCATCAAAGTTGTTCCCCTTGATGTCACCTTTCCAAATCATCCAAGATCACTTCATTTGGACAAGAATTGAGGGACTTGAGCATGGTTCTTTTGTTGGGTTAGTTTTGGTAACTTTTGCACTCAAATGAATAATTCTTTTTGCATGCTTCCATGTGATGACCCCAATATCAAATGTGCACAAATTGGAAGTGGATTTCATCATTGGTTGGGCCTAATTCAATGCCCATGCACCCATGTACAATATTGCTATTTTTGACATTTTCTGGAATGGTGTAGAAATGAATCATGTAGTCTATAAATACAAGTGCATTGCTTCAGAAATCACAGACACACATTGCCCAAGCCTTGCCAAGCAAACTCAGAACCCTACTCCATAGAATTCCTTTAAGATTTCTTTGAAATCGAGTTTGAATTTATTCTTATGTTTTGGGATTCAAACTCCAAGGATTCATTGCCATTTTCATCTCAATTGATCACTGCAAACAAGAGGAGGAAGAACCAAGTGGATTCACATTGAGATCAAGACAAATCACTGCTACTCGAAGGTGATTTTTCCAAAACTTCAAGCCTTCAGTTCTCTCTCAATTCTCAACTATTCTCTTTATTTATTGGTTATCTGAAGACCTACCAATGTAGGCAACAAGATTGAGATGCTTTGAGGTCAAATTGAAGCAACTCAGATCGTGTACCTCAAAATTCAATTCCTCATATCTCTCAATATATTTGGAATTGGAAAAAATTGAGGTCAGATTCGAGCTTTTGAGCTTTTTCTATTTAAAATAGTGTCCTTACTTTTCATTTCCTTGATGGTTGAGGGTGGACCAGCCGGAGAACACAACCGGAGTTAGGGCTCAGGTGATGCATTGGTGCGTCTCTTGGCCATTTGATCTGTTTGAAACGTTTTAATCCTAGCCGCTCCATCTGATTACCAAGCCTGTGACGCGTTGACTGAGGACTTTGGTGGAAAGTACGCGCTTGACCATCAGATCTGCCACCACAATTAATGAGGGAGATCTGATGGCCCTCGTTTTTTACTATTTTATTTTTTATTTATGATTTTATGTTTAATACTTTTATTTTATTTTATTTATAGAAATTTTGTTTTTAATCCAAAAATATGGGACTTTCACCAAAAATCTTTAAATATTTTCATCTTCCATATTTTGAATTGAAATCATTTTTTTGATTAATTTTGATATTTTTCATGAATTAAATGATTTTTGACTTGTTTTAAATATTTTTAAAATACTTTTGACTTTCCAAAAATTATTAATTTTTTAAGGTCCTTTGACCTTGTTTGACTTGGGATAAATCTCTTGGCCATTTATTTAGGTGTTTTGAAGGGATTTGAGGTTTTGTCCATTTTAAAATTCATTTTAACTCATTTTTAATTAATTAAATGTTTAAAAATATTGTTGAGCCATTTTTATGGTCTTGTGATGTTTGACTTTCTGTTTGGCCTTGGTCATGGTTGATTTGGCTTTTGTTTGATAAAACCATTGGATTTAGGGGATTGATGAAATATGCATTTCATCTCCAAAAATGAATGGATAATATTGATCAAATGAAATTCCTCCTATAATCAATTTGGGTTTCTACTTTCCCTTCCCTCTTCATCTTCATCCATATTATTTCCTAATCCATCATTGACTAATGATTTCTCTAATGTCTAAATGCTAGTTGATTCATCAATGACCCTGTGTCAGATGAATCAACATAAGTCTGACTGAGATAGGTCTTCCCCGTTTCTTTTAGTCTGTGGTATGTTTTAGGAGTTTGGTTATTTGTACCAAATCTCTAACATGCATTAACACCTATATTTTATTGCCCGACCTCAGATAGTTGTGACTTCTACATAAGTCTAATTACGATTGGCTAACATATAGCTAAATTTATCCCTCAAGGCATAGTATTCTAGTGAGTGGGATTGCATGTCTCCCATTCTTCATGACATTGTGTAAAAACATGACCTTGTCTCCTTTCATGAGAGCTAGGGGCATACCTGTTGATTTATCTAGGTTGGAGCCCTTCTCATGGATGATGTCTTGGTTCAAGAGTTCATACTTGTGAGTGAATGGTCGGATGTTCTTCAAAGAATGACTTAATCAATTAAAACTTATCACTAACATTTAACTAACCCTTGACTAACTCTTTATTAACATTGGTTTAATTTCAAGTCATTTACTTTATAAATTAAAATTTCAGCATTCATTGCCATTTACATTTCATGCAACTTGTTTATGTTTCAAGCCCTTTTCACTTTGCTCATTTGAGCCATATCTTGTGATTGTATATATTTTTTGTTTGTCTTTGTTTTGTTTGTGGTCTCAATACCTTAAAAATACCTAATAACAACAAAAACCCTAAAAAACATCTTGGTCGACTGTTGGACTTGATCTGACCTTTTGCACTTAAGATTAGGCAACGTTCCCTATGCTAAAGAACTTGGCCAATGCCATCATCTGAGACTGAGATATCCTTGACCATGCCTTTCATCTAATGCAATAATGAGTGCCCTGGATTCATCTGTTACTCTGTCTCTGTGCTGAATTGTTATATTGTTATTATTGTCTATGTCTGATGATTGTTCTGAGTTGATCAAGGAATATTTCATCTGATACATTGGAAGATATTGAGGACTGCTAGCTATTGGAGTGCTTGCTTGCATATTATGGCTATCGTTATTTGATGCCTTGGTATTCGTATGGTTTGCTTGGATATTGCTTATGCTTGTTGCTTGCTCAAAAGTCCAAAGGAAAATGGGTTTCTATATGACATTCTTGTTCGTTGGATTGCTTCCCATTGGTCAGATCTTTTCAACTCTTAACTTTTATTTATTTTTTGTCTAGGATAGTCCCTTCATATCCTCCCACTTCTGTAATTTAAAAATCCCTCCCTCTTTTCAAAAACCTTCTTTGCATATGATTTCAAAACTTAGACATGTTTAATTATTAGACACCTTGGCCTTAGGCCATTGAATTTTCAAATCTTTTCCTTAATCAAATTTGTAAATAAACTTAACCATGTTGACTTTAATTTCAAAAAGAGAAAAAGAACTAACAACCCCATTCCAATCTTTGGCCTTTTGTTCCCTTTCACTTAAACTTTTGTTAAAAATTAATTCACCAAATTCTTTGAAACTTTTACCACGAACTACAGGGTTTTGATCCCTCATTTTTATGTTCGCACGTAGGCATAAGACCGAAAGTCTGGTCAAACACAAAAATATAATTTATGAATTATTTTATCATCCCCTCACTCTATTTTTATTTTATTTTATAAAAACATCATTTAAACCAAATCACTTTGGCACAAAAAGGGCCCCTAGGTGTACCTATGACACTTTGGGTGCTAACACCTTCCTCTTTGTAACCAACCCTTTTACCTGTAATCTCTGTAATTTTATTAATTTTGATTTGAAAACTTCTTATCTCTGGGTTCTTTTCGTACTTTTCCCTTTTCCATTGAAAACAATAAAAGCGTGGTGGCGTCTCTAATTTTATTGACGTCAAGTTTATCCATAGCTTGATGGTCATGAATTTACCGCTATAGAAATTAAGTGACGACTCTGCTGGGGATTAGTCCTCAGCGGGTTTAGCCTAATTTTATGTGTGTATATATTTGTATATTTGATGTTTGTTTGTATATATTATGGTATGACACTCTATCTATTGTGCTTGGTGATCTCTGTGTAGTTAGATAAGTTCTAGCCCAAACTTGAGTGAAATATAAGATAGGAGGGTGGTATAGTCATGTTGGCTTTGAAGGAGTAGTCCTGAAAGAGACGACATGAGATGCCTCACTCATTGGAGACCTCTTTGGAGTTACTGGTGTCACACGAGTAAGCCGTAGATATGCATTACTTTCTCTAATCTGGGGGTCCGAGAAATTGAGGACCGTAGAACATTTAACACAACTTGGCCTATTTAGGACGTAGTACGGAGACTGTTCAAGTGTAGACTTGATAATAGTTGTTACGTGATACTACACTCATACGAGTTTCTCTTTAGAATACTATGGGTTGATGAGTTAGTCATCCTAACCTATAGTATCTGGTGGATGGGATTAAGACTCTGGGAACTTTTTAGAACATGATCTACAAGTTTTTATCCTTAGTACACTCCTTTGGGATGGTTCTTAACCCTAATACATGTTCATGACTCGCAATAAACCCTTTGATTCTCGGTTGATCTGATCAAGTCTTGTCAATATCAATGGAACTTAGGTGTTGATAAGGTGGAAACTATAATCCACCAAAATGGATGATTGATATTGATGATGACTTGATCCATCCCTTGACCTTTGTTTGTGTTTGCCTTGTGTGTGATCCCTTGTGTTTGATTGTTGCATTCATACATACATGCACATCACAACCATAAAATTTCAAGGAAACTAAGGTCTTGTTTGCAAATATTTTCAGACCAAGAATTATGGATGAAGGAACACTAAGAAGTACAATTTCAGATGTCCCGATTTGAAAGAGCTAAGGAAGTTATCATCCGTTGTATTATATCCCTTGGACTTCAAGAAACTCCATGGGAAGCACTTGTCTGCATTGTCTACTTATATGGTTGAAGGACTTCTGAGTGTTTTGGTTCAGTTCTATGACCCTCTCTACCTGTGCTTCACTTTAACCGATTATCATCTTGTGCCCATGTTAGAGGAGTATTCCCATCTCTTGGGTATACCCATATCTGATAAAGTACCTTTCAATGGATTAGAGGAGATACCCAGATCTCACGTCATAGCCGAAACTCTTCATCTGAAGAAATCTGAGATTGATGCTCATTTGGTGAAGAAAGAAGGGATTCTTGGGTTGACTTCTGAATTTATCATTGGTAGAGCTACTGTTTTTGCTCAAGCCGGTATCATGGATGCTTTTGAAGCTATCTTTGTGTTGCTCATCTATGGTCTAGCCTTGTTCCCTAACATTGACGGATTTGTTGATCAACTTGTCCTCGAGAAGGCTCAGATGAAGACATCCTTTGAGTCAGAGATTCGACACATCCGAAGGAAGTACACTCCCTTGGCCAGACCATCTGATGCAGTTGCTAGGGATCCTTCGGATGTCATTTTCCTTTTCTCTTGTATTTGTATTTTGGTTTCTGAAATTGTACTTAGTGTAATCTTTCCAAATTTTATGAATAAAAAGAGATTTTATGGTCAACTGAATTATTATTGTTGATTATTATTATATTTGCAAATAAGACTTCATATGTTCCTTGAAATTAAAAACAATAAAAAACATTGCATTTCATGCATCATTTGAATGACAAGTTTCCTTCGCCAGGTGCCTTATCAGTTCTTCTTCTGTGTATCAGCCAAACTGACTCATCACTACAACACCCGAGCTAATCGACTAAGAAGAGTGGAGCATTTAGAGGAAGAAAATAGAGAGCTGAAGGATGAGATCTCCAGAGTCATAGAATTGCTGGAATCTGTAATAGCTTCTCAGAACCAACTATCCGCGCCTCCTGCAACTCCTCATCCTCATAGGATTGTCATTTCAGAAATTGCTTTGTCATATGTATCTATCATTACTAGCCAGTCTGATCCTGCTATGCCTGCTGGATTACCGTGGGGGATGCCAGCAAATTTTGTGCCTGAAGGGTACGCTCCTACATTTGCTTCTCTACTAGCATCTAGCCCGGTCCTGTTAGTGCCTCCTCCTGTTGTTCATACTCTTCCTCGTGTCGAGGAAACCATTTACCATTCTGAGCCGTCTAAAGGTCCAGATGTTTATGAGAAGCTGGATGAGATGAAGGGTCAGTTTCTTCAGCTACGCAAGGAATTGAAGACCCTAAGAGGGAAGGATTTATTTGGCTAGAGTGTTGTTGAACTGTGCTTAGTTCCTAATGTCAAAATTCTAGTGAAATTCAAGGTCCTAGACTTTGAAAAATACAAAGGGAATATTGTAGCGGTAAGTTCATGATCATCAAGCTACGAATAAGCTAGACATCAAATAACAAGAGTCGCCACCGCGCTTTTATTGTTTCCAAGGGAAAAGGGAAAAAGTATGAACAAAACCTAAAAGTAAGAAGTTTTCAAATCAAAACTAAAAAAATGTCAGAGATTACAGGTAAGGGGGTTGGTTACACAGAGGGAAGGTGATAGCACCCAAAGTGTCTTAGGTACTCCTAGGGAGCCCTTTTTGTGTGAATATGTATTTTGTACAAAATGATGTTTACAAACAAATAGAAAGGGGAGATGAGAAAAGAATTCATTAATTATATTTTTATATTTGACAAGACCTTCGAACTTGTGCCTACGTACCAACAAAAAAATGAGGGATCAAAACCTCTTAGTTCGTGATACAAATTTCAAAGTGGACGCATTGCTTTTAATAAAATTAAGTTTGAAAGGCACAAAGGCCTGAAAATGGTTTGGATGAGTTAGTTCTTTTTTGGCTTATGAAAGTTTAGGTCAAGTATAGTTAAGTCTATTTACAAGTTTGATTTAAGAAAAGAAGGTTGAAAAGGCAATGGCATAAGGCCAACGTTTCTATTTTGCAAAGTGGTCAAAATTTAGAAAATAACAAGTTCAAACAAAGAAGTTTTCTTGAAAGGAGGAAGAGATTTTGAAATTAAAGAAACGGGGAGGAGATGAAGAGACTAATCCTATGCACAAAATTAAAAGTTAAGGGTTGAAAAGATCTGACCAATGGGTAGCAATCCAATAGGCAAGAATGCCATATAGAAACCCCAAATTCCCTTGGACATTTAGAATTAAGCAACACACAAATGCACAATTATATCAATCTTGAAGAGAAAAGGCATCAAATAAAGATAGCCACATCCAAGCTTTAGCCACTCCATGACCTTCTTCAAATTAGCCCATGAAACAGATGAATTCCACAAGTCAAAGGTTCAAAATAACAACTTCACAATGATCATGTTGCAGATGAACTCAAAGGGATCTTGAATGATGTATCAAATGGAGTTTCAAATTGCAAGCACTTGGTTTCACATAAAGTTGGCATTGGCCAAGTCCTTTAGCATAAGAATGTTGCCTAGATTCTAAGTCCATTTGTCCACGATCAAGCCAACAGTCCATACAAAGTTTTTTAGGGTTTTTGTTGTTATTATGTACATTAATGGTCAAAGACCACACAAACAAGCAAAGTATACACAAACAAGATATATCACACAATATGGTCCAAGTGGACAAAGTGAAAATTGCATTAACATAAACAATTAGAATGGTATGAATAATGGCAAATGAATAAGGACTAACATTAAATGACATTAAACTAAATGGCTTGAAATTAAAAGTTAGTTGTTAATGAGTTAGAAGTTAGTATTGTTTTGCTTTTGCTTTTCATTTTTAAGTCATTCTTTGGAGAACACTCAACCCACTTATCACAAGCATGGATCCTTGAGCCAAGACATCTTCCAAAGGAAGGAAAAAAGGCCAAGTTTCCATACAATACCATGAAAGAGGGGAGACTTACAATCTCACTAACTAGAATGTTATGCCTTTTTATGTCAAAAATTTAGCGCTATGTTAAGCAATCGTAATTGGACTTATGTATAAGTCACAACTATTTGAGGTCGGGCAATAGAATTTTGGTGTTAATGCATGTTTGAGACATAGTATAATGGAGTAGACTCATGAAACATACCACACACAAAAAGAATATGCAAAAGAGATGGCCTAATCTCATCCATACTTATGTTGATTTTTCAGTCAACTAGCCTTAGGACTTTGAGATATCATAGGCCAAATGAGATGGATGCATAAAGAATGAGAATGAGATGAAGAGGGGGGGAATCGATCACAACTCAAATTGGTCAAATGAGGACTTTTACCAAATTAATATCATCCATTCATTTTGGGAGATGGAATGTGCATTCCATCAATCCTCTAAATCCAATGATATTAACTTGGCAAAGTCAAATCAACCTTGACCAAGGCCCAACAACAAGAGTCAAACTCAACCAAGTCATCACAATTGGTCAACACAATTAATTGGCATTTATTCAAATTAAAAAGACTAAAATAATACATTCAAATTAAATATGGTTTGTCAAATTCCTAACACCTCATCAAAACACCAAAGAAATGGCCATGAGATTTATCATAGGTCAAACAAGGTCAAAGGACCTTGGAGAAAAAATTTCAGAGTTTTTAAAGACTTAAAAGTATTTTTAAACAATTAAAAATAAACACAAAATCAATTAAATAATGAAAAATATTAATAATGATCCAAAAAATAATTTTAATTCAGAATATGAAAGAGGAAATTATTTGAATTTTTTTTGGTGAAACTCATATTTTTTGGATCAATATTAAAATTAATATGAATTAATGAAAATAAAAGGAATAAAAGAAAAATCAGAAAATGTGAAAAAACGTGAGCCACCTGATCTCCCTCATTAATTGAGGTGGCAGATCAAGTGGCCTAGAACGCGTTTTCCATGATGCACTGCAGTCAACGCGGCATAGGCTTGGTAATCACAATGGACGCGTGTGATTAAAACATTTTAAAATAGATCAATGGCGCTGAACACTTCCAGCGCTTCGCCGAAGTCCAAAGGCCGGTCATCTTCTCCGATGACCCTGGCCGGACTGGTTCACTTATCACCATCAAGAAAATGAAAAAAGAGCACATGATCTGAAAGAAAAAATGGCGTAGAGCACGAATCTGACCTTATTTTTAACTAACTCTACATATATAGAAAGATATGAGGAGTTGAATTTTGAGGTGTGTCAACTGAGTTGCCTCGATTTGACCTCTAAGTAACTCAATCTTCTTGCCTATATTGGTAGGACTTCAGACAACCAAATATCCAAGAGAATTGAGTAGAATTGAGAGAGAATCGAAGAGATGAAATTTTCTAAAAATTACCTTTAATGTTATGCAATTCTTGATGTTGCTTGCTCCAAACACGATCTGGTCACACTTGAGAAGCTAACAGAAAGTGATTAGAGAGGTTGCAAGGCTTTGGATCCTGGAGTTCTTGAATCTCCAACAATTGAGATTCAAACTCAAATTTCAAATAAAAATTTATCAGGTTTTCCTTTAGAATGAGAGGGTTTCAATGGGGGGCAAAGTTGGCGCGCAAAGGGTTGTTCAAATGAGCTCAAAGGTCTTCTGTTTATAGCCAAAGGGAATGATATTTGCACACTTCAAAAATCTGTCCAAAATTGGCAATGTGGATGGCACGAGTGCATGGGCATGTACAAGCCCATGATGCAATGCAAAAAAGTCCAAAATGATTCTAAATGAAGTCTGAATGAAGCTTGAATGGCAAGGCATTGTGAACTGAAGTTTGTGCAATTGATTCTTTCCAATGATGCAGCCCTGTTAAAGTCATGCACAGACCTAACAAACCTCATCCAAAATGCATAAACTTGGGTTCTTTGGAAATCTTGGATCAAGGGGAACAAGTTTGATGTTGAACACTTTTTCATTTGGAGTTTAGAACATGGAGGATTTTGAGGTGGAAATTTGGAAATTTTAACATATTGAAAATTTTTCTAAGTGTCAAGCCATATACCTCAATATTCCACCTTGCTTAACTTTTTATGTGAGCTTATAATGAGAGAAGTGTATTCATAGAAGTTGTAGCTCTTTCAAAGCCCTTCAAAATGGTCACAAATTTCATGTTATTTGGATTTATAATGATAGAGTTATGCATTTTTGAAGTTTGGAAAAATCACTTGTTCAATAGTATAGGTAAAAAATGACCTATAATGTAACCTCATATCACATGCTCATAAAAGTTGAATTAGCTTTCACTTCAAACATAAACGTTGAAGTAGATATCTTGATTTTGATTTTGAAACTTGGAAATATTTCATATTATAAAAAATGAGCAAGTTATGGCCTTGGGAAGTTGACTTTCAAATTAGGGTTTAGACAAAATGACCTATAATGTTTCAACATACAAGATGATTTTCCAAGCAAAACTAGCTCTAGGTCTCAACATGAAAGTTGTTTGGTATGTCATTTAGAGTAACATTTCTCTTGGAATCATTTTCATATGGTGAAAATTGTAGGAGATAGGGTCTAAGGAGACCCAGTTTTGATCAGATGAATTCATCTGGCCAACCACCATCAGCCAACTTGCTAACCTTTAATTCTCTTGACTTTCTTGGATCATGGTAAATCATATATGCATAAGATGATGAATTTTGAAGTTTCCCTTGAGAAGTTGGATCAATTGGTGAGATAGCTTGTTGGAGAAGTTACTCAAGGTACCAAGTCAAACTAGGGTTGCCAAGGCAAATCACCTTCAAACTTTTGAAGAAAACTTGATCAATATAACATGTAAAGGTCATTAGGACTCATGTATTATGCTCATAAGCATTCTTGGATCAATTCATGGTTGTGCTCTTTGTCATGAGGGTCTCAAACCCTAGATATGAACTTGATAGATGAATGGACATCATGCCCTACCTACAAAAGAGTTAGGCAAATGCAAAGACATATTTTTGTATTTTGGTTAGTAAAATGATAATATCCAAGTATGATACAATCACATTGTGCTTGGTGATCTCTCCCAAAACAAACCCAATGAAAGAGGGGTAAGGAGGATGCCAAGGTATGATCCCAATGCTAATGCATATGATGAAATCGCATGAGAGATCTTAGGGTCAAAGTCGGGGTCTCACAAATACCTGTCCGTTGATCCATCTTGTCATGTATGCTAAAAAGATGTCTACTCAAACTGATAATGATCAGCTGTTTATTCATTACTTCCAGGATAGTTTGATTGGAGATGCCCTTAGATGGTATATGGTCTTGGACAGTGCTAGTGTCCTTAATTTCAATGACTTAGGTGAGGCCTTTGTCAAGTAGTATAAGTACAATGTTTATATGGCGCCGGATAGAGATCAGTTGAGGTCGATGTCTCAGAAGGACAAGGAGATATTTAAAGAATATGCTCAAAGATTGAGGGAGTTAGCTGCCCAGATTAGTCCGCCTTTGGAAGAAAAAGAGATGACCAAGATTTTCTTGAAAACGCTGAGTTCATTTTATTATGGACGTATGATCGCTAGTGACCCCAATGATTTTACTGAGATGGTACATGGGGATGGGATTAGAGGAAAGAGTATGTGAAGGACGTTTATCCAAGGATGAGATGTCAGCGAGCAAGAAATATGGTGGTAGCTTCTCCAAGAAGAAGAAGGAGAAACTAATGTAATATCAGTAGGGGGGATGAGGAGGCCTCATGTGAGGAAAAATTCCTAGTTCCATCAACATAAGCACCAAGTATCATTAGTGATTCCAGTTTTTTCCAACAACTCAACCAATCAATCAGTTCCAATTCAACATCAACAGCCATAACAACGAACCAACCACAATAACAACAACAATCATCAGCAGAACTATGAGAGGAAGATGGTCTCTTTTGACCCTATTCCTATGAAATATGCAGAATTGTACCCGTCCTTGGTAGTCAAGAATCTTATATAACAAAGGAATCCTCCATAAATTCCTGAGCCACTACCATGGTGGTTAAAACCTGATCTTCATTGTGCTTTTCACCAGGGAGCTCCTAGTCATGATATTGAGAATTGTTATCTGCTGAAGTATGAAGTTCAGAAGCTTGTCAAGAGTGGTATGGTGTCCTTTGAGGATGGAGCACCGAATGTCAAAGCCAACTCGTTGCTTGCTCATGGTAACACTTCTATAAATATCGCGGACAAATGTCCTAAAAATTTCAGGGTATTTGATGTGCACTGTATCTGTAGGTCCCTGGTGGAGATCCACAAAGATTTGTACCGGGTAAGCCATTGTGAACATGACCATGATGTTTGTGTTATTTGCAGTGTGAATCATCGTGGCTGTGTAATTGTCAAAAGAGATATTCAAAGGTTGATGGATGAGAATGTTATTCAAGTTCAACAGTCAAGGTAGTTATTCAATTTGATAGCAGTAACAACAATAATGTCAATAGATCGGTATCGCCGTTGGTTATATAGTTAGCAGACCCTGTCTCCTATGCATCCGATAAAGTTGTGCCATACAAGTATAATGCCACCATGATAGAGAATGGTCAAGAGGTTCCTCTTCCAGTTGCAGATTATGTGGTGAATATTATGGATATAGCGAAGGTGACCGTAACAGTCGTGTGTTCAGTTTGGTGTTTCTAAAGGTTGTGGAAGATGTGTCAGTAGGTAAGAAGGCAGAGATTCTTGCAGTTGATCTAGTTGGTGCTCCAACGTGTCAGTATGGTGAATCCAGCAAGTTGAAGGCTAATTATGATGCCGAGGTATTGTTCCTAATCAAGAGAAGTGATTTTAATAGGGTGGAGCAGTTGCTTCAAACACCGTCAAAGATTTATGTGTTGTCATTACTGATGAATTCTGAGGCACACACAGATGCCTTGCAGAGGGTACTGGAGCAAGCTTATATGGAACACGATGTTATTGTGGATCATTTTGACCATATTATTTCCAACATCACTTCTTGTAACAATCAAAGCTTCTGTGATGAAGAACTTCTTGAGGAAGGTAGGAATCATAATTTGGCGCTACACATTTCAATGAACTGCAAAGATGACGCTTTGTCCAATGTTTTGATTGACACTGGTTCGTCGTTGAATGTTTTGCCAAAGTCAAGTCTAACAAGACTCTTCTATCAAGGCGCCCCCGATGAGGTATAATGGCGTGATTGTTAAAGTGTTTGACGATTCTCAGAAAACTGCCATTGGAGAGGTGGACCTTCCGGTTAAGATAGTTCTGAATGATTTCCAAATTACTTTTCAAGTAATGGACATCCTCCCGGCCTACAGCTTCTTGTTGGGAATGCCTTCTATTCATGAAGCTAGAGCTATAACGTCTACTCTGCACCAACGGCGAACTTGTCGTTGTTGGTGGAGAGAAAGCATTATTAGTAAGCCATTTGTCAACCTTTACTTATGTTGATGCTAATGAGGAAGTTGGAATGTTGTTTTAAGCTTTGTCTATCATTGATGAATTGAAGTAGGCTAGGGCACCAATGTCTTCTTTGAAGGATGCACAAGAGGCTATTCAGGCTGGAAACCCCGATAAGTGGGGTTATGTTATAGAAGTCGTTGAGAATAAGAATAGAGCAGGGCTGAGATTTCAGCAAGGGGGTGGGGAAGTGACTTCAGGTTCAGGTTTAGTTTGTGATGGTTGTTGAAAGGCCAGAGCACGAGCTTGAACCTCAGCTAGAGTGGGGGATTGGGGGTCAGAAGGTTCGTTGTTAGATGAGAGAATATAGTATGGTGGGGATGAAGGTGAGGATGATGATGATGAGGTAGTTTCATCCAGCATTTCTGCTTCAGAAATGGGTAATGTAGTGGTTCCAAGGTTAAATTTGAGAGATGGTGGGTTAGAGGTTCTGGTGGTTGAGGGCGGTGCTTCGGATGAGGTGTAGATGGGAGTGGTTTGGGGAAGAGAAGAAACAATAAGCTTAATTTTTACAGAGCGGGAAGGAGGTATAGACTTACTTGGGGAGTCAGCCAGAGGGACTAAAGGTCTTGACCCAGAAGTTTCTCCCAGCTTTGCCTTCATCGCCTTCTTGGACTTCTCAGAGGGCTCTCGCATCCTTTTTATGAAGTTTGGTGGATACTCAGGTAGCTAGTCCACTGAGAACTCAGAAATGTCCATCCCTTGGTTTGCAAGATCTTGTAGATAGTAAGCTACTACTTCTAGAGGGTCAACTTTGGAGAACAGATAGAGACCATTGGGAATCTTCCTCTGATCCTTGAGTGCTTCCCAGGAAGTGTCTAGAGTTGGTTTAGCTATGACTTGCTCAATTATCCCCATACTCTTTAGGTTCCGAGCATTCAGAGGTCTCCCAATGTCAACAGTGACATCCTCCATTAGATTGTGATGGATCAGGTGATCCACTAAGCCACTCTCGATTAGAACATCCGAGATAAGTCTTCCCAGAGGAATGTAGTTTCTGGTCTTCATGTTATTTTTGGTATCTTTGATAGAGTCTCTGAGATACTTAAAGAGCAGTGCTGGCAGACTCAATTTCAGCCCCTTATGGATGCAATACAAAATGAACTTCTGATCTGTGTTGATGTAGTCAGAAGAGTTTGATGCAGGGCGATGATGAATGGTGCCTAGGATGATCTTCAGCCAAAAACAGAGATTCTGATGGAGTTCTTTGTTCTTAGAGTGTTTGCCCTCAGTGTTCTGTTGAAAGATAGTGGGGGCTATTTCCTGGGACAAGTATTTTACCCTAGGGTTGATGTTGTAGATTCTTCTTCCTCCTATCTTTTCCATATTCAGAATGGAGGCAGTTGATTTCTCAGTGATGAGTATTTTGACTCCCAGAACGTGAGAGATTGTGTAGTGATCATCTGAGTCTGCGAAACGCCAGAATTCCTTCACCAGATATGTGTACACAAGGGCGTAGAGTCTCTGAAAATAGGTTTCCCACCCTTGCATTCTTAACTCTTCAGTTAGGTCTACGCCATTTCTCTTCATATTTTCAAAATCCACCAGCGGTTTGCACAACACCTCAAGCTTCTCAAATGGTGTTGCTAGGTGGATGTGAGGTTCACAGTCAATAATGTGGGGTTCCCTGTAGATGAGGGTTGAGACAACGCCAGTAGTTGTAGTAGATTGATGAGTAGAAATGGGTGTTTGATCTGTTGAATCCATTTTTTGTGATTAGTTATAGACAGATTGTTATTGAGCATCCATGTAGGACAAGGTTGAAGATGAAGGTTTGAACGAAGAACTTGTTGAAGATAAAGAAACCTTGATGAATATGATGAAGAACTGAGAGAGAGAGAGAGAGAGGGTTTGTGTAGGGCGTGAGTGTAAAATATGAGTTTGTTGTGAGTGAAAAGTATATATACACAAATAGATGCATGAAAAATGACAGCATTAGAAGTAGTTTAGATGTTAAAAATTAAATGAAGCACGTTATCCAATTTTACACGCTTGGAGGAGAAAAGATTACAGCCTATGATGAAGGTCTAATCCCCAAATCAGCATACTGCTCAAGGAGATTTCAAGAGTCTGTCTCTTGATTTCTACTAGACAGCTGTCTAGAAGTTTCAAGGTCAGATGCATGATGCTCCACGTGTTGATTTATCAGATCTTCAGGAATACAAAAGGGTCGGGTCCTGAGGATTTCTGATTCAGATGACTCCTAACTGGTAGAAGTATTAGAGTCAGATCCAGATACTAGATGTTTAATTCAGAGTCTTATTTTGCTGTTTCAGAGAAGCACAATTATTCTGGACAAATTTGAATGTTCAGATTTTTCAAAATAAAAGAGAATCTGTCTTCAGCGAGGGGTTTAGTAAAGATGTCAGCCCACTGATGGTCTGTATCAATGAATTTTAAAGATATCATCCCTTTCTAAACATAGTCTCTAATGAAGTGATGTTTGATTTCTATGTGCTTAGCTCTGGAATGCAATATAGGATTCTTACTTAAACAAATGGCAGCAGTATTATCATAGAAGATAGGAACGTTACTCTCAAATATCATAAGGTCTTCAAGTTAATCTTTCATCCAGAGCATCTGAGTGGTGCAGAGTGATGTTGATATATATTCTGCTTCTGTAGTGGACAGGGCTATGGTTGATTGTCTTTTGCTGGCCCATGATATAAGATTATTTCCCAAGAACTGACAGTTCCCATATGTACTTTTACGTTCCATTTTGTCCCCGGCATAATCGGCATCATAATAACCAGAGAGCCTATACTCTGATGTTTTCTCATACATCAGGTCGAGGTTAGAGGTTCCTTTCAGATACCTGAGGATTCTTTTAACAGCTGTTAAATGAGATTCCCTAGGGTCTGATTAGAATCTGGCATATAGACACACACTAAAAATAATATCAGGGCGTGTAGCCATCAGATAGAGAAGAGAGCTTATCATACCACAATAGAGCTTCTGACAAACCTTCTGGCTAGTTTCTTCTTTCTCTAGAGTGCAGGTTGGATGCATTGGTGTCTTAGCAGGTTCGTATTTATCTATTTTGAATTTCTTCAGAATGTCTTTTATGTACTTACTTTGATATACGTAGGTAGCTTCTGAAGCTTGATTGATTTGAATTCCCATAAAGAACTTTAGTTTTTGCATTAAGCTCATTTCAAATTCTGCTTGCATTAGCACAGAGAATTCTTGACATACAAAGGGGTTAGCTGAACCAAAAATAATGTCATTAACATATATCTGGCATATCATGAGATCATTTCTAATGTTTTTACAGAAGAGTGTAGAGTCAACCTTTCCTCTAATAAAATCATGTCCCAGAAGAAAATTACTTAATCTTTCATACCAAGTTCTAGGATCTTATTTTAGTCCATACAATGATTTCTTTAGTTTAAAAAAGTATTCTGGACATTTAGTGTTTTCAAATCCTGTAGGTTGATTGACATATACTTCTTCTGATATATAAACATTAAGGAATGTGCTCTTGACATCAGTCTGATATAGTTTGATGGAATGATTTACAACAAATGAAACAAGTAAGCGAATAGATTCTAACCTGGCGACTGAGGCAAAGCTTTCATTGTAGTTAATGCCTTCTTGTTGACTGTAACCCTGTGACACCAGTCGTGCTTTGTTTCTGACTATTTCTCCCTTTTCGTTCACTTTGTTTCTGAACACCCATCTGATTCCAATAATGTGAGTTCCTTTAGGCTTTGGGATGAGATCAACGAGGTCATTCTTTGAGAATTCATCTAGCTCTTCTTTCATAGCCAAAACTCAGTCATTGTCTTGAAGTGCCTCATCATAGGATGTAGGCTCGATTAGAGATACTAATCCCATAGGAGTTACTTCAGATACTTTGACCGTTGACCTAGTTCTAATAGGTTCATCCTTGCTTCCCAGAATCAAATCTTCAGAGATGTTGGGGTGACTTCTTGATCTTTTCTGGATAGTTGAGGCTTTAGTTGCATCTGGACTTTGTTTGTCAGATACTTTTGGTGCTTTAGTCTTTTTGTCAGAGCCAACAAGAGTGATATCCAAATCTGCAAGTTTCTCAACTAGCTTTGACTTTTCAGGGTCAAGCTTATCATCAAATCTAACATGTATTGATTCTCCCACAATTTTGGTTTCTGTGTTATATACTCTGTAGCCTTTAGAGCGTTATGAGTATCCTAACATAATGCCTTTTTATGCTTTTGAATCAAACTTGTTAAGATGTTCTTTAGTATTGAGAATAAAACAAGAGCATCCAAAAGGATGGAAATAAGAAATGTTGGGTTTTCTTCCCTTACACAGTTCATAGGGAGTCTTTTCCAGAATAGGTCTTATAGAGATTCTATTCTGAATATAACACGATGTATTTACTGCTTCATCCCAAAAATGCTTAGCCACATTTGTTTCATTGATCATGGTCCTGGCCATCTCTTGGAGTGTCCTATTCTTCCTCTCTACAACTCCAATTTTTGTGGAGTTCTAGGGCAATAGAAATCATGGAATATTCCATTAGAATCAAGTAGTTCCTTAAAAACTTTATTCTCGAATTCGCCACCATGATCACTTCTAACTCTAATGATTTTAGAGTCAAATTCGTTTTGCACTATGGAACAGAAGCTAGTGAATACAGAGTGGGACTCACTCTTGTGCTTTAGGAATTTTACCCATGTCCAACGACTAAAATCATCAACAATAACTAGTCCATACTTCTTTCCATTGACTGACACTGTCTTAACAGGCCCAAATAGGTTAATGTGAAGAAGTTCCATATGCTTAGAGGTGGAAATAATATTTTTCTTTTTAAAAGATGTTTTCGAAAATTTTCCTTTCTGACATGCCTCACACAGAGCTTCTGAAGAATACTTCAGTTTAGATAGGCCTCTGACTAACTCGAGTTTATTTAGCTGAGAGAGTTTTCTCATGCTAATGTGGCCCAAGCGCCCATGCCATACCCATTGCTCTTCATGAACAGACATCAGACATTTTACATTTTGATCTTTTAGATCTGAAAGATTTATTTTCTAAATATTGTTTTTCCTCTTGCTAGTGAATAGAACTATTCCATTTTTCTGATTAATTGCTTTACATGTTTTTTGATTGAAGATTACATCATAACCGTTATCACTTAATTAACTTATTGATAACAGGTTATGCATTAATCCTTCTACATAGAGAACATCAGATATAGAGGGAAGAGTTCCATTACCAATAGTTCCATAGCCTCTGATTCTTCCTTTGTGATTTCCTCTAAAACCTACGAAGACAGCATCTTTAAGTTCCAGGCTTTGGAACATATACTTTCTTCCCGTCATGTGTCATGAGCATCCAGAGTTCAGGTACCATGATTGGTGTCTTAACTCTGCTGCATAAGATATCTGCAACATAAACAATCTTATGCTTTGGTACCCATAATCTTTTGGGTCCTTTGTGATTAGTTTTCCCAAAGTTTCTTAGAACTTTGCGTTTTCTAGCATTATCAAAACGTTGTGCTTGTGTATGTGTGTAGTGATAAGAAAAAGAAGATTTTGGTTTGTCATCTGTAGGAGATTTATCTTCACTGGGGACACACCCTATTCCTCTTTTATTATTCTGACTAACTCCATAAATCATGGATGTCATTTTGCTTCTTTCTATCCCATTTTTCAGAAACTTTTGAAAAGATTTTTCATATTCATATATTATTGTGTTAGAAGTTTGTGGGGCTTTAGATAACGCTTCTTCAAGTTTTAAACATTGTTTATTTATGGAGTCTCTTTCTTTTGTCAGAGTTAGGTTTTCATCTTTCAGTTCTGAAACTATTATCTCAAGCTTATCACATTCTTCGATGGTTACTTCAAGAACCTTTTTTAGTGCTTTAAATTTTTGTTTAAGTTTTTGATATGAGTTCAAAGATTAAGAAAGGCATGATTCAAGGTCAGAGTGAGAAAGATAAAAAAAGACCTCTTCAGGACCAGATTTTGCAACTGATGTGTTTCTAGAAGTGGTAGCCATGAATGCAACATTTGCCTGTTCTTCAGAGTCTAATTCAGAGGAATCAGATCCACCGTGGTCCCAGGTGGCCATCAGTCCCTTTTTGTTCTTGAAGGAGTTTTCTTTAAACTTTCTCTTCTATATATTTTCTTCTTCAGCTTTGGACATTAGTTTCTGTAATGACCTGTTTCCTTACATTCACAACATGTTATTTCTTTGTTAGATTTACCTATGGAAGTTGATTCTGAGTGATCTCCCTTGGGTCTCGGTCTTCTGAAGTTGTTGTTCCTTTTTCTCCAGAGTTGTTTTACCCTTCTGGTCAAAAGGGATAACTCTTCTTCATCGTCAGAGTCTTCCTTTTCAGAGTCGTCATTTTCTTCCTCTTCAGCTTGGAAGCCTTTGTTCCTTTCTGGTTTGCGTCTTTCGGATCTGGACTTCAGTGTTATAGACTTGATCTTCTTTTGAGGCTCATCTTCCTCAAGTTTTATCTCATGACTTCTGAGTGAACTGACGAGTTCCTCAAGGCTGATATTGTTCAGATCTTCTGATAACTTTAATGTTGTGACCATTGGTCTCCACTTCTTTAGCAAGATTTTGACTATCTTTTTGACACGATCTACAGTTGTGTAGCCCTTTTCCAGAACTTCGAGTCCTGCAATTAGAGTTTGAAATCAAGAAAATATTACCTTTATAGCTTCATCGTCCTCCATCTTGAAGGCTTCGTACTTCTGAATTAGAGCTAGAGCCTTTGTCTCTTTGACTTGAGAATTTCCTTCATGAGTCATCCTCAGGGAGTCAAGTATTTCTTTAGTTGTTTCCCTGTTGGTGATCTTTTCATATTCATTGTAGGAAATGGCATTTAGCAGTATCGTTCTGGCTTTGTGACAGTTTTTGAAGTCACGCTTCTAATCATCTGTCATTTTGCTTCTGGCAATGGCAATGCCAGCGTCAGACACAGGAGGTGTGTAGCCGATTGTGACTATGTCCCATAGATCAGCATCATATCCCAGAAAGAAACTTTCAATTCTATCTTTCGAGTAATCAAATTTTTCTCCATCAAAGATTGGAGGTTTAGCATTGTAACTATCTCTTTCATTGGTGTTGGCCATAGTGTTTTTCTCACGCTGGATCTCTTTACACTGTTAAGTGTTTGATTAGAAAATCAATAACATAGTTGAAGCTCTGATACCAATTGAAGGGAGAGAAAAACAAGAAAGGAGGGGTTTGAATTGTTTTGAAAAATAAAAACTTTTTTAAGAACTTAGATACACGCAGAATAAAAAGGATTCAACACAGAATTTTATACTGGTTCGCTTGAAATTCAAAGCTACTCCAGTCCACCCGGCCAAGGTGATTTCTCCTTCAAAAAGGACTTAATCCACTAATCTTGAAAGATTACACAAACAACCGTCTAAGAGAAATAATCCTTTAACCCTCTCAGGTATTCAGACTTCACAGAGTCACTTGAGGAAATATCTTAGCAATGATATGATTAGTAATGAACAGTGCTTCTAACAATAAGCAAATATTGCAGAATATAAAAGCAAGAAATGTTCTCACGTAAGAGCAGCAACTCATGAGAGAGTGAAAGAAAGTAATGGAAGAATTGTATTCTCGTGTATCTCAGGTGTGTTTCTTGTGAAGCATTCCATTCCTTTTATAGGAGAATGAGAAGACCGTTGGGTGTTAATGACAGAATCTTGGTCATTGAAGAATGATTAACGTTATTAATCTCCTTTTTCTTTCCAAAGTAGTATGGAGCACAATAACTTCTTTCTAAAAATAGTTTCTTTCCAAAGGCAATTTTCTTCAACGTTAAGTTTTCTTGAGTCAGTGAATCCTGTAGTCAGAGTCTTTATTTAGCAATGTTCGCCTTGTATCTGACTTTATTAGAGTTTCTCTTTATTTGACTTCTTTAGAGTGTGCGTCTTCAGAGTCTGGATTCATTCTTCTCTATCAAAGTTTTTGACTTCTTTAGTTTTGCTAGCGCCTGTGTTGGATCAGAGTCAGAGCCTTCTAGTTACGTATCTTCTAAGTAGTATCTTAGCGCTTGATTATGTATCTGATGATTGTCTATCTGATTGTTTTGATCAGAGTCCTGTACACTTCGAAAAATTTCGTTAGGGTACCATTTTTGTTTCACCCTTTGTTATCATCAAAATCTTAGAGATATATTGTAGAACTAAATTTGTTCTTACATTTACTAATGTGTTATGTAGCCACGACAGTTTCTCCCTTACTTGAGTCCTGATCCGATTGTTTATTATTGATGCCTAGGAATTAGTTTATTTCACAATCTCCAAGAAGAATCTGATGATTATTGAAGAAGTTTTGTGGTTTTTGACTTGTTCTGGAAAGTCATAGTATTCCCAGTAGAGCATCTGGTTCTCTTCAATCAGAGTTTTACCTCTTGGACCCCGACGGAGTGTCGTCTTCTGATGGAAGTCCTCTCATTCCTAGCAGTGCTTGGTTCTGAGCTGTAATGTTGATGTCCCCTGCAATGTTGTCTCTCAATTGATATGATTTTGACTTAAAATTCCCCACATGTTTGACTTGTTAGGATCCTCAGCAGATCCCTCTTTATCCTCAGCATGATTGGTTGATATTTTTCAACAGTGCTCTCTTCCCTTGACGAAGTTTTCCATGATTGGTTGGATGCATGTTCTTTATGTCTTTCCCCAGCCAGAGTTGAGTTTATTCTGGACTAGATGATTTATTTTCATCCCTAGCAGCTTCTCTAGTGGTTGTTGCCATCTATTTGAGATTAGCATGGTATTTAGTTGTGATGATTCAAATCTTCGGTATTTGTATCCTTTGTGCTTATTCATCGGCATAATCATGTACATACTCACACCTACACATCAATATATCACAACATCAGATATTTCATTGTGCATTTTTTATCGCATTGATCTTTCTTCAGATCCCCTGCTTTGGTGATATTATTTCCCCATGCAAATTCGGTGTGTCTGTCATCCCTCAATTGTAGAGTGTCAACCCCTTAAGCAGAAAACGTTTCTCCTTTCTCCTTCTGCACTGAGATATTTCCTCGTGGATGATTATTATTTCAGTTTCCTCCCTAGTTCATTATCTGGATGGAACCATTCCCCTTGAGTTATATCCTCATTGGTTCGAGTCTTGTTTGACTGTTTGTTTCTAGTTCTTACCTAGATAGATCTTTTTGTCCCCAAAGGTTTATTACCTAGTAAATGGTAATATTCTCCTTGGTGTTGAGTACTTTACCTGTGTTAATTTACCCAGTAACCGGTAAAAGGTAATTTACTTCTTTGTATTTCTCCATCGGATTCGTTCTCACGTTTCCCTAACAAGTCAATCCTTGATATGTTCATCCTAACCGATGACGGATATTCTTCCTGTCTGGTATTCTACCTATAATGGTAAGTTCATGACCGTCAAGCTATGGATAAACTTGACGTTAGTAAAACCAGAGTCGCCACTTCGCTTTTGTTGTTTCCAAATGAAAAGGGAAAAGTTCAAACAAAACCCAAAGATAAGAAATTTTAAAATCAAAACTAATAAAATGCCAGAGATTACAAGTAAGGGGGTTGATTACACAGGGAAGGTGTTAGCATCCAAAGTGTCCTAGGTACTCATAGGGAGCCCTTTTTATGTGCAAGTGATTTCGTCTAAATGATGTTTGATAAAATATAGAGTGGGGGGGGGGGGGGTGAGAGAAGAATTCATTGATTATATTTTTTTGTATTTAACAAAACCTTCGGTCTTATGCCTACATACTATAAGACCCCAATTTTGATCCTAAGATCCCTCATGCTATCTCATCATACACATTAACATTGGGATCACACCTTGGCATCCTCCTTACTCCTTATTCATTGGGTTTGCATTGGGAGAGATCACAAAGTATCATGTGATTGTATCATACTTTGTATTTTATCATTTTTACTAACCAAAATACCAAAAATATGTCTTTGTATAATCTAACTCTTTTGTAGGTAGAGCATGTGCTCACCTTTGATTTATCAAGCTCACATCTTAGGAGTTCAATCAAGAATTGTTTTACTATGGATCTAAGCATCATATATGAATCCCCATGATCTTTACATGTTATTTTGATCAAGAAATAATCAAGAGTTTGGAATTGGTTGGCCTTGGAAACCCTAATTCATCTGGGTATCTTGTGTAACTTCTTCAACAACCTTCTTTATCAATTGATCAAATATTTCAAGGAATACTTCACATTACATCATATTATGCATATATGATCCTCCATGAGTCCCAAAAGTCAAGAGAATGGCAAGCTAGCAAGTTGGTTCATGGTGGTTAACCAGAGGGATTCATCTGATCAAAACTGGGGTTCCTTAGACCTTATCTCCTACAAATTTTGTCATATTAAAATGATTCCAAGAGAAATGTTATTCTAAATGACAAGCCAAACAACTTTCATGTTTATTTCTAGAGCTAGTTTTGCTCGGAAAGTCATTTTTTATGGTGAAAGATTATAGGTCATTTTGTCTAAACCCTAATTTGGAGGTCAACTTCCCAAGGCCATAATTTGCTCAATTTTTATGAGATGAAATATTTCCAAGTTTCACAATCAAATTAAATATGTCTACTTAAACTTTGATGTTTGGAGGAAGATAAAATTCAACTTTTATATGCATGTGATATGAGGATATATTATAGGTCATTTTGGACCAATGTCATTGAACAAGTGATTTTCCTCAACTTCAAAAAATGCATAACTCCATCATATTAAATACAAATGAGGTAAAATTTATGACCATTTTGAAGTAATTTTAGAGAGATACAACTTTGATGAAGAAATGTTTCTCATTTGAAGCCCACATAAAAAGTTAACCAAGATGGAATAAGTGAACATATGGCTTGACACTTAGAATTTTTTTTGACATGTTTGATTTTCCCAATTTCCACCTCAAACTTCGTCATGATACAAGCTTCAAATGAAAAAGTGTTCAACATGAAAGTTGTTCCTCTTAATATAACCTTTCCAAAAAGTCCAGTTTCATCCCATTTGGATAAAGTATGAGTGACTTGCACATGGCTTGAATATGGATGACCATTTGGCATAATTGAACTTGCACTCCTAATACACAATTGCATGGCTTACCAATGTGACTTCAGCAATGTTAGTACTCATTGTTGGACCTGAAGAGATGATTACATGGGCCTATAACACGCCCATGCATCCATGCAATGTACATTGCTATTTTTGGAACTTATTTTCAAGTGTGCATTTAGCAATCATATGGCTATAAATAGAGCCCTCCATGCTCAGAATCAAGGACCCTGCGCGCCATCTTTCAATCCCAATCTCTAAAACCCTCTCATTCAAAGGATAACCTTGAGAATTTCCATTGGAATTTGAGTTTGAATCTCCACTGTTTTGAGATTCAAATCTCCAAGAGTCTTGTACCTTTTGCTGATTCATTTCCATTCCATCAAGTGTCCAGAGTAAGATCAAGAGATTAGAAGCAAGATCGTGTTCATACAGACCTGCATTTAAGGTATTTTCCAAAAAAAATCATCTCTTTGATTCTCACTCAATTCTCCATAATTCTTCTTAATCTTTGGTTGTCTGAAGTCCTACCAATGTAGGCAACAAGATTGAGTTTCTTTTAGGTCAAATCGAAGCAACTCAGATCATGATCCTCAAAATTCAACTCCCTGTATCTTTCAATATACTTGGAGTTAGGAAAAATTGAGGCCAAATTCGAGCTCCTGAGCATTTTTACTTTAAATTCATGTCCTTCTTTTTAATTTTGGTGATGGTTGTGAGTGAACCAGTTCGGTGAAGCTCACCGGAGAAGGAGACCAGAGCTTTGGCTCTGGTGGTGTGCTGGCGTTCATCTGAACCACAGGTTCCTTTTGAAATATTTTAATCTCGTGCATTGGTTTTGAATACCATCCCTGCAGCGCTTTGAATCGTGTCCATCATGGAACGTACACTGAGGCCCACTTGATCTGCCACCTCAATTAATGAGGGAAATCAAGTGGTCCACATTTTTTTACTATTTTCTGATTTTCGTTTTATTTGGTTTATTTTCATTAATTCATATTAATTTTAATATTGATCCAAAACATATGAGAGTTTCACCAAAAAAATTTAAATAAATTTCTCTTTCATTTTCTGAATTAAAATTATTTTTTGGATCATTATTAATATTTTTATAATTTAATTGTTTTTGTGAATATTTTAAATTGTTTAAAAATAGTTTTAAGTTTCCAAAATTAATGAATTTTTTTCTCCAAGGTCCTTTGACCTTGTTTACCTATGATAAATCTCATAGACATTTATTTGATGTTTTGATGAGGTTTTAGGATTTTGACCAACCGTAATTTAATTTAATGCATTATTTAATTGATCTTAATTGTTTAAATGCAAAATAAATTGTGTTGAGCTTTTGATATTGACTTGTTGAATTTGACTTGTGTTGTTGGGCCTTGGTCAAGGTTGATTTGACTTTGTTGAGTTAAAATCATTGGATTTAGGGGATTGATGAAATGGTCATTTCATCTTCCAAAATGAATGAATGATTTTAATTTGATAAAAGTCCTCCTTTGACCAATTTTTGTTGATTCCATTTCCCCTCCCTTTTCATCTCAATCTCATTCTCTTCTCATTTATTTCATGGACCTATGATGTCTCTATATCCTAAGGTTAGTTGATTGCAAAATCAACATAAGTGTGGATGAGATTAGGCCCACCCCTTTTGTATATTCTTTTAAGTGTGATATGTTTTAGGAGTATGGTTCATAATACCATATCTCTAACATGCATGAACACTAAAATTTCTATTGCCCGACCTCAAATAGTTGTGACTTCTACATAAGTCCAATTATGATTGCTTAACATATCACTAAATTGTTGACACAAAAGGCATAACATTCTAGTAAGTGAGATTGTAAGCCTCCTCTCTTTCATGGGATTGTGTGGAAACTTGGCCTTTTTTCCTTCCTTTGGAAGATGTCTTGGTTCAAAGATCCATGCTTGTGAATAGTGGGTTGAGTGTTCTCCAAAGAATGACTTAAACAAAAGCAAAAGCAATACCAACTTCTAATCAACTAACAACTAACATTTAATTTCAAGTCATTTACTTTTATGCACTTTAATTCTAAGTCTTTATTCATTTGCCATTATTCATACCATTTAACTTGTTTACTTTAATGACATTCTCACTTTGCTCATTTATCTTGTTATTATATTGTGATTGTATATACTTGTTTGTGTTTGTGGTCTTTTGACCTTAACGTACATAATAACAAAAAAAAACCTTAAAAGACATTTTTTGTGGACTGTTGGATTGCTCTGAGATATTGGACTTAGAATTAGGCAACACTCCCTATGCAAAAGGACTTTGCCAATGCCAACTTTCATGAAACCAAGTGCATGTGGATTCAAACTTCATCTGAAGCAAGTATTGAATATCCATTTGCGTTCATCTGCTACATGATCTTGTTGAAGCTGTTATTTTGAACCTGGGCCTAGTGCCTATCTTTGAGTTTATTTGATACATGGGAGTTTTTGAAGAAGATCATGGAATTGCTAAGATTGGATGTGGCTATCTTTATTTGATGCCTTTCTCTTCATCTTTCTATTTATGTATTGATATTGCTTGATTCTAAAGTCCAATGGAAATTTGGGTTTCTATATGACATTCTTGTCTATTGGATTGCAGCCCATTGGTCAGATCTTTTCAACTCTTAACTTTTAATTTTTGCTTAAGATTAGTCTCTTCATATCTTCCCCACCTCTTTAATTTCAAATCTCTACCCCCTTTTAAAATCTTCTTTACTTGTGTTTTTTAAATTAGACCATATTGCAAATTAGAAACTTTGGCCTTATGCCATTGCATTTTTAAACCCTTTTTTTGATCAAATTTGTAAATGAACTTAACTATACTTGACTTAAAAAATCAAAAGACAAAAAATATTTAACACTCATTCAAACCTTTTTAGGCATTTTGTGCCTTTGTGAAACTTAAATTTTTGTTAAAAGCAATGCATCCACTTTGAAATTGTTACCACGAACTACGAGGTTTTGATCCATCATTTTATGTTGGTACGTAGGCACAAGTCTGAAGGTCTTGTCAAACACAAAAATATAATTAATGGATTCTTTTCTCATCCCTCCACTCTATTTATTGCAAACATTATTTTGTACAAAAATACATATGAACACAAAAGAGGGCTCCTTAGGAGTACCTAGGACACTTTGGGTGTTAACACGTTCCATCTGTGTAACCAACCCCTTTACCTATAATCTCTGGCATTTTATTAGTTTTGAGTTGAAAACTTCTTATCTTTTGGGTTTTGTTCGTACTTTTCCCTTTTCCGTTAGAAACAATAAAAGCGCGATGGCGACTCTGGTTTAATTGACGTCTAGCTTACCCATAGCTTGATGATCATGAATTTACCGCTACACGTACCAACATAAAAATGAGGGATCAAAACCCTGTAGTTCATTGTAAAAATATCAAAGAAGTTGGTGAGTTGATTTTAATCAAAAATTTAATGATAAGACATAAAAGGCCAAAGTTTGAATGGGGTTGTTAATTCTTTTTGTCTTTTTTTGAAATTAAAGTCAATATTGTTAAGTTCACTTACAAGCTTGATTAAGAAAAGACTTTAAAATTCATTGGCATAAGGCCAAAGTTTCTGTTGGTTCTTATGTTGGCAGCAATTTTGGTAAAACCTAGAGTGTTCACAAGTTGTCACATGTGTTGTCTTAACATAAGATAACTTGTACCTGTTGGATGTTTAAAATGTGATTATGCAGGATTTTACTGAGATGTCAAACCTAATATCATGACATCTGTATACAGAATATTCAGTCTGAATGTTATGTATTATGTGATTGCGTTTTTAATGCAAATCTATGTTTGATTGATGAGATGACTGAACACGCTATCAATCAATAATTACAACGAGATTAACTTATTTTCCAAAGAGATCTAATCAACTGTCATGAGAAAATATGAATGGAAAATAGTTTTAGGGTTTTATGATGTCCAAGCCCAGCCAAATGCTTCTATAAAAAGGACATGGAAAACCTGATTTGATACACAAGAAATAACGAACGAAATATTGAGAGAGAATAAGGGTTTTAGTCTTGTGTGGTCGTGTGAATTGTAAGCCATTCAATTCATCCATAGATGATTGAATTGGTCTGATTTTTGAGTTGTAATTTATCACTCTAAGCTTTTAAGTATGAGTATGTGCCTACTTGATTGAAGCTGTTAAGTAAGATCAAGTGTGTGTCTTTGAAGAGTGTCTTCTTTTCATTGTAATTCTTGTTTTATATGACTGATGTGATTGAGGAGGAGTGAGTGGGATCTCATATCTAAGAGTTCTTATGTAGAAGTCACACGGGTAGAGATTAGGTGAAAAAGACTATAAATTGAAGTTGTTTACTGAGAGTCTTTGAACTGATTCTATTTAGTGGATTTTCTTCCTGGCTTGGTAGCTCCCAGACATAGGTGAGTTTGCACCGAACTGGGTTAACAATTGCTTGTGTCTCTTGCATTAATGTTCTTTATCTTTTATCCTGTTTATATTGTTCAGATATTAGTGTCGTGACATTACCTTCGACATCTCATATCTATAAAATGTCAAAGATTACAAGTAAGGGGGTTGGTTACACAGAGGGAAGGTATTATCACCCAAAGTGTCATAGGTATCCTAGGGAGCCCCTTTTTGTGTGCAAGTGTTTTTAGTTGAAAAAGATGTTTGTGGAAAATTGAATGTGGGGATGAGAAAATAATTTATTTATTTACAATTTTTGTGTTTGACAAGACCTTCGGTCTTATGCCTACGTACCAAAATAAAAATAAGGGATCAAAACCTCGTAGTTCGTGGTAAAAATTTCAAAGATTGGTGGATTGATTTTTTAACAAAAGCTTAAAGATATTTTGTTATCAATAAGAGAATACTCAACCAAGCATCCACCGATAATGAGGGCTTTGCAACATTTAAGAGGGAGAGCTCCAACTTGGATTTAATCAACAAGTATACCACTAACCCCTAATAAATGGAAAAACTTATAATCAATATATCATAGAATGGGAGAATTATATCTCAACCAAAGATAATTCAAATCTAAATACTTTATTTTAAAAAAGTTTAAAAGAAAAAGGCACAAAATGGCCAAAAGGATTAGATGAGGTTGTTAGTTCTTTTGAGTCTTTTTGAAAATAATGTCAACATGATTAAGTTTATTCACAAGTTTGATTATGAAAATATTTTTAAAAAAACAATGGCATAAGGCCAAGGTTTCTACTCATTAAAACAATCCTAAGTTGAAAATAGAAACAAAGAAGGTTTTGAAATGAGGGAGCGATTTTGAAATTTAAGAAGGAGAGGAAGAGATGAAGGGACTATCCTAGACAAGATTTAAAAGTTTAGAGTTGAAAAGATCTAACCAATGGGAAGCATCCACAAGATAATAGTGTCATATAGAAACCCATTTCCTTTGGACTATTGAGCAAGCAACAAGCATAATCATCCAAGCAATTAATGAGAAGACCAATGGTATCAAATAAAGATAACCAAACATCCAAGCAGGCACACCAAAAGCATGCAGTCTTAAATGTCTTTTAGATGTATCAGATGAAATATCCCTTGAAACATACTCAAAGAGAAACATCAGATGATATCAATAAGATCAAAATAACAATTCAGACAAGCGAGGATGAGTATAACAGATAAATTAAAGGAGTATCTCAAGACTTGTATCAGATTAATGGAATTGGCCAAGAAATGGTCTCAAATAATGGCATTGGCCAAGTCCTTCCATAACTCAGGGATGTTGCATACTCTAAGTCCATAATGTCAACTCAAGCCTCAGATAGAGGTCCAATAGTCCACAAATATATTTTTTAGGGTTTTTTTTGTTATTAAGTATTTTAAGGTCCTAAGACCACAAACAAAAACAAAGTCACAATCACAAAAGTATATCACAAGCACAAGATAATGGCTCAAGTGAGCAAAGTGAAAATTACTGAAACATAAATAAATTGCATGAATGTAAATGACAATGAATGATAAATTTCAAGAATTTAAATTGCATTAAAGTAAATGACATTAAAAATAAAGTCAATATAAAGAAAGGTTAGTGAATGTTAGTGGAAGAAGGAATTGTTCAAGTCATTTTTTGGAGAACACTCAATCATCCACTCACAAGCATGAAGATATGAACCTAGACATCATTAAGGAGAAGGGCTCCAACTTGGATAAAATCAACAAGTATGCCACTAGCTCTCATAAATGGAAAATAGGTCAAATCTTCACACAATACCATGAGGAAGGGGAGACTTAAAATCTCACTTATAAAAATGCTATTGCTCTCAAGACAAATTTAGCGCTATGTTAAACAATCGTAATGGGACTTATGTAGAAGTCACAACTATCTGAGGTTCAGAAATAATAATATTGGTGTTAATGCATGCTACTGACAAGGTATAAAATACCAAGCTCCTAAAGCATACCACAAACAAAAATAAGAAGGGATGGACATATCTCAATCAAGCTTATGTAGATTCATCTGACACAAGGTCATTGATGAATCAATTAGCATTTGATCTTTTAAGAAATCATTGGTCATGAAGTGAATGGGAAAGAAATGAGATGAAGATGAAGATATGAGGTGAAAGAGATCCCAAATTGATCAAGGGATGAACCTAACTTGATCAATACTATCCATTCATCTTGAGTGATGAAGTTCAAACTTCATCAACCCCATAAATCCAATAGTATTGATCAAATTGAAGCCCAATTAAACCAAGGTCAAGGCCAAACAGAAGTTAAGTCAACACAAAATCAATCAAATAACTCAACACAATTTTAAAGCAATCAAACAATTTAAATTCAATTTTCAAATGAAGAAAAATAATTTTAAAAGGGGAAAACGTCAAATCCCTTCAAATCGCCAAGTAAATGGCCAAGGGATTTATCATAGGTCAAACAAGGTCAAAGGACCTTAGACTAATTTTTTGGGAATTTTTGAAAGTCAAAAGTATTTAAAATCAATTAAAAACATGTCAAAAATCACAAAATTCACTAAAAATATCAAACTCAATTCAAAAATTAATTTTAATTCAGAAATGGGAAGAGGAAATTATTTGTGAAATTTTGGTGAAAGTTCCATATTTTTTGGATTGAAATTGAAATTATAGTGAATTAAATGAGAAAATTCTATTTAAAATATTAAATCAAAAAATTAAATAAATAAATAAAACAAGGACCATCAGACCTCCCTCATTAATTGAGGTGGTAGATCTGAATTTGAAGCTAGATCTCGATCCAATAACACTTAGCCTTGCTCCTTTTTACTTGCAGGAGGTGATTGAGATGAAAAAGGATGTGAACCCTTGGAGTTATAGTTCACAAACATAATTTTAACTAGAGTCTTGATTTCAAGAAATATTCAAGGTGTTCTTTCAATGGTGGCTATGGGGTTGATTGGCAAAGCTTGGGCAATGTTCTCCTCCAATTCTGAGGCAATGTACATGTATTTATAGGCTCATGAATTCATTTACACACCATTTAAAATTTGAATCATAAAATAGCAAGTTGTGTGCATGGGTGCATGTGCATATTCTTAGGACCAAATAATGATTATGATCAGTCCAAATTCGTGAACAAATAATGTTGAGATCATAACATGAGAGCATGCAAAGTAGTTTAACATTTGAGTTCAAAAATTGCCAAATTGGGCCATGCAAAGAAGCCATGTGCAACTCTCTCAATTTTGATACAAATGGAATGATCTTGTACTCTTTGGAAGGCTACCATCATGTGGAACAACTTTGATGTTGGGACTTGTTCCATTTGAAGCTTGTAACATGATGAGATATGGCCTTTTAGTTAGAGGAAACAAACATACTTGAAAAATTGTCTAAGTTAAAAGTCAAATGACCCATTTTTCAACCTTGAATAAGTTTTGCTATGAGATTCAAATGATTTTGGTTCCTTCTTAAAAGTTGTATCTATTTCAATTATATTCAAGTTGGTCACAATTTGAAAACCATTTAGAGATTGCATGATGGAGTTATGGATTTTAGAAGTTAACTAAAATTGCTTGTTCAATGATGATGTAGTTGACTTTCAAGTAGAATTTTACCTTTCTCAAAGAATAAATGTTGAATAATACATCTTGAATTTGATCATGAAACTTGGATCATCTTCATATAATAAAAACTGAGGAAGTTATGATTTTTGGAAGTTGACCTTCTATCTAGGGCACATACAAAATGACCTATAATCTTTCACCATAAAAAATGACTTTCTAATAAAAATTAGCTCTTGGTGTCAACATGAAAGTTGTTTGAAATGTCATAATGAGTAACTGTTCTCTTGGAATCATTTTCATATGACAAAAAGTTTAGGAGACAGGGTCTAGCGAACCCTAGATCTGACTAGTTGACTTTTCTGGTCAACCTCATTTAGCTAACTTGCAAACTTTAAGTTCCTTTTCTCTTTGGGGCTCATGGAGGATCATATATGCTTATGATGAAGTAAAATGGAGTATCCCTTGATATATTTGACCAATTGTTGAAGAAAATTGCTAAGGAAGGCACACAAGATACTATGGCGGTAGATTCATGACCATTAAGTTATGGATAAACTTGACGTCAATAAAACCAG
The DNA here is from genome assembly GCF_024323335.1 of Lathyrus oleraceus. NCBI lineage: Eukaryota > Viridiplantae > Streptophyta > Magnoliopsida > Fabales > Fabaceae > Lathyrus > Lathyrus oleraceus. The sequence continues at coordinate 51,075,902 of NC_066579.1, read as the reverse complement.
AGTCACCATCGTGATTTTATTGTTTTCAAAGGAAAAGGGAAAATTACGAACAAAACCCAACGATAAGAAGTTTTCAAATCAAAACTAATAAAATGCCAGAGATTACAGGTAAGGGGGTTGGTTACACAGAGGGAAGGTGTTAGCACTCAAAGTGTCCTAGGTACTCCTAGGGAGCCCTTTTTTATATGTGTATGTGTTTTTGGTATAAAATATGTTTGAGAAAAATAAAGTGTGGGGATGAGAAAAGAATTCATTGATTATATTTTTGTGTTTGGCAAGACCTTTGGACTTGTGCCTACGTACCAACATAAAAATGAGGGATCAAAACCTCGTAGTTCGTGGTAACAATTTCAAAATGAGTGGGTTTCTTTTAATAAAAGGTTAATAAGAAAGGCACAAAGGGCCCAAAAGTTTGAATGAAGTTATTAGTTCTTTTTATATTTTGAAACATTAAGTCAATATCATTAGATTTATTTACAAGTTTGATTTAAGAAAGAGTTTTAAATATCAATGGCATAAGGCCAAAGTTTCTAATCATTAAAACATGTCTAAATTTGAAATCACGAGCAAAGAAAAGTTTAACGGGGGAGATATTTTTGAAATTTAAGAAGTGGGAGGAGATGAAAAGGCTATCCTAAGCATAAAATTAAAAGTTAAAAGTTGAAAAGATCTGATCAATGGGATGCCATCCAACAGACAAGAATGTCATATAGAAAACCCATTTTACCTTTGGACTTTGAATCAAGGAATTATCAACAAACAATTAGCAATATCAGACATCATGAAGATCAAGGCATCAAATAAATATAGCCACATCCAAGAAAGCAAATCCATAGCTAGCAGTCTTCTTTATCTTCTCATGTATTAGATGAAATACTCCTTGATCGACTCAAAGAAAAGCATCAGACACAAGTTCAAAATAACAACTTGCATCAAGACTATGTAGCAGATGAGTTTAAATAAATCCCAAGACTTGCATTAGATGAAGGCTCAGTTCACAATAACTTGGTCTAAGAATGTTGGCATTGGCCAAGTCCTTTTTGCACAGGGAATGTTACCTAGTTCTAAGTCCAAAAGTTCAGATGAAGGTCAACAGTCCACCAAACATTTTTTAGGGTTTTTGTTGTTTATTAAGTATTTTAAGGTCCTAAGACCGTAAACACCATCAAAATACACAAACAAAATATATACAATCATAATATGTGGCACAAATGAGCAAAGTGAAAATGGCATAAACATAAACAAGTTAAATGAAATGTAAATGACAATGATTGATAAATGACTAGAAATTACTTTGCATAAAGTAAATAACTTAAAATTAAAGCAATATTAATAAGAGTTAGTCAAATGTTAGTCAAAGTTAATTGAATGTTGTAAGACCCCAATTTTGACCCTAAGATCCCTCATGCTATTTCATCATATGCATTAGCTTTGGGATCACACCTTGGCATCCTCCTTACCCCTCATATATTGGGTTTGTATTGGGAGAGGTCACCAAGCACATTATGATTGTATCATATTTTGTTTTTCATTATTTACTAACCAAAATACCCCAAATATGTCAATGTATAGTTTGTTGCTTTTGTAGGTAGTGTGTGTGTCCACCAATGTCTCATCAAGCTCATATCTAGGGTTTAAGACCCTCAATGCAAGGAGATCAATCAAGCGATGGTTCACATTGACTCTAGATACCATATATGGATCCCCATGGTCTTCACATATCATTTTGATCAATAATTGATCAAGAGTTTGAAGCTTGTTTGACTTGGAATCCCTAATTCATCTGGGTATCTTGGGTGACCTCTGTAGTGGGAAATTCATGATCATCAAGCTATTGACAAGCTAGATATCAATTAACAAGAGTTGCCACCGCGCTTTTATGGTTTCCAAGAGAAAAGGGAAAAAACACGAACAAAACCCAAATAGTAAGAAGTTTTCAAATAAAAACTAATAAAAGTCAGAGATCACAGGTAAGGGGGTTGGTTACACAGAGGGAAGGTGTTAGCACCCAAAGTGTCCTAGGTACTCCTAGGGAGCCCTTTTTGTGTGCATACGTATTTTATACAAGGTGATGTTTACAAACAAATAGAATGGGGGGTGAGAAAAGAATTCATTAATTATATTTTTGTGTTTGACAAGACCTTCGGACTTGTGCCTACGTACCAACATAAGAATGAGAGATCAAAACCTCGTAGTTCGTGCTATAAATTTCAAAATGAGTGTGTTGGTTTTTTTAACAAAATTTAAGTTTGAAAGGCACTAAGGCCTAATAATGGTTTGAATGAGTTAGTTCTTTTTGTCTTTTTGAAAGTTTAAGTCAAGTATAGTTAAGTTTATTTACAATTTTGATTTAAGAAAAGAAGTTTGAAAATGCAATGGCATAAGGGAAGGTTTATATCTTTTTTGCAAAAGTGGTCAAAGTTTAGAACAAAAGTAGTTCACACAAAGAATTTTTTGAAAATGGAGGGAGAGATTTTGAAATTAAAGAAATGGGGAGAAGATGAAGAGACTATCCTATGCACAAAACTTAAAAGTTTAAAGTTGAAAAGATCTGACCAAATGGGTAGCAATCCAATAGACAAGTGTGTCAATAGAAACCCAGAATTCCCTTGGACTTTTAGAATCAAGCAACACAGAAATGCGCAATTAATATCTTGAAGAGCAAGGCATCAAATAAAGATGGCCTCATCCAAGCTTATCCACTTCAATGATCTTCTTCAAAATATCCCATGCAACAGATGAATTCCACAAGTCACAGATTCAACATAACAGCCTAACAATGATTAATGTTGCAGATGAACTGGAGAGATCTTGAATGATGTATCAGATGAATTCAAATTGCAAGCACTTGGTTCTTCACAAATTGGCATTGGCCAAGTCCATTAGCAAAGGAATGTTGCTTAAGTTCTAAGTCCAATTGGTCCACAGATCAAGCCAACAGTTCACTCAAAAAGTTTTTTAGGGTTCTTGTTTTTATCATGTACATTAAATGGTCAAAGACCACACAAACAAACAAAGCAACATAAACAAAATATATCACACAATATGGTCCAAGTGGACAAAGTGAAAATTGCATTAACATAAACAATTAGAATGATATGTATAATGGCAAATGATATAAAGTGCTAAAAGTAAATTGCATTAAAGTAAAAGCTTGAAAGTAAAAGTTAATAGTTAGTAAGTTAGTAGTTAGTTTTGTTTTGCTTTTGATTTCAAGACATTCTTTGGAGAACACTCAACCCACTTACCACAAGCATGGATATTTGAACCAAAACATCTTCCAAAGGAAGGAAAGAAGGCCAAGTTTCCACACAATACCATGGAAGAGGGGAGACTTACAATCTCACTAACTAGAATGCTTATGCCTTTTGTGTCACAAATTTAGCGCTATGTTAAGCAATCGTAATTGGACTTATGTAGAAGTCACAACTATTTGAGGTCGGGCAATAGACTTTTGGTGTTAATGCATGTTGGAGACATAGTATTATGAACTATTCTCATTAAACATACCACACACAAAAAATATGCAAAAGGTGTGGCCTAATCTCATCCATACTCATGTTAATCTTTCAATCAACTAGTATTAGGACTTTGAGATGTCATTGGCCAAATGAAAATGAATGGATGAAGAAGGGGAATTAGATGAAGAGGGAAAGGGATGAATGAGATCACAAATTGGTCAAAGGAGGACTTTTGCCAAATTACTATTATTCATTCATTTTGGGAGATGGAATGTACATTCCATCAGTCCCCTAAATCCATGATATTTACTTGACAAAGTCAAATCAGCCTTGACCAAGGCCCAACAACAAACAATAAACTCAAACAAGTCAATACAAATGGTCAACACAATTTAAATGACATTTATTCAATTAAAAATAATAAAATAATGCATTAAATTCAAATATGTTTGGTCCAAATCCTAAAATCTCATCAAAACACCAAAGAAATGGCCATGCGATTTATCATAGGTCAAACAAGGTCAAAGGACCTTGGAGAAAAAATTTCATAATTTTTGGACATTTAAAAATATTTTTAAACAATTAAAAACAAATGCAAAATCAATTAATTCATGAAAAATATTAATAATGATCCAAAAAATAATTTTAGTTTAGAATATGAAAGAGAAAAATATTTGAAATTTTTTGTTGAAAGTCCCATATTTTTTGGATCAATATTGAATTTAATATGAATTATTGAAGAAAATGCAATTAAAACAAAAATCAGAAAATCCAAAAATACGTGGACCATCAGATCTCCCTCATTAATTGAGGTCGCACAAATGATGATCCAAAACGCGCGTTCCACAAGTTCCTTAGTCAACTGCGTGGCATAGATGGTAATCAAAATAAGCGCTCATGATTAAAACGTGGCATATGGATCCTGTGGTTCAGATGCAAGACACATCATCGCCGGAGCCAGAGCTCCGATCATCTTCTCCGGTGAGCTTCACCGGACTGGTCATTATGAACCATCATCAAAAAAAGAAACAGGGACATGTTCTTAAAGAGAAAATGGCGTTGAGCTCGAATCTAACCTCCAATTCCTCCAATTCCAAATATATTAAGAGATATGTGGAATTGAAAAATGAGGTACATGATCTGAGTTGCTTCGATTTGACCTCAAAGCAACTCAATCTTCTTGCCTACATTGGTAGGACTTCAGACAACTCAAGTATCAATTGAATTGAGCAATAAATTGATAGAATCGAAGAGTTTAAAATTTCTGCAAATTACCTTCAATGGAGGTCTGAACTTGATGGATCTCGATCTGAATTGCACTTGGACTCACTCTAATTGCTTGCAAGAGAGGAATGGTAAGGTTTAGAAGCAATGGACTCCTGGAGAATTGAATTCCAAAATAGTGGAGATTCAAGCTCAAATTCAAATGAATTTATCAAGGTTATCCTATGAGAGTGAAGGGTTTTCAATGGAGATTCAAAGCTAGCGCAATGTGTGTGTTATTTCTGAGCAAATGGAGCTGTATTTATAGAGGAATCAAGTGATATTTGCACACTCATTTCCACTTTCTAAAATTGGCAAATGATGATGCCATGCTGCATGGGTGCGCATAGGCCCATGAATTGATGGTTTGAAGGTCCAATTTGAAGTTCAGATGCTTTGAAGATTGATTGGATTGCAAGGCACATGTGCATTGTTGCTTGAAGTTGGATCCATGCCAAATGATATCAGCCTGTTTAAGCCATGTGCAGCCTATGCATTTCAAGTCCAAAATGAATGAATTTGAGCTCTTTGGAAAGGTGAGATCAAGAGGAAAAAGTTTGATGTTGAACACTTTTTCATTTGAAGCTTGGAACTTGGAGAAATTTGAGGTGGAAGTTTGGAAAAATTGGACATATCAAAACTTTTCTAAGTGTCAAGCCATATGTCTCAATATTCCACCTTGCTTAACTTTTTATGGGAGCTTCAAATGAGAAAAGTGTCTTCATCAAAGTTGTATCTCTCTCAAACACCTTCACAATGGTCACCAATTTCATTTCATTTGAATTTGAAATGATAGAGTTATGCATTTTTGAAGTTTGGAAAAATCACTTGATCAATGGTATAGGTCAAAAGTGACCTATAATGTAGCCTCATATCACATGCTCAAAAAAGTTGAATTAGCTCCCACTCAAAACATAAAAGTTTAAATAGACACATTGAATTTGATTGTGCAAATTGTAAATATTTCATCTCATAAAAATTGAGTAAGTTATGGGCTTAGGAAGTTGACTTTCAAATTAGGGTTTAGACAAAATGACCTATAATGTTTCAACATAGAAAATGATTTTCCAAGAAAACATAGCTCTAGGTATCAACATGAAAGTTGTTTGGAATGTCATTTAGAGTAATGTTTCTCTAGGAATCATTTTCATATGGTGAAAATTGTAGGAGATAGGGTCTAGGGAGACCCAGTTTTGATTAGATGAATTCATCTGGCCAACCACCATCAAACAAGTTGCTAATTTCCAATTCTCTTGACTTTCTTGGCTCATGATAGATTATATATGTATAAGATGATTAAATTTGAAGTTTCCCTTGAGAAATTTGATCAATTTGTGTGATAGCTTGTTGGAGAAGTTACTCAAGATACCTAGTCAAACTAGGGTTTCCAAGGCAAATCACCCTCAAACTCTTGAAGAAAACTTGATCAACATAACGTGTAGAGAACATTGGGACTCATATATGATGTTTATAACCATTCTTGAATCAACTCTTGGTTTTTCTCTTTGTTCATGAGGGTCTCAAACCCTAGTTGAGATCATGCCTTACCTACAAAAGAGTTAGATAAATGTAAAAACATATTTTTGGTATTTTGGTTAGTAAAAAATGATAAAATAAAAGCATGATATAATCACAATATCCTTGGTGATCTCTCCCAAAACAAACCCAATGAAAAGGGGTAAGGAGGATGCCAAGGTATGATCCCAATGCTAATGTTTATGATGGAATTACATGAGGGATCTTAGGGTCAAAATTGGGGTCTTACAACCTCCTCAACATGTTTCCTCATCAATTGATCAAATATTTCAAGGTATTATTCATATTACATCATATCACACATATATGATCCTCCATGAGTCCCAAATATTAAAATAATGTCAAGCTAGCAAGGTGGTTCATGGTGGCTAACCAAAGAAAGTCAACAGATCAAAACTGGGGTTCCCTAGACCCTATCTCCTACACTTTTTGTCATATGAAAATAATTCCAATAGAAATGTTACTCATAATGACATTCCAAACAACTTTCATGTTTAAGTATAGAGCTTGTTTTGCTTGGAAAGTCATTTTTTATGGTGAAATATTATAGGTCATTTTGTCTGAACCCTATTTAGGAGGTCAACTTCCCAAGACCATAACTTGCTCACTTTTTACGAGCTAAAGGCCATTAAAATTCCATGATTAAATTCAATATGTCCTCTTCAACTTTGATGTTTAGAGGAAGTTCAAGTTCAATTTGAAAATTGATGTTCCAAGAGGAAACATTATAGGTCATTTTGGGCCATTACCATTGGACAAGTGATTTTCCTCAACTTCTAAAATTTATAACTCCTTCATGCAAAATCCAAGTGAGGTCAAATTTGTGATCAAATTGAATAGGTTTGAAAGAGATACAACTTTTATGAAGGAACATTTTCCATTTGAAGTCCATAACAAAAGTTATTCAAGGTGGAGGAAGTGAACATTAGACTTGGTACTTAGAAAAATGTCATATATGATTGATTTTCCAAACTTCCACCTCAAAATTCATTATGATACAAGCTTCAAATGGAAACGTGTTCAACATGAAAGTTGTTCCCCTTGATCCCGTCTTTCCAAAAAGTGTAAGATCATCTCATTTGGTTAAAAATTGAAGGACTTGCGCATGGGTGTAATGCATGGTACCATTTTGAAGATTCTCATGACCAATTTCCATTCCATATTGCATGGCTTAATGAATTGCTTTCAGCATCACATGTGCACGATTTTGGACCATTTCCAATCATTCTTTGGGCTTTGTACACGCCCATGCAAGCTTGCATGATGCAATTACTATTTTTCAATTTTAAAAGAAAGTGTGTGGAAAGCATTTGAATTGGCTATAAATACAAGTGCTATGAGCTCAGAACTTCATAAATACCTTGCCCAAGATTTGCCAAGACAACTCAAACCCCTCACTCGATAGAATTGCTTGAAGATTTCTTTGAAATCGAGTTTGAATTTCACCTTCTGTTTTGAAATTCAAACTCCAAGAATTCATTGCCCTTTTCATCTCAATTGATCACTGCAAGCAAGAGGAAGAGGAATCAAGCAAATCCAGATCAAGATCAAGCCAATTTGAAGCAACTCGAAGGTGAAAATTCAGAAACTTTATCTCTTTGATTCCCTATCAATTCTTCACTATTCTTTGTGATTTTTGGTTTTCTGAAGTCCTACCAATGTAGGAAACAAGATTGAGTTGCTTTAAGGTCAAATCGAAGCAACTCAGATCATGGACCTCAAATTTCAAATCCATGTATCTTTTAATATACTTGGAATTGGAAGAATTGAAGGTCAGATTCGTGCTCCTGAGCATTTTCTCATTAAATTAGTGTTCTCATTTTTCATTAAGTTTTGGTTGGATCAGTCCGGTGGTCCTCATCGGAGAAGATGGCTGAAGCTAGGGCTCCGATGGTGTGTTGGCATGACCTGAACCATCTGATCTTGGTCCAACGTTTTAATCATGGCCTTTATTTTGGTTGACTCATGTTACCACGCATTTGACTCAGATGCTTGGTGCACGTGACCATCAGATTTGCCACCTCAATTAATGAGGGAGATCTGATGGCCCTTGTTTTTTTAAATTTCTTTTTATTTTCTTATTTTTTTCATTTAATCCCTTTATTGTGTTTAATTTATATTAATTTCATTTTTAATCCAAAAAATATGGGACTTTCACCAAAAACCTTTTAATATTTTCCTCTTTTATTTTCTGAATTAAAATTAGGTTTTGGATTAATTTTGATATTTTTCATGAATTGCCACAGTTTTTATGGGCACTAAAAACATATGTCCCAGGAACTATGGCAATTATGGAGACATTGCCAGCGATGATGTCAGACGAAACCTGTGCTACAAGTAATAGAATCTTTCACCGTCTCTTTTGGGCATTTGACCAATGCATCAAAGGTTTCGCATTCTGCAAACCTATTATTCAAATTGATGGCACTTGGTTATACGACAAATACAAGGGTACTTTGCTCATGGCGGTTGTACAAGACGACAACAACAATGTCTTTCCCATTGTTGTTGCTCTTGTTGAAGGTGAAACAGTTGGTGGATGGGGTTTCTTTCTTTGACATCTCCAGAACACATGTGGCTCCACAAGCCAATCTCTGTTTGATTTCTGATAGACATGTTGCCATTGAGAGTTCCTACAACAACCATGACAACGAATGGCATGATCCTCCTTCTACCCATGTCTATTGCATCAGACATATTGCACAAAACTTCATGCGTGCTATAAAAGATAAGAATCTTCACAAGAAGGTGGTGAATGCTGGGTATGCTCTAACTCAGCCGTCATTTCAATATTATCGTGATGAAATTAGACTGTCTAATGAAGACACAGGGAGATGGATAAATAACATACCAGTAGAGCAGTGGACAAGGGCATTTGATGGAGGTTGTCGATGGGGCCACATGACAACAAACCTTGTGGAATGCATGAATGGGGTATTCAAAGGAATTCGAAATCTGCCGATAACCACCTTGGTAAGATCGACCTATTATAGGTTGACTTCTACATTCGCAACCAGAGGTGAAAGATGGAGTGCGGTGTTAATGTCCGAGAAAGTATTCAGTGAGTGTTGCATGAAGGTCATGAAAGAGGAGAGCACCAAAGCTAGCACACATGCTGTAACAGTCTTTGACTGTCATAGGCAAAATTTCAGCGTCCAGGAAACAATGGATCACAACGAGAGGAGACCAAATTTAGCCTATGTTGTTAGACTCAACAGAAGTTGGTACGATTGTGGAAAATTCCAGGCCTTCCGCATTCCTTGCTCCCATGTCATTGCAGCATGCGCTTATACTCGTCAAGACGCTTACAACCATTTATCTGATGTGTACAAGACCGTCACTGTCATGAATGTATATAATCAAAGCTTCTCGGTACTACCAATGGAGGAATACTGACCTCCATATGAAGGTGATATAGTTTGGAACAACGACGAGATGCGTAGAAAGAAAAAAGGAAGGCCAAATAACACACGTATCAGGACAAAGATGGATTCCACAGATAAAATGATAAGATTATTTAGTATCTGTCGTCAACCAGGACACAACAAGAACAACTGTCCCAATCGAGGAGCATCATTTGGGTCTTAAGCTTTTTGTAAAATTGTATTTCTGTAACCTTCAATCATTATATATCATTAAGTTTTTGTTACAATGAGGTTCACAACAAACATAGGTACAAAATAAGCTATCTAAAAACAGAAATATTTCTAACTGATTACAACAATCAAATTGATGTCATCTCGACCGAACATCATTTCCCTAGCATCCTTATCAGTCTTCATTCGCACCCAACCAAAGATACTGTCGAGTCTCTCAATACTTCTAATTTTTTCCCCTTCTGGTATTTTCCCATCTAACCAACAAATCAACTCCCTCTTCAGTTGACCGAACGTAGTGATGTTCCAAAACATCATCAGCATATGAGGTCTGTCTCTCGCATAAATCACCTTTCCATATCGGCGACGAACACCAAACATGATTAGCAAATGATTAATTGAGATATGGGACAATGACTCACACAACGCATCTATTTATAATACAAAAATTGCATTTTACACTGAGGCGCCAATCCAATTGACGCCTCCTCTCAAGGTATACATAGGGGCGTCAACCCAATTGGCTAGGGCAGGTGCCCTAGCCAATCCAATTGGAGCATGCATTCAATTTTTAAGAGGAGTCGCCAATTCAATTGGCGACTCCTCCTAAAAGTGGGGTAGTTTCGGATTTTTTTTGAAACCAAGGGTGTTTTGGGAATTTCCTTTAAAAAGTGGGTTATTTTTGTAAAAAATTCAACAAGTACTTTAACTAACTATATTTGCTCAAATTTTAAAAATAAAAGAGATGTGTGAATCCAAAAACTATTAAATATTTTTTATTATCTTTAATGTCAAATTAGTTATTACACAAATTTCAAAGGTTTGCCACTATTTATTCATATTGAAATATGATAGAGCATGCAATACTTTTCAATCTTATTGATAAACATCACCATTACATTATTCATATTACAACGGACAAATAAAGTATAGACAAAGAATAAATTTATTGATTTCTCACATATGAGTGTTAGAGACACATGAGAATCAAAAATAACTTTGATATATTTTTTCAATATAATTTCACACCCATTTTGAATAAAATAATCTAACAACCCAACAATTACTTTAACTAACTATATTTGCTCAAATTTTAAAAATAAAAGAGATGTGTGAATCCAAAAACTATTAAATATTTTTTATTTTCTTTAATGTCAAATTAGTTATTACACAAATTTCAAAGGTTTACCACTATTTATTCATATTGAAATATGATAGAGCATGCAATACTTTTCAATCTTATTGATAAACATCACCATTACATTATTCATATTACAACGAACAAATAAAGTATAGAGAAAGAATAAATTTATTGATTTATCACATATAAGTGTTACAGAGGCATGAGAATCAAAATATAAAAAATGATCACAAATATTATTTTTTAGAGTTATTAAAATTTACAAAAACTAAATTCTAGATATAACTGCCAACTTACAAACATACATTTTCCTTTCAAGTAAAATGTTTATTTTTATTGTTGATTAATTCCTATTGTTGTCTATATTATAATTCATAATAAGATATTATAATATAACTCTTTAACCGTATCTTTCACAAGTATTGAAAATGGGTTGTTCATAATAAGATATTATAATATAACTCTTTAACCGTATCTTTCACAAGTATTGGAAATAGGTTGTTATATTATTTTGGAATAATATTATTGATTTCTCACATATGAGTATTAGAGAGAAATGAGAATCAAAATATAAAAAATGATCACAAGTAATATCTTTTAGAATTATTAAAATTTGCAAAAACTAAATTCTAGATATAAAAGTCAAATTAAAAACATATATTTTTTATTTCAAGTAAAATGTTCATTTTTATTGTTGATTAATGCGTATTATTGTGTATATTATAATTCATAATAAGATGTTATAATATAAATCTGTAACCATATTTTAAAAAAAAATAATAATTTAAATTTAATATTAATCAAATAAAAATTAATTCACGACCGCGCATCGCGCGGGTTCTTATCTAGTCCTCCTTTAAACTTAGACTTACAAACAAAATACCACCAAACTCAATGAATTTTAGACATGCCTTTAACATCACTCAAAAGAAAACTTTTTCATAACCTCATACTCCCCTTTCAACCCTTAATCGACTTCTTAAAGAAGGAAAACTATTAAATAAGGATTATATGAAAAGACAAATAATAAAATAGGATATCTTAATAAACTATTCGAAGACGAATACTCTCATAACTAGAGGTATGATTCTCTACTCAAACTACTTCATACGAGGCTTTTTCCCATCCCCACATGGTTCCAAATAGAGCAGTCCCCATGAACTTAATGCAAATTGGCGTCTCTAGTTCAACTTAAGTCAAACCTACCAACATTCGATAAAGTGATGGATGCATATCCTTAATTTGTGTGTGATTGATCAACTATATAAAATATCTATATGTATTTGCATGCACCTATCAAATCAAGTAACTGTAGACTAATTAATCTGTTTGTATAGTTGTGATGTCACTTCAATTAATTGTACAAAATGAACCATTTCCATAGATGTATAAGTAGCTATATAAGAAAGCATACAACAAACAAGTTTCCTCCCTTAGAATCATTACATTTCAGTTTGTCACATGCATATGAATGAATAAATTAAGTGTAATTTATTGGAGATAAAAGGTTTTATAAGGTAAGGATATTGGAGCCATGCATGGAGGTGTCCTTTCAGTTTCCACAAACATTGGAGCACTTAATTAATCGTACACCATTCCACATGCATTTATGAACGAGTGAAGTGGGGGCCTAAGTGGGAAGTGAGAAATATGAAGAAGAAAGTAGCTTTTAAACTATGGCACAAATGTTACACTGCTTGTTCAGATGCTTGGTTTTAATTTCCAGTACATTTAAATCTATACAGTACTATACTCATCTATAAAATCCAAACAAAATATATTATAATGCTTTATCATCTGAGTTGTATTTTTTTAAATAAAGCGAAATGATTGAATAAAAAAATGAAAAGGATGTAGGAATATAAAACCTAACTATTCAAACCGTTAGCAAAAATGATAATTGGATATCCTTAACATATTCTATTAAGAATTTTCTAAAACACAAATAAGAAGTGAAATTCGAGTTTTTTATCCAAATAACTCAGTTTTTCAAAAAGAAATCCAAAATAACCCAATTTTCAAATCTTTTTCCAAACTATCTCACTTTGAAAAAGAGGCGTCAGATGAACTGGTGTCTGCTCTTAAACTTAGAGAGGAGACTCCAATTGGATTGGTTAGTCCACCTTGTGATGTCAATCCAATTGGCACCTATGTGTTATGTTTTAAAGGAGATGCTAATTGGTCTGACACCTCTGTGTGTTTCGTAATTTTTTTTTAAAAACATTGTACAAGATAGATGAAGTCGAAATCGGATTGTCGCATCACGCGAAAAACCGGCGGGAAACAAGACACAACAGAGCCGCCACCGTGCGTTATTTATCCCAAAAGAGGGAAAGGAAACGCTCGAAGTAAACCTAGGAAAAGACATGGTCTCGCGACCAAAGAGAATGGGTTCGGGAGTCGGTTATGCGAAGGGAAGGTATTAGCACCCCTACGCATCCGTAGTACTCTACGGGATCCACGCACCAAAAGGAAGGAAAATGGTTGCTAAAACGCTGCTCACACACACACACTGGCTGAAAGAGACAAAAGGAACTGACTGAAACTGACTCGGCAGGATATCGTATCCTGGGCCTACTTAGTCTATCAGGCATAGACATCAGAGTCGAAGTAGTTCGGACTGGGGAAACGACACATGCTCGCTAGGATATCGCATCCTATGCATACGTATCTTCTTGGACGAAGAAGAATCAGAGCATTCGTAGCTCGGCTGACACGCACACAAACAAACACAGGCAAAGGCAAACGTGGAGCCTGAATGCCAATCACTGGACTTACGTCAGCATCCGAACCAAACAAAACCACACTGGAACCCGAATGCCACTCGATGGTCTTACATCAGCTTCCAAGCACACAACAACACAACAGGTTAATAGGGAGTCGGGGACTCGAGCCTATAACTGTCAAGCACACACTCAAACAAACAGACAACAAATTGCTAAGGAGTCAGGCATTCGAGCCTAGCAAATGTCAAACAACACACCCAAAAGAAAAAAGGCGCCCGGAGAGATCAGCTCAATCTCCTGCCTACATACTTCATCTGGTATGAAGATCAGGGCGATGTAGTTCCCCTACGCAGGGAAAAAGGACTAGCCTAACCAGATAACAGAGGGAGACACAACACTAGGGAGACTACGACTCGAGCCTAGATGTTGTCATGCAAAGTCGTCCCTAAGTTAAGGTTTCTAGCTAACTGGCACAGGGAGCCAGCCTATCCTAATCATGACTTGCACAGGAAGCAAGCCACACCAAACCTAACTTGCACAGGAAGCAAGAAGGGTCTCGATTGCAACTAGGGCAAGAGAAAAGGGAGGTCTCGATCGCAACGAGGGCGAGAGAAAAGAATGTCTCGATCGCAACGAGGGCGAGAGAAAGGATCGCAACGAGGGCGAAAGCAGACAAGGATTAGTTGTTAGTCGTTAGTCAAACTCGACGAGACATCGCATCTCGTGCCTACGTATCTCATCTGGACATGAGAATCAGAGTTGCCGTAGTTCGGCTACGGAGGGACAAAGGTCTCGATTGCAACTAGGGCAAGAGAAAGGGGAAGTCTCGATCGCAACGAGGGCGAGAGAAAGGAAAAGTCTCGATCGCAACGAGGGCGAGAGAAAGGAAAAGTCTCGATCGCAACGAGGGCGAGAGAAAGGATCGCAACGAGGGCGAAAGCAAACAAGGATTAGTCTAAACTAAACCTAACTTGCACAGGAAGCAAGTCAAACAAACATGCAAGCACAGGTAGCACACACTATACACAAGCAAGGGGCTCAAACAAGGCTAGGTTTTAATCGAGGGGTCATATCAACCTCAACAAACAAACCTCTGGAACTGGGTGAATGTGCTCTTAACCTTGACAGTGAGAGCCAAGGTGAAGCAGATGAAAGGAGATGAGGGGTGTGCCTCATTGCTCTTATCCCTGGCCAGGGAGAGCATCTGACAAGAATGTGTGGGTTCAGAAAGTGGGAACCCTTCTACACATTTGAAACTGACTCAACTGTACAATTGCACTAGATCTTGGGTTTTTATCTGTAATGCATCAACACAGTGGTGTGAGCAAAACAGAAGACACACTGAATAGCAGGGGATAGGTTGCTTATCCCTTGGTTCTGCCAATTGCCTCTTCGCTTAGGAGGTCTTTGACTCTGTACAAGGACAAATTAAACATACACAAACATTGCCTCTTAAGGAGGACTTCAGACAGTTGCCTGGCCAAGTAACAGGCCAGGTCTTCCAGACTACATGAAGAAAAAGGAATTATACCTCAAGTAAGTTGCTAAATAGAAAAGCAAAGCAAGTTCAAAGAACTTAAGCAACTAATGGTACCTGAAATGGTCAAACAGATCAGTACACAGTTCAACAGTCAAAGCAAAAGGAATTGGGAAACAACAGTCAACACAGAGGGACAAATGTGCAAAGCACAAGACTCAAGTCATATGAGTCATACCACCTACAAAACAAAGAGGTTAACACATGATATATAATCAAGCTCAATCAAATTTATATGATCTCTTTGAGGCATTGTTGCTTAACCTGAAACAAGAACTCAATCATAAGCCAAGAAGACCACTAGGACAAGCCTAGGGTCAAAAATGAAAGAGAAAGTTAAAACAGCAAATGAAAGTCAATCAAAATCAAGTTCAAACATTTAAGAATCAAGCTCAATTGGTCTCAAGTTCAAATCATGCATCATCATCAATTCACAAGCAAAAGAAGTCAAAGCATGGCAAGGGAGAGCTCAAAGAAGTCAACAGAATGACTTGCATCAAAAGTCAACTCAAACATTTTCAAAAATCACCAAATAAATCATGATCAATCCTAACACCTAGCATGGTAAGCATGTAAAATTTCATCACATTTGGACAAGTGGAAGGCAGTCAATGAAAATCATAAAGTCAAAGCAAATTTGAACATGCTCAATGAAGTCAACAGCAAGACTTAGCTCAAAACCAAACATAATCAATTCCAAAAATCACCAAATAATTCATGCTCAATCACAATCCATAACATGACATGCATATAAAATTTCAGCTCAATTGGATCATGGGAAGATAGTCAATGAAAATCAGAAAGTCAAAGCAAGTTCAAGCATGCACAAAGAAGTCAAACAAACATGTATCAACTTCAAAAAATCATAACTCAATGACAACAGATGAGAAATGAATGGGATCAACACCAATGCAAAGCTCAAGATGTCTAGTATGCACATGTAAAATTTCATGATCATCCAACAAAGTACGAGAATTTCCCAAATGGAATGGCAAGATGTGTCACATAAAGTCAACATTTGACTAGGCAGGGGAGAAAAATCTCAAACAATTAAGAAATGGCATAATTAATTCCAGGAAAATTCACACATCAACTAGACATATAAGAGAGGGTTCATGCAAAATTTCACATTAATTGGAAGCCAGGAAGCATGTCAACAAAAATCATGAAATTGCATATCATTGGTGTGACACACATTGTCACACCCTACTTCAAAAATTCATATCTTAACAACCACATATGATAAATTCAAGAACTCTACATCAAAACAAACATGAATGAGTTTAGATTAACCACAAAAAATTTCAGGGTCATTGGATACATCATCATCATTTCACAAAAGAAATGGCAAAAGGTACAAAATGTGCATACATGTCAAGAACTCTAATGCCATTAAAAATCCAGTCATCCAAAAAATCAATAAAAATCATGATAAAAAAGTAGACATTCATGTGAATATGATGAAAAAAATTTCATGAATTTTGGATATGAAATGAGTGAATTGTGATTTTTAGAAGTTAAGCAATCAATTTGGAATAACATGAACAAAGTAACATGATTTAGTGAGTCAAACAAGTTGACCAGTGGCAATTTCGTGAATATGACCTTCACTAAACCAAACGCATCGTTTCAGCCAGGGAAACCAAATATTCTGATTGGTTGATTCTCAATGGAACAGTAACAGCACGCAGCAAATACATGAAAACCAAGTTTCTGGAAATTATTTAGGGTTTGCTACAGTAACAATGTGTGTTCATCTTCTCCAAAAATCGTGGAAAACCAACATGCCCAGAAACAGCAAATAATCATGGCAATCGAAACAACAAACATCCAGCATGCATATTCCAAACACCATTTGCATATGAATCCAACTAGTTAACATGAATCGAGCAAAAATCATCACGAACAACAAACTTCATTTCCAGATATTTCACTCAATACTCAATCATTTTACATGATGCAAGGCTCATAACAATCAGCATGCCAGGATCTATTTAACACATAGCATGGATTAGAGAAAGAAGGTGGTCGAAACCTTACTTGTTTTTGAAGCAAATGTAGCAACAGTGATGGATTGAGGATGCAAGCTTGAAACAGGTCCTCTTTATGGTTTGGAATGAAGGATTATTGAAGAAACTTAGCTCAATGATGCTTGGAATCTTTCAAATCTCGATTTGCCATGGAAATATGCTTTGAAAAACAGAACACGAGCTGCTATTACAGTTGGTGAATGGTGCTTGACAAAGCTTCCAAATGATGGCCAGATGATGGAATAGTCAAGGAATCCTCGAGCTCTTTGAGAGTTTCAGCAGAAATTTGCAAAGATGTAAAAATGGAAAATGAGAGAGAATGAGAATTTCTGTCTGTTAGAGGCTGCAACTAGGGTTTTCAATCACTCAGAAAATGGTTTATATTCATCTGTTTAACCTTTTCTAATCATGTGCTAATCAAGTTTTGCCTTAATGAAACCAATTGCTAAACTTGCCAATTTTGACCAAATGGATATGGAGGTATGTAATCTGGCCGAGTTTGGGCCCTTGGCAAGTCAAAAATAATGTTATGAACCAATTCCAAAAGGCCAATTGGCTGGAAATCACTTAAATCAAAACTTCAAAAATGCACCTCACTTGAAAATTAAGCAAGCTAGGTCCAAAAGTGCCATTTTGATCCATAGATTTTTGGTACATGAAATTTACATTTTTGGAAAGAGGAGATGAAATGTGGTTTGTAGGAAAAAACCCCACCAAGATTGGCCAAATGGTTTGAGAGATATGGCCTTTTGAAGTTCAAGATTTTGTGAAAATGAATTGATCATATCTTGACAACCATACATGGGAATTGAGAGTTCTTGGACTTTTTGGAAATGGGAGAACAAGATCTTTAACTTTCATGTTGGGCAAAAATTCATTTGAAGCTTGTATCATGATGTAAGTTTGGGATCAAGAAGTTTCCATTTTTGGTAGTTAAAATTACAGGTCCAGTTTCTATTTTTGGAAATTTTCTGATTGGCTTCAAATTCTTCAATGATGTTGTTTGCCATGATATATGAGGCCTATTGGAGCATGAATAAGCTCTCTCAAACCAAATCCATCCATCAAAACCATAAAATCAGCCACAGTTGACCAACTTTGACTTTTCTAGGGTTTCTGACTGACTGTGCATGAACTGATGACTTCTGAACATCCAACCCTTGACTTAAACACTTCAAATGGATCTCCAAGTCATGTGAACATGAGGGGCCAACCCTAGGGCCTTGGCTCCTTGAGAAACACACTTGCTTGCTTGGTTGACTGATCTCCTGATCAGTTTGACCTAATTTCTTGATTTGCTTGCACTTGAGGCAACTGGGACAATGCAATGCTATGCAGTGGACCATGATATGCTATGACCTAATATGAGAATGTATGTACAATGATAGGTGCAAATATGAGGTGCTACAGCTGCCCCTATTCAATCAGCTGGGAACCCGAACGGATGATAGCAATGGTTGTCAGACTTTCAGGGTAAACAGGGATTGAATACTAAGAACCGTAGAATTTGCACAATACAGGAATCCACCAATGGAAACGTCCACTGGGATTTGATCTTTATTACTGGGTATTTTTTGGTTTTTGTTTTCAAAGGGTACGGCCATATCCAGACATCACAACGATGATGAATGGGAAAAGAAACCACAACTAGATGCCAACGGACAACTAGGAAAAACTCAACGTTTACCAAGACCAACGGAGAGGTAACCAGACATCAATGAATGACTGGAAGGGATACAACCATACGTCAGCGGACGTAATGGGAAAAACTCAACGTTTACCAAGACGAACGGAGAGGTAACCAATCATCATCGGATGAATGGAAAGAGATATACAACCATACGTCAGCGGACGTAATGGGAAAAACTCAACGTTTACCAAGACCAACGGAGAGGTAACCAATCATCATCGGATGAATGGAAAGAGATATACAACCATACGTCAGCGGACGTAATGGGAAAAACTCAACGTTTACCAAGACCAACGGAGAGGTAAATCCACATGGGGACAGGTACAACTAGACGTCATAGGACGAATAGGAAAAACTCGACGTTTATCGACACCAACGGAGAGGAGGAATACTTCACTAGGGAAGAAGGACACAACCAAATCATTAACGGATGATCGGGAAAAACTCGACGTTTATCGAAACCAACGGAGAGGTAACTCTGCATGGAGAGGGGTACAACTAGACATCATCGGATGAATAGGAAAAACTCGACGTTTATCGACACCAACGGAGAGGAGGAAAACTCAACCAGACATCATAGGACGAAAGGGAGACTCACGTTTATCGACACCAACGGAGAGGAGGAAAACTCAACCAGACATCATAGGACGAAAGGGAGACTCACGTTTATCGACACCAACGGAGAGGAGGAAAACTCAACCAGACATCATAGGACGAAAGGGAGACTCACGTTTATCGACACCAACGGAGAGGAGGAAAACTCAACCAGACATCATAGGACGAAAGGGAGACTCACGTTTATCGACACCAACGGAGAGGAGGAAAACTCAACCAGACATCATAGGACGAAAGGGAGACTCACGTTTATCGACACCAACGGAGAGGAGGAAAACTCAACCAGACATCATAGGACGAAAGGGAGACTCACGTTTATCGACACCAACGGAGAGGAGGAAAACTCAACCAGACATCATAGGACGAAAGGGAGACTCACGTTTATCGACACCAACGGAGAGGAGGAAAACTCAACCAGACATCATAGGACGAAAGGGAGACTCACGTTTATCGACACCAACGGAGAGGAGGAAAACTCAACCAGACATCATAGGACGAAAGGGAGACTCACGTTTATCGACACCAACGGAGAGGAGGAAAACTTCACTAGGGAAGGGAGGGCGACGTTATGAACATCGAAAGAGGATGTTTACCGACATCAAAAGAAGACCAGACACTTACGCATGACTGGAAATCACCGAAGGATGGTGTTTACCGACACCAAAGAAGACCAGACACTTACGCATGACTGGAAATCACCGAAGGATGGTGTTTACCGACACCAAAGAAACAACACACGCGGGTGCTGACGGGATACTGACATCCACAAGATGACAGGGCAAGGCTGAACACTTGCAGGGGGTCTCACTGGGGATCAAGGTCACGACAGCGAGCAAACAGGAAGGAACACCAAGGATACCGGGTTGTAGGTATGAAACGGGTGACCGACCAAACGTGAATTGGTTTGTGTTCCAAAACACTCAACATCCTGAAGAGGGCTAGAAAAGCAGTCTTGTTAGAGGATGAACATTCGATTCCACAAGGAATACGAATCTTACTCTGCTGGAGATAACAATCGAAAGATTGACCAAAGAGTGCACGAGATATATTATCTATAGCCGTCAAAACGTAGATAATACACTCGCATGGAAGATTATCCATAACCGGGTTGTGGGTTGTTAAATGAATAATCGACCGACATCATCCTGAAGAGAGCGAAGGCAAACTTGTTAAAGGATGGACATTCGATTCCACAAGGAATACGAATCTTACTCTGCGGGTGATAACAATCGAAAGATTGACCAAAGAGTTCATGAGATATATTATCTATAGCCGTCAGAACGTAGATAATACACTCGCATGGAGGATTATCCATAACCGGGTTGTAGGTTGTTAAATGAATAATCGACCGAAAAGAAAGGCATCGGTACCAGGACTAGGTATGCAAAGATGACCGATCCAAAGAGGATAAAGTTGCTTACTCGGAGCAAGTATCCAAAAAAGAAGGGGAAGACCCAATGGGGACAATACTGCTTGATCAAGGCAAGTATCCAAAGGGGAAAAGAGTATCAATATCGCAAACCGGATACTGATAACTGCAAAGAGGGGATTACATCTACCGGTTTGTAGGTAGAAAACCACGGAAAAGTAACCAGTCATCGATAGGATGAGCACACAGGGTTAACTCCAACAAGGGGATGAAAGTGGGATTTTACAACTACCAGCTAGTGGGTAGAAAACCACAACGATAGGACTTACAACTACCGGTTTGTAGGTAGAGGCCACCAAACGATCTGCTGAGAGACAGAGTGAAAAAGGATTTACAACTACCGGGTAGTGGGTAGAAGACCGTAAAGAAAGGACTTACAGCTACCGGTTTGTAGGTAGAGGCCACCAAACCATATCCGCCAGGGGGATGAAAGTGGGATTTTACAACTACCGGTTTGCGGGTAGAAAACCACAAAGATAGGACTTACAACTACCGGTTAGTAGGTAGAGGCCAACCAATTCCGCTGAGGATAAGATGAATGAGTGCCGGTTAGTGAGCAACTATTCATTTATGCCCCAGGGAAGTACAGGAGACAGCCAACAGGAAGCCAATTTAGGATTGATCCAAAAAGGCAGACTGAACAAGACTCATCCTAATGAGGAAAGAACTCAATAGGGAAAACCCATCCCGTGCAGGGAGGGAACGGAAGCAACCGTCATCCACGAGGATGTATCTCAGTGGGGAAATGACAGGAAAGGATGGACACTTTCTGCTTAAGGGTTGGCTCTACATGGAGAGATCAGACACACCCATATCTGCTTAAGGAAAATCTACTGGAGAGATCTGTATCAACAAATAGCAGGAGGTAACAATCAACAGATACCCGGCGACAGCTGCAACATGAGTATCCAAATGCTATGATTATGCATGTATGCATTATGCATGATGAATGTATGATGAATGCTGACAAACAGACATGCTCAACACGCAGGTCCGGGAATCAACCGTCCGGAGAGAAAACCAAAGCCACAAGAGAGCAAAGAAAATCCACTGGGGACTGGGGTATCAGGGAACACTTATCCTGCAGGGGAGGAAGGCCACCGGAGGCTTCCGGAGGGATCGTCAGTCACAACCGGTGAACAGAGTTCAACATACAGGCGGATGCGCCGCAACAACTTGTGCTGGAAATCAGGGATACCAAGAAGCAACCAGATCTCTGATGAGGATACATAGGCATTGATAAGGCTCATCATGCCAACAACTCCGCTGGGGGATCCATCTGAGGGCATGACATAGTACTGGGATGTTGATCTACCAAATACTGAATCTTCAAAGAAAAACACCCACGTTGGGGGAGAGATGAAGACTGCTCTGCTGGAGAGGCGAAAGTTGAAGTCTTCAGTAAACACTCTGCTAGGGGAGCTGCCCCACAATAATATCCGAAATAGCAAACTTGCTGGGGATGCCCCACGATAGGGCTCAAACAGCACTCTACTGGGGATGCCCCACAATAGGTGCTAACGGGGATTTGGAGGAAGAATCTGTACTGCCGGGAACATGAAGATGAACAACTTCAAACAACACTGCGTCGGGCAAATTCACTGAGGAGAGACCATACGAGGTTCTGCAGGACAAAGATACAGTCATGCTCGAGATACGAACAATTGTCTTACCTGTTGGTAATCATACCACCCCCGGGAGAGCACTGTGGGTCTCCTAAGTATTCTTCCATCATTGTGAATGTTCACTTTGTTTAAGAACAATTTTGTGAAAAATTTGTTTATTTTGAAAACAATGATACTTTATCAATTAAAACATGCAAAACGTTTGTTGAGTTGAAACAAATAAGAGTGCAAATAATTGGGTAAAAGCTCAAATAGATGTAATGGAATGGTAGTCTGCAAAGGGCGAGACTCCATAGATCTGTACAAGTTTGAAATCGGTGATATATATTGGAGAGGGCTACATTGAACATAATGATCTTTCCTCTACCATTCTGAATTTTCGATGTATTCAAAGCTTCAGTCGACGACGAATCGAGAATCCCTGACGGATGACAGATATAGAGCACAGTCTTGTCAAGATGTAGTTACTTGCCAAATCCCTAATTTTTGCCTAGATTGCCCCAGTGTGAGGTGATCAATCTAGCGGGATGCAAATTCTTTTTTTCAATGTCTCTAACTTTTGCCTGGATTGCCCTTTCGGGTTTTCAATCCACCGAGACGCTCCTTTTTGCCTAAGTCGCCCTTTGGGGTGTTCGACTTAGCGAGTTATTCTTTTTTTTTGTTTAGGCGAAGTATTTCTTGGCTGCATCAGAGTTCACAGGACGAGTGAACTTCCATCCATTGTTGTAAGCGTCAAAACACTGCCTGAAGAGGCTCTCTTGACAACACATGGACTTTCATAGCTTAGGGGTTCACTTGCCCCTGGAATCGGGCACGAAAGACAAGACTTTCTTGAGCACAGGGCCATTTCCTCAGAACTCGGGACTTGACCTTCTTGTCGAATGCTTTCATCACTCTCTGCTGATATAACTGACCATGACACATGGCAGTTGATCTCTTCTTCTTGATCGAATTCACTTGGTCGTAGTGACTCTGAATCCATTCAGCATCAGTCAACTTGGGACTTCGAGGGTGCTATTTCTCTCTTTTTTTTTCTTCTTTTTTTTCTTTCTTCTGATTTGAATTCTTTTGATTTCTTTTGATTTTGATTGATTTCTTTTTTTTTTTGATTTTGCACCCTCATCTTTTTTTTTTCTCTTTTTTTTTTGATAATGCCCCAGTTGGTTGTTCTGCTGATTCTCGAGATGCAGCTGAGTGATCTTCTTTTCTCGCTCAAGAAATCGGGAAATCTCGTCAGGAATCCCTTCAACATCATCTTCGTCTGCTTCAAATACAGGGAATTCAAAATTGGGAGATGACGTTTGATCACTATGTTCAATGGGTTTGAGAAACAACCTGCATAATGATTTTGATATGAAAAGCTTTTTGAAAATCAAACAAGACAATCGTTATGCAGATGAAAAGATTGCTTTTATTCTTGTTTTTTAAGGTTTTTTGTGATCACCAATTTCATGCAAAAAGCGAAAAGGGAAAACAAATGGAAAAACAAATGTTTAACACGAATTTATTTGAATGAAATATATCATTGCACAAAATGTTGCCAACAATGCCATCACTTCTCCTTTTGGCATGGGAGAAGGGTTTTTAAACAAAGTGATTATTACAAAGACTTATGAACAACCGTAGGAACGCCCACAGTGACCCAATTGTGATAGATCCCCCCAGGGATGACAACTGTCAATATCTTTTGCATCAGCAGCTTCTGTTTTCTGAACAACCCTTCTGAAGAAAAGTCGGCGCCAGCCCAGGACTTGTTATCTTCAAGCTTGATTAACACGGGGACCCAAGTCTTCAAAGTTCAGAATACCTGACTGCACGAGGTCTTGAACTTTCATTTTCAACTGAAAGCAACTATCCACATCATGACCAGGAGCACCCGAATGATACACACAATGCTGCTCAGGCCTATACCACCACCGAGGGTTGACGGGTATAGCCGGCGGGTCTCTGGGAGTAATCAAGTTCCGCTCTATCAACGAGGGATACAGCTCTGCGTAAGACATAGGGATCAGACCAAAAATGACCCTCTTCCTCTCATTACTTGTACCGGCTTGATTATCATAGGGAGGCTGGTAAGCCTGCTGTTGCGGACGATGTTGCTGATGCTGATGCTGCTGAGCTGGTCTTCTCTGTTGTTGTTGATTTGCTGGAATAGTCACAGCAGCATCCTGACGAAACTGTCCTTTGTTTGCACCCCTCCGACGGTGCACATCATTTGTTTCAATCTCTCCCCTTTTGGGTGCCCCAGAGAATGGCTTCTTAGAACCGGAAGAACTTGAAGAGCCAGGATGGCGAACCGGAGCGCGGGTTGCTCTGACATTAACAGTCTCTGCAGCAAGAGGTTGTTCACTGATTCTGATCCCCCTCAATTCATCGCTCACGGCATGATCATTGACGAGAATAGTGACAGCAGCATTCTCATGAACGGGTACACCCACTGGTGAAGCACGGTGGACTGGTGGAATCATGGCTTCCAGTCTCTGGGCTAAGGCACGCAGCTCCTCTTGCCCCTGAACGACCCCTTGCATCATGTTCATGAACTGGGCCATGTTTGCCCTCATCTCAGCTAGCTCAGCTTGAACCTGGTCCATACTTCTTTGATGATTGAGTCTGGTCGCGGTGCGGACGGTGATCAACAATCCTGTCTCAGTCAGGAACCAAAGTGAGGAGTCTTTCCAAACACGTCTGCAATGCAAGGATGTGCATGATATGCATGATATGCATGATATGGGTACTATTTTGTCATGAATGATCCTGAAAAGGATATGCGTATGCGAGTTAACTTTTTTCATGCATTATTATTTTTTTGAAAATAAATATGCTATGATGCAAATGATGTGAACATGACTGGTCAGGCTGTGCGTCTCAAGGCACAGGGTTAAAGCTTCAGCTGGAACTCGGAGTCACAATCCATCTGAAACCCAAAGTCAACTGATACTGTCATCTGAAACCAATCTGAGGAACCAAGTCACCATAAATCCGACTTGGGGAGTTCCGAAATAAACGGAACTGGAGATTACATCACTATCATCACAGGAACATCCACTGAACGGATGACAGCCAGATCCTCTGAACAGGTACTCTCGAATTCAACCCGGGGATCCGAAATAAACGGAACCCGCTGATAAACCACAGACAGAACTCCGGCGTCCCAGAAATAAATGTCGAGAATTCACAGTCACCATCGTTACCGAGAGTCACCAACTGTACCTGTTAAAATGATCAATCCCCCCCACTCATGGGTGTCATCTAGGCCAGGGTAAGGTCGAGAGAAACGCAGCATAAATAACCTTTCGCAGAATATCATCCTGTGCACACCCGATGTATGCACCGATAATACCCCACCAGGGTCTGAACTGCTCGTGATATCAATGTTCCGCTAAGTGGCGTACACCACCCGCTTCCCATGAATCACTCTATTCCTAGGTTTCCTAGATTTCACTCATAGCCTGGGTATTGGGCCTTTTACCTCGGGTAACTCCCACCCCAAACAGAGAAACACAGACAGCACAGCAGATGATAATGAATGAATGCAAACATTGATGCAAACAATAAATGCAAATAATAAATGCACATATATACAATGAATGCAATAAATAACAGCCAAAAGCAACCAAAGCCCTAACCTAGAGAGCGCTAGGAGAGACTCGCTCAGGGAAGATGGACCAGCAGAGGTCAACTTCTCTAGTTCCCCAGCAGAGTCGCCAGCTGTCGCATCACGCGAAAAACCGGCGGGGAAACAAGACACAACAGAGCCGCCACCGTGCGTTATTTATCCCAAAAGAGGGAAAGGAAACGCTCGAAGTAAACCTAGGAAAAGACATGGTCTCGCGACCAAAGAGAATGGGTTCGGGAGTCGGTTATGCGAAGGGAAGGTATTAGCACCCCTACGCATCCGTAGTACTCTACGGGATCCACGCACCAAAAGGAAGGAAAATGGTTGCTAAAACGCTGCTCACACACACACACTGGCTGAAAGAGACAAAAGGAACTGACTGAAACTGACTCGGCAGGATATCGTATCCTGGGCCTACTTAGTCTATCAGGCATAGACATCAGAGTCGAAGTAGTTCGGACTGGGGAAACGACACATGCTCGCTAGGATATCGCATCCTATGCATACGTATCTTCTTGGACGAAGAAGAATCAGAGCATTCGTAGCTCGGCTGACACGCACACAAACAAACACAGGCAAAGGCAAACGTGGAGCCTGAATGCCAATCACTGGACTTACGTCAGCATCCGAACCAAACAAAACCACACTGGAACCCGAATGCCACTCGATGGTCTTACATCAGCTTCCAAGCACACAACAACACAACAGGTTAATAGGGAGTCGGGGACTCGAGCCTATAACTGTCAAGCACACACTCAAACAAACAGACAACAAATTGCTAAGGAGTCAGGCATTCGAGCCTAGCAAATGTCAAACAACACACCCAAAAGGAAAAAGGCGCCCGGAGAGATCAGCTCAATCTCCTGCCTACATACTTCATCTGGTATGAAGATCAGGGCGATGTAGTTCCCCTACGCAGGGAAAAAGGACTAGCCTAACCAGATAACAGAGGAAGACACAACACTAGGGAGACTACGACTCGAGCCTAGATGTTGTCATGCAAAGTCGTCCCTAAGTTAAGGTTTCTAGCTAACTGGCACAGGGAGCCAGCCTATCCTAATCATGACTTGCACAGGAAGCAAGCCACACCAAACCTAACTTGCACAGGAAGCAAGAAGGGTCTCGATTGCAACTAGGGCAAGAGAAAAGGGAGGTCTCGATCGCAACGAGGGCGAGAGAAAAGAATGTCTCGATCGCAACGAGGGCGAGAGAAAGGATCGCAACGAGGGCGAAAGCAGACAAGGATTAGTTGTTAGTCGTTAGTCAAACTCGATGAGACATCGCATCTCGTGCCTACGTATCTCATCTGGACATGAGAATCAGAGTTGCCGTAGTTCGGCTACGGAGGGACAAAGGTCTCGATTGCAACTAGGGCAAGAGAAAGGGGAAGTCTCGATCGCAACGAGGGCGAGAGAAAGGAAAAGTCTCGATCGCAACGAGGGCGAGAGAAAGGAAAAGTCTCGATCGCAACGAGGGCGAGAGAAAGGATCGCAACGAGGGCGAAAGCAAACAAGGATTAGTCTAAACTAAACCTAACTTGCACAGGAAGCAAGTCAAACAAACATGCAAGCACAGGTAGCACACACTATACACAAGCAAGGGGCTCAAACAAGGCTAGGTTTTAATCGAGGGGTCATATCAACCTCAACAAACAAACCTCTGGAACTGGGTGAATGTGCTCTTAACCTTGACATTGAGAGCCAAGGTGAAGCAGATGAAAGGAGATGAGGGGTGTGCCTCATTGCTCTTATCCCTGGCCAGGGAGAGCATCTGACAAGAATGTGTGGGTTCAGAAAGTGGGAACCCTTCTACACATTTGAAACTGACTCAACTGTACAATTGCACTAGATCTTGGGTTTTTATCTGTAATGCATCAACACAGTGGTGTGAGCAAAACAGAAGACACACTGAATAGCAGGGGATAGGTTGCTTATCCCTTGGTTCTGCCAATTGCCTCTTCGCTTAGGAGGTCTTTGACTCTGTACAAGGACAAATTAAACATACACAAACATTGCCTCTTAAGGAGGACTTCAGACAGTTTCCTGGCCAAGTAACAGGCCAGGTCTTCCAGACTACATGAAGAAAAAGGAATTATACCTCAACTAAGTTGCTAAATAGCAAAGCAAAGCAAGTTCAAAGAACTTAAGCAACTAATGGTACCTGAAATGGTCAAACAGATCAGTACACAGTTCAACAGTCAAAGCAAAAGGAATTGGGAAACAACAGTCAACACAGAGGGACAAATGTGCAAAGCACAAGACTCAAGTCATATGAGTCATACCACCTACAAAACAAAGAGGTTAACACATGATATATAATCAAGCTCAATCAAATTTATATGATCTCTTTGAGGCATTGCTGCTTAACCTGAAACAAGAACTCAATCATAAGCCAAGAAGACCACTAGGACAAGCCTAGGGTCAAAAATGAAAGAGAAAGTTAAAACAGCAAATGAAAGTCAATCAAAATCAAGTTCAAACATTTAAGAATCAAGCTCAATTGGTCTCAAGTTCAAATCATGCATCATCATCAATTCACAAGCAAAAGAAGTCAAAGCATGGCAAGGGAGAGCTCAAAGAAGTCAACAGAATGACTTGCATCAAAAGTCAACTCAAACATTTTCAAAAATCACCAAATAAATCATGATCAATCCTAACACCTAGCATGGTAAGCATGTAAAATTTCATCACATTTGGACAAGTGGAAGGCAGTCAATGAAAATCATAAAGTCAAAGCAAATTTGAACATGCTCAATGAAGTCAACAGCAAGACTTAGCTCAAAACCAAACATAATCAATTCCAAAAATCACCAAATAATTCATGCTCAATCACAATCCATAACATGACATGCATATAAAATTTCAGCTCAATTGGATCATGGGAAGATAGTCAATGAAAATCAGAAAGTCAAAGCAAGTTCAAGCATGCACAAAGAAGTCAAACAAACATGTATCAACTTCAAAAAATCATAACTCAATGACAACAGATGAGAAATGAATGGGATCAACACCAATGCAAAGCTCAAGATGTCTAGTATGCACATGTAAAATTTCATGATCATCCAACAAAGTATGAGAATTTCCCAAATGGAATGGCAAGATGTGTCACATAAAGTCAACATTTGACTAGGCAGGGGAGAAAAATCTCAAACAATTAAGAAATGGCATAATTAATTCCAGGAAAATTCACACATCAACTAGACATATAAGAGAGGGTTCATGCAAAATTTCACATTAATTGGAAGCCAGGAAGCATGTCAACAAAAATCATGAAATTGCATATCATTGGTGTGACACACATTGTCACACCCTACTTCAAAAGTTCATATCTTAACAACCACATATGATAAATTCAAGAACTCTACATCAAAACAAACATGAATGAGTGTAGATTAACCACAAAAAATTTCAGGGTCATTGGATACATCATCATCATTTCACAAAAGAAATGGCAAAAGGTACAAAATGTGCATACATGTCAAGAACTCTAATGCCATTAAAAATCCAGTCATCCAAAAAATCAATAAAAATCATGATAAAAAAGTAGACATTCATGTGAATATGATGAAAAAAATTTCATGAATTTTGGATATGAAATGAGTGAATTGTGATTTTTAGAAGTTAAGCAATCAATTTGGAATAACATGAACAAAGTAACATGATTTAGTGAGTCAAACAAGTTGACCAGTGGCAATTTCGTGGATATGACCTTCACTAAACCAAACGCATCGTTTCAGCCAGGGAAACCAAATATTCTGATTGGTTGATTCTCAATGGAACAGTAACAGCACGCAGCAAATACATGAAAACCAAGTTTCTGGAAATTATTTAGGGTTTGCTACAGTAACAATGTGTGTTCATCTTCTCCAAAAATTGTGGAAAACCAACATGCCCAGAAACAGCAAATAATCATGGCAATCGAAACAACAAACATCCAGCATGCATATTCCAAACACCATTTGCATATGAATCCAACTAGTTAACATGAATCGAGCAAAAATCATCACGAACAACAAACTTCATTTCCAGATATTTCACTCAATACTCAATCATTTTACATGATGCAAGGCTCATAACAATTAGCATGCCAGGATCTATTTAACACATAGCATGGATTAGAGAAAGAAGGTGGTCGAAACCTTACTTGTTTTTGAAGCAAATGTAGCAACAGTGATGGATTGAGGATGCAAGCTTGAAACAGGTCCTCTTTATGGTTTGGAATGAAGGATTATTGAAGAAACTTAGCTCAATGATGCTTGGAATCTTTCAAATCTCGATTTGCCATGGAAATGTGCTTTGAAAAACAGAACACGAGCTGCTATTACAGTTGGTGAATGGTGCTTGACAAAGCTTCCAAATGATGGCCAGATGATGGAATAGTCAAGGAATCCTCGAGCTCTTTGAGAGTTTCAGCAGAAATTTGCAAAGATGTAAAAATGGAAAATGAGAGAGAATGAGAATTTCTGTCTGTTAGAGGCTGCAGCTAGGGTTTTCAATCACTCAGAAAATGGTTTATATTCATCTGTTTAACCTTTTCTAATCATGTGCTAATCAAGTTTTGCCTTAATGAAACCAATTGCTAAACTTGCCAATTTTGACCAAATGGATATGGAGGTATGTAATCTGGCCGAGTTTGGGCCCTTGGCAAGTCAAAAATAATGTTATGAACCAATTCCAAAAGGCCAATTGGCTGGAAATCACTTAAATCAAAACTTCAAAAATGCACCTCACTTGAAAATTAAGCAAGCTAGGTCCAAAAGTGCCATTTTGATCCATAGATTTTTGGTACATGAAATTTACATTTTTGGAAAGAGGAGATGAAATGTGGTTTGTAGGAAAAAACCCCACCAAGATTGGCCAAATGGTTTGAGAGATATGGCCTTTTGAAGTTCAAGATTTTGTGAAAATGAATTGATCATATCTTGACAACCATACATGGGAATTGAGAGTTCTTGGACTTTTTGGAAATGGGAGAACAAGATCTTAAACTTTCATGTTGGGCAAAAATTCATTTGAAGCTTGTATCATGATGTAAGTTTGGGATCAAGAAGTTTCCATTTTTGGCAGTTAAAATTACAGGTCCAGTTTCTATTTTTGGAAATTTTCTGATTGGCTTCAAATTCTTCAATGATGTTGTTTTCCATGATATATGAGGCCTATTGGAGCATGAATAAGCTCTCTCAAACCAAATCCATCCATCAAAACCATAAAATCAGCCACAGTTGACCAACTTTGACTTTTCTAGGGTTTCTGACTGACTGTGCATGAACTGATGACTTCTGAACATCCAACCCTTGACTTAAACACTTCAAATGGACCTCCAAGTCATGTGAACATGAGGGGCCAACCCTAGGGCCTTGGCTCCTTGAGAAACACACTTGCTTGCTTGGTTGACTGATCTCCTGATCAGTTTGACCTAATTTCTTGATTTGCTTGCACTTGAGGCAACTGGGACAATGCAATGCTATAAAGTGGACCATGATATGCTATGACCTAATATGAGAATGTATGTACAATGATATGTGCAAATTTGAGGTGCTACACGGATCAATTCATATTAATATTAATACTCGTTTACACAAAAAAGACTAATGTCGATGACCGGGATCACCTAACCGACCTCCGGTCCCACATCCCCTAGCTACCCGAACTCGTGGCCCTAATCCACGTTGATGATTCACCCCAGGTGTTTGAGTATATGAGGACCCAGGAACATCACCACCAACTGCAGGAGATTGCCTAAGATAGTCTGACAAATCAGCGTAGTTTTGTGTATGCATCGAAGGGGTGTCGCCATAGCTGAGTTCATGACCATACCAAAGTAGTTGGGTTGTGTGTGAGTTGTTGGAGGGCAATCGGGACGATTGAAGGGAGACATTGGTGTGAATGATGCGTCGAGGAAATGTTGAAATGATTGTTGTGGTGTTTGGTAGACATATGGTTGTTGAAGGTTGTGGTTTTGAGATGTTTGGGCTTCTTGGCTATGGTAGGAGGAGGGACGGTTGGTGTTAAATGATCATTGAGTGTTTTGAATAAGGCGGCTATGGTAGGGTGATATGTTAGATGCATAATGATGTTGGGTGTCTTGATGATGATCTAGTTGTTGGTGGTGGTACGGAGTATGCTCTTGGTATTGTGGTTGAGTGTATGGTATGTTAGGGTTGTATGTTTGTGTGTTTGTGGTCAGAAATTTCGATGGATAGGGGGTTGTGAGTATTCGGTCTGACAATGTTCTTAGGGGTTAGATGTTGAGCCTTCTGGTGTGTAAGTTGCCTGACGTGGGTCGTATGGGTACATATCATCGGCGATGAACTCAAATCCAACTGATATGTACCAAGCCATATAATTACGACTTGGTTTTTCTTCAGTTGGTATCACAATGTTTGTTAAGACATGGTCTTGGCGGTGCTTCCATTTACGACACTCAGATCTAGCGAAGCTTTGCCATTGGTCGTTAACTTTGCTTAGATGCCATTCTCCTAGGTTTGTCGGGGGATTTGGGATGTGTTGAAGCATACCGAACTACAATTTAACACGATCACTATTGTGCATCTCCATAGTGGTGAATCTTACGATCGGTGTGCATGCAGTCCAAACAGTTGCGTCTTGTTCGTTGATTTCATAATCATGATCCAAATATAGCTATGGACGCCAAATGAACTGAAATGTGAACATATATTAGATTATAAATTTGTAGATGTGTATTAATAAATTATTATGAAATAATTAGGTTAATGGTCATAGATCTGTCGGTCGAAGGTGATCCAAGAGATTGCGATACTAGGTAATACAGTGTCTAGGACATT
Organism: Lathyrus oleraceus; assembly: GCF_024323335.1. Lineage (NCBI taxonomy): Eukaryota > Viridiplantae > Streptophyta > Magnoliopsida > Fabales > Fabaceae > Lathyrus > Lathyrus oleraceus. The sequence goes on along the minus strand of NC_066579.1, from coordinate 51,042,832 downwards.
TGTTATAACTTATACCATGTACCGACCATCTGCACCATAAAAGTAAAAATATTATTTAGATATAATAATCGGTAAAGTAAGTAAATATAGTCCATTTTTAAGAACTTACTTTAAGAACTTATTTACGCCAGACAGAACCTATGTCGCTGGAAATAGAATCTTTCACCGCCTCTTTTGGGCGTTTAAATCGTGCATCAAAGGTTTTGCATTCTGCAAACCTATTATTCAAATTGATGGAACATGGTTATACGGAAAATACAAGGGTACTTTGCTTATGGCTGTTGCACAAGACAACAACAATAATGTCTTTCCCATTACCTTTACTCTGGTTGAAGGTGAAATCGCTGGTGGTTGAGGTTTCTTCCTTCGACATCTCAGAACACATGTCGCTCCACATGCCAATCTCCGTTTGATTTCAGATAGACATGCTTCCATTGAGAGTTCTTACAAAAACCATGATAACGGATGGCATGATCCTCCTTCTTCCCATGTCTATTGCATTATACATATCACACAAAATTTCATGCGTGCAATCAAAGATAAGAACCTTCACAAAAAAATGGTGAATGCAGGGTATGCTCTAACTCAGCTGTCATTTCTATATTACCGTGATGAAGTTAGATTGTCTAATGCAAATGCAGGAAGATGGGTGGATAACATACCAGTAGAGCCGTGGACAAGGGCATTTGACAGCGGCTATCGTTGGGGCCACATGACAGCAAACCTTGTGGAATGCATGAACGGCGTATTCAAAGGCATTAGAAATCTACCAATAACTTCTTTGGTCAAAATAACCTATTTTAGGTTGGCTTCTACCTTCGCAACCAGAGGTGAAAGATGGAGTGCATTGTTAATGTCGGGTCAAATATTCAGTGAATGTTGTATGAAAGTGATGAAAGAGGAAAGTATCAAAGTTAGCACACATGCGGTTATAGTCTTTGACCGTCATAGGAAAAATTTCAATGTACAGGAAATAATGGACCACAATGAGGGGAGGCCAAATTTATCCTATGCTATCAAATTAAATAGAAGTTTGTGCGATTATGGAAAGTTCCAGGCCTTTCGTATTCCTTGCTCCCATGTCATTGCGGCATGCGCACATACTTGCCAGGACGCTTACAACCATCTATCTGATGTTTACAAGGCCATTACCATCATGAATGTGTATAACAAAAGATTCTCAGTGCTACCAATGGAGGAATATTGGTCTTCATATGAAGGTGGCATAGTTTGGCACAACGATGAGACACGGAGAAAGAAAAAAGGACGGCCAAACAACACGTGTATTAAAACAGAAAAGGATACGACTGATAAAATGATAATATTATGTAGTATATGTCGTCAACCAGGACACAATAAGAACGAATGTCCCAATCTAGAAGCAACATCTTCATCATAATTTAGTATTTCCTTTCAATTTTTGTAACCTTGGATTTTTATATATCATTATATTTTTGTTACAACAAGGTTAACAACAAACATCACTACAACATAAGCAAACTTAAAACATAACATTTCCAACTGATTACAACAATCAAACTGATGTCATCTCGTCCAAACATCATTTCCCTAGCATCCTTATCAGTTTTGACTCGCACCTAACCAAATCTACTATCGAGTCTCGCAATACTTCTAATTGTTTCCCCTTCTAGTATTTTTCCATCTAACCAACGAACCAGCTCCCTCTTAAGTTGATTGAAACTATAGATGTTCCAGAAGAGTATCAACATAGGAGGTTTGTCTCTCGAGTAAATCACTTTTCCATAGCGACGACGAACACCGAACATGTTTGTAATTTGACGAAATATGATGTGGAAAAATGAATCACACAACACATCTATTTATAACCAAAAAATTTCACATTACACTGAGGCGCCAAACCAATTGGCCCCTCCTCTTCCATATAACACATGGGCGCTAATTGGATTGGCAACATCATGTGGTGTAGCCAACCCAATTGGCGCCTCCACTTAAAATTTAAGGGTAGGCGCCAATTGGTTTGGCGCCTATGCCTTACATGTTTTTTTTTTGAAATTTGGGTAGTTTGGGTATTTTTTTGAAAACTGGGTTATTTTGGGAATTTTTTTGAAAAAGTGGGGTATTTGAGTAAAAATTTCGTGAAATTCACTTAGTGCATACTAAAAACAAAATTGTATTGACTAATCTATATATAAATATATTTTTATTTTTGAAAATGTGAGATATCTTTAATCTAAATAAATAAATAATATGTAAAATATTCTTGAAATTAATTTAAAAAATATAAATGGCATTATTACCATTAAAAAATGGACGAATGACCAACATTTGATCAGTTTCAAATCAAAGATTTCTCCAATTTCTCATGTTAGCATATTTGATAGCAAACATGATTTCATACAATTCAGATAAAAAAATAGATGCAAACTCCAATATTAGATATGAAAGATCCGAAGAATGTTCCTAAATTATCCCTGAATATTCCATCACAAATTGATATTCTAGAATTTCTTCTTGAAATTACACATGAATCGTACTTGATCCAATTAGGACTAGAAAAACACTAGGCATTACTAAAAAATAAGAACCTAGTCGGACTTAGTCACCCCCGCACCGAATCTAACGCGGAAAAGTAAATTTAATTAGGTGTGGGTGCATAGAAAACCTGGTTTTATTTATGGGGGCGAGAGATGCTAATATTTATCCTGACTCCCACCCTGTCCCAACCTATTAAATGAAGGGAAATTATGATACAATGTGCATCAAAAAACAAAGAAAAAAATTTAATTGATCCTTACGAATGATTCATGATAAGTGATAGAACAATTACTTCTTGTGGTGATTAACACATTTGGTGAAGAATTAGAGGAATGATATTGAGGCTTGAATGGTGAAAAACGCCTCTATTCAGTCCACACGAACATAGTATCTTCAATCTTAGTGCTAGATGCTATGAATTTTTGTTCCATTTGGATTGGCTGCATTTTGCAAAACAACATCATGGAGAAGCGTTCAAGTTTTCCAGGATGATTCAAGATGATATTTTGGTACAGAAGGGACACATGTTGGACGCAATATCACAACATGTGGGTACAATATCTGGGTCTTGCTTAATAGGTCAGATTGATGTGTTTTGCAATGAATTTTATGTTGAAGATTCAATTAAATTTTATTTCTTTTATTTAGAAATATGAATATATGACTTGTCGGACAGTTGTGAAGATCAAATCAAGTTTAAATGCGATTTAAATTTGAATTTGAATTAAACCAGATCATATCTTTCAGTTGGAGTCTTTATGGAACAGATAATATCCAACTGAATATGCAAAGATTCTAGACGAAATTAAAGTTAAGATCAAAGAAGAAAAGCACATAATACTTTTGCAAAATAAGGAGCTCAAAACCTACATTGGAAAGAAATCAATACTTTGAAGATATTAGAGTGCTAGGGTTTAGAATCCTTGTTATTGCTTTATGTAGACCTCTATGTTTCAGTAACTTCTCATAAAATGTTTGTCTAGTTAAGTTAAAATATTCAACATTGAAAATTGGGTTAAACATCAATCACTAGGATTTAGTGATTGAGAAAAAGTGAGAGGGGTTCTCATATTTTGGGGGAGTCCTAATTAGAAAGTCATTGGATAGTGTTAGGAAAAGACATTGAAAAACATATGACTTGTTGTTGATTGTTAGACTAATTATACTAAACTACTAATAATGAATTTCCTTTCTTGGGTTGGAAGTCAACCATTCAGACGTGGATGTTGTTGTATTGAACCGGGTTACCAATTATTGTGTTCTTCGTTGCTTTTATGATCAATAATATTGTATAATTGAATGTGTGTTAATTATGGTGATTCTAGTTTAACTTGTCAAACCAATTTTCAAGGATATCTTGTTTGATATTTGTCCCTAAGGAACATGATTTCAATTGGCATTAGAGCATGCACCCTAGCCAGTCGGGTGAGCTCTAGGGAAGAAAAATTATGCTCGAATAGAGACAATTACAGATGGAGGATCAGTCAACAAACCATATGTTTTGGATGGCACCAATTATGATTATTGAAAGATTATGATGGCTGCCTTTCTCAAATCCATGGGAAACAAAGCATGAAAATTTGTGATAAAAGGGTGGAAACATTTAGTGGTTACTTCTCAAGATGGAACTACTAGATTGAAACCAGAAGCTGAATGGACTGATGCTGAGGATGATGAAGCTCTTGGAAACTCCAAGGCTTTTAATGCTATCTTCAATCATGTGGATAAGAACATGTTCAAGTTAATCAACACATGTTCATAAGCTAAAAAAGCATGGGAGATTCATAAAACTTCACATGAAGGCACCTCCAAAGTTCGTATATCAAGGTTGCAGCTCTTTACCAATAACTTTGAGAATATAAGGATGAATGAAGATGAATCAATATGTGAATTTCACATCAGATTACATTATATTGTCAACACCTCTTTTGCCTTAGGTGAAAAGATGTCTGAAGAAAATATTGCTAGAAAAATTCTCAAATCATTACGTAAGAGATTTGATATGAAATGACTATTATTGAAGAAACTCATGACTTAAGTAGTATTAAGGTTGATGAACTCATTGGTTCTCTACAAACCTTTGAGATGTCAGTCAATGAAAGGTCCGAAAATAAGAACAAAGGTATAACCTTTGTTTCAAGTACTGAAGGAGATTAAGGTGATAAAGAAGAGATCCTTTCAGATGTTATAGCTCTTCTTGGAAAAAAGTTCAACAAATCTTTAAAGAACCTGAACAGAAAGTGGAGGACTAATGTTCAAGATAAGAGGTCCGAGATCAGTTCCCATAACAAAGGCAATGTGATACAACGCTTTGAGTGTGAAGGGTATGGTTACATAAAAATTGAATGTCATACTTTCTCGAAGAAATAGAAGATGGGATTATAAATCACCTGGTCTGACTCTAACAATGAAAGTGATGGAGAAAATGTTAATAAAGTGATGGCATATATTGGTAAGTGCAATGTTGAGGGTGAGTCTAGTGATGAGGACTTAACTGATGAAGAGATAGCTGCTTTGTTTAGACTATTGATCACTAAGTGGGAAGAAGCCTAAGTGTAAATAGAGAGACAAAAGAAAATGATAAGTATTATTCATCAAGATAAAGAAAAACTTGCTACTACCATCTCAAGTCTGGAAGAAGAAGTTTCATTGTTGTCATCCAAACTTGAGGATACCATAAATTTTGGTGAGAGAATCTGACATGATAGATTAAATTATGGAAGATGGGAAGAAGTTAAGATTGAAGAATGGTTCTAAATTTCTATAAGAAATCAAGATAGAATGGAAGAAGTCGAGGAATTCGGTAATAATATGATTTAACTAAAATTTTATGAAGAAGGGTCATATGTTCCAGCATCGCACTTGACATGCGTACCCTCATCATAAGGGTTACAAAAACTTTGATAGAATATGTCATCAATGTGGTAAATATGGGCGCATAAGGCCTAATTGTTAGAAATTATATGCTTATCCTTAACCCCATAGTCAATTGATGTTAGTCCGTCATTCCATATAATTAGTCGAAGAATATGTGAAAAACGAGCGAAAAATGAGCCAAAATGAAGAAGAAGGACCCAAGAATGAGTGAAAAATAACCAAGTATGGAAGAATGTGACTTAGTGAAATTCTGGTGAAAAGGGGTGAATTTTGAAACAGCTACTGGAATAATCATGTGCGCCATCGTTTGCATGATAAAGTTGAAAATATTACATTGTGTGTGTGATTCTTGTATAACGCCCGCGATGGGTATTTTTCTTAGCTTTTTCAGATGCGTTTTGACCTGTTCTGGGTGCTTTTTAAGGGGATTTTCAGTAGTTTGGCAAGGGTTACAAATTCTTGCATTGGAAATACGATTTTACAGCATCACGGGGTGATTTTGAGAGCATTGGAAGCCATTGGAGGACAATCATTCAAGGGAATTCATATGATATTCTTCCTTATTCAATTGGTATTGTAATTTTCATTATGAGTAGCTAAAACACTTCTAGGTTAGGCTCTCTGATGATGAACCTTATTCAATCTTGTTGGAGTTATATGTTGCTTTGACTTTATGAATCCTTCGAATTATAATTTTATTCAGTTGTTGTTTATTCTTAATGATTTTTATTTGAGATACTTTGTTAATCTGATAATTGACACATAGGATTACTGACCCTTAACCTATATGTTGGACCTAGGGCAACTGTTCTACTTACACTTGTTGAATAGGGATAGGAGACCCCAAGTAGTGGCCTAGGAAATTAATGCTCTATACACCACCTAACCCTGCTTACGCTGGCAGACTAGGGATAAGAAGCTCTAAGTAATGGTTAGTGAGTTATTTCATGGGGGACTGGCCATAACGGTTTTGTTAATTCACCGTGAGATTATAAGGATAAGACCATTCATACAAGGCATAATACGTCAACAAGAGAGGATAAGGGGATTATAATGCACAACCTAGTTGTCTTTATTACTTATGTTTAAACTCGTCATTTGTTTTCTGCTTAAAAACCTGACCCTCCCCCATTTTCTATTTTTCCTCTACATTGCACAATTGCTGGATTTTTTTTTCAAAATAACCAATTTTTTCAAAAAAATAATCGAAAATAACCAATTTTTCAAATAAAATACCAAAATAACCAAGTTTGGTAGAGGATGCACCAGATGAATTGGCGCATCCCCATATTGTAAAGAGGAGGCGCCAATAGCATTGGCGCATGCATTGGGCTCCTTGTGAGGAGGCGCCAATGCTAGTGGCGCCTGCGTTGGACCTCATGAGGAGGAGCCAATGCTAGTGGCGCCTGAGTGTATTTTGGTTGGTGGGCGCCAATTCATCTGGCGCCTGCATGTGATGGTCATGTGGGCGCCAATCCCTTAGGCGCCCACGTGTTTTGTACAATGGATGTTCCGTCTCTAAAAATACCACGCCTTGGATACAATATTTTTCACTAAAACTCATCTCATAATACCATAATTTGTCTAGTTCAACCATCAATTTCAATTCTCTCTATTTCAACAATGTCTGCATACATTCAGAAACGAAATGCTGATGTAATATTTTCTGTCGTTGCGGCCCTGATACAGGTTCGACTTTGGAACACAAATACGTTTGAACGTATTAATCGGACGTTGTACAGTTGGTTAGAGGGAGAAATTGGAGAGGGTGAACGGATTAGAAGAATACAATGGCTTGTGTCCACATTCAACCAACACGGAGAAGTACGCGAATGGGTGGATATTAAGACCGACCAAGACGCTCGTAGGATGATGCATTACATGTTCAAAATTGTTTTGATGGTTGTAATCACATAGTTTTTGTATTCTAGTTGTTTTAATTGTTTGTGTTATTTTTTATGTAATGGTATTTTCGTCACAGGCGTCTACTATGAACTAAATTTAGTTTTTCATATATAGCAACAGAGGTACTATGAAATAAATTTAGTTTTTCATATATTGCAACAGAGGTACATCTGAAATTATCTGGTTGTGCTTGTTCCAAAACTAGGACAGTTATTACGATTATGACCTGGTTGACGGCATGAACTACATAGTCTAACCATTTTGTTCTCCGTATCCATTTCGGTTCGAATCCGGGTGCTGTTAGGGTGACCCTTTTTCTTCCTTCCCATAACTTTGTTGTGCCAGACGATGTTCCCTTGATATTCTGGCCAATAATCCTCTTTTGCCACTATCGAAAAACTAATTTTATAAACATTTGAAAGGCTGGCGACTTTGTAAACTTCAGATAGCAAGTAGGATGGATCCCTTCGAACCTTTGAGCATGCCGCAATGACATGAGAGCAAGGGGTACGAAAGGCTTGGAACATTCCGCAGTCGCACCAACCTCAATCTAGTTTGACTCTATACTGTACCATCGTTATGCCCTTAGTGTGATCCATGGACTCGGCAACACTAAACCAACCCTTAGTTCGGTCAAATACCATAACCACATGTGTGTTTGCTTTGGCAGCTTCATGTCTGATGAATGTCATTGAAGCATCATTGAACTGAACAACTGTCCAAATTGCAACACTGAACTCAATTTTGAGCGTCTGGTTTCAAACAACGCCCCTAGCCTGAAATATGTAGCCTGCACCAAAGCGGTTATTGGTAGGTTACGGATGCCTTTGAAGATAGAGTTCATTGATTCCATAAGATTTGTTGTCAGGTGGCCCCAACGCTGACCGTTGTCGCATGCCCTAGTCCACTTCTCCAACAGAACACTATCGATCCATCGTACCGCATCTTCGTTTGACAATCTTATTTCCTCGCGGTAGTGTTTGAAAGAAGGTTCTGATAATGCATAACCTGCATTGACAACCTTCTTCCGCAACGTCTTATCTTTGATTTCCCGCATGAAATTCTGAGCAATATGTCTAATACAGAACACATGCGTCGAAGGAGGATTTTGCCAGCCATTGTCAATGTTATTATATGCACTGATGATTGAGGGGTGTCTGTCGGAGATCAAACACAAATTAGGTTGAGGTGCAACGTGCAATAGGAGATTTCTTAGGAAAAAACTCCATCCCTCAGCAGTCTCCCCTTCAACTAGGGCAAAGGCGATTGCAAAATATTGTTGTTCCCATCTTGTGCCACTGCCATCAGTAACGTTCCTTTGTATTTTCCATACAAGAATAGACGGTGAAATATTCTATTTCCAACAGCACACGTACCATCTGGTGTATAGGCGGGCAATGTTTCCATCTTGACAATTGTCCCAGGAGCATATTGTTTTAGAGCCAACAGGTATTTTGGAAGTTGTTTGTAAGACTCCTCCCAATTGCCAAACACTTTTTCAATAACTTTTGTTCTAGTTATCCATGCCTTCCTATATGATGGAGTGTACTCGTACTCTGCCCTAATATGCGAGATTATTGTACTCACCTTTAATGATGGATTGTCGCCAATGATAGACAATATTTCATCGCATATTAGCTGAGAGCTTAATTTACGATGATCCTGCATTGGGTTTGTCAGCATGCATGTGTGATCTGGACCCACTGATCCAATCTCCCAAGACTCGCTCCTCTTCCAATACGAAGCTGACAACCTAAAAAGGCAGTACTCATTCGGACAATAAACTTTATACCTCGATGCGCCAGTTCTGTCAACTCTAAAATCAGCTGATAGTTGCATGTGGAATTTCTTAATGGCTTTTACACATTCCTCTTTTGTGCGAAATGTGTCTCCTTGTTTCAGAGATCCTTGCATCTACAGGTAAGGATTGTACCCATACATCTGCCGAAGGTTCATCTGAATCCAAATTTAACCTTGTCATGTATTGGGGTGGGCAGTATACATGACTTGCTGGTATTGGCTCCTCTTCCTCTTCAGCATTCACCATCGAATCAACCATGATCTCAGGTTCCTCTTCTTCGTTGTCTAGAACATTCACCTCAGCTTGTTCGTCATCAGTCTCACAAAACACTTGTGACTGATCAATGTACTGAGACACCTGGTGTTGATGTGGTAATATATACAACTCTATATCGTTGTAATCGGATTGTTCGTGACTAACAAACATACGTTGAACATCATCATCATCTCGAATCTTCTTCTGATAAAATTTTACCTGGTTTTCTGCAAACCAAACCGGATTTTTATAGATGATCTGACCCACATTACTGCACTGCAATTTCTTTTCTATTCTTTGTTTCAGATGTGAAAATTTTGATCGTCGATTTATTGTAAACCGAGTTACCTCTGTGTTTCGAAAACAAAAACCGAACAACTGATGATCAAATATTTCACCTTCAACATGGGCACTGATCATGTAATGTTGTGTGGAAGACATTTTGTTCAAATATTAAATATGTAGATAGCTTGAATGGAATTTAATGCATTGCTAAGTTGTTCATCTGCACAGCATAAATAGCTTGCTCATTGCTAAGTTGGTCGTTGCATTGATAACTTGGTCATTGTCTTTACAGACTTGACCATGCATGCAGTAGAAAGAATCAAGCATGCAGAGAAAAGAGTGACAAGAACACACATGCGCCAGGGAATCAAAGAATCTCTGAGCTATGTACCCTAAGATTCCAACCTAGGCGCCCATTCCCTAGGCTCCATAAAGTAACTGAGGCACCAAAGGGTTGGGCGCCTCTTCACACACAATTTCCTTAGGCGCCACTAGGAAGGGTGCCCCTTCCCATTGCCCTACACTAAGGTGCCAAGAGGAAGGGCGCCTCTTCCTTGCATGTGAGGAATCACATGTAGGCGCCAAGAGGAAGGGCTCTTTTTCCCTTGCATGTGCTTTCTTCACATGTGCCAAGAAGAGATTCCTCACATGCTAGCTTTGTCTCACATTCTGAATTTTGTCATTCCCTTGTCTCCTCTTGCCATTCCATGCAACCAATCACACACTTTTTAGGTTGCAAACCTACTCACTCATTCATCTATAAATAACCTCTCATATCAACAATATCAAATCATCTTCATCAATACTCAATTATATTCTTCTACCACACTTGTTTCATCTACCACACTCAAGCTTTGCAAAATCAAATCATGTCTTTGTTGACTATGGGCGATGAACACAGAGGCACAATCGAGAATATCTCGGTATTTGTATGTTATCTCTCTCTTTTAACTTTTTATGTTTTTTGTTTTATACCTTTGTTATCTCTCTCTTTTTACTTTCTATGTTTTTCTTACTTCTTATAGATGTGTGTTTGTTGAGTACGTATTTCTTCTTCTAATTGTATTTTCTTACTTTTTTGTTATTAGGATCCGAAGCAGTTTAGATGTTGTGTACATGAATATGTACCCCACGATCCTTTAATAGAATCATATATTAGAGGATGTGGATTTGGAAATCTACTAAACATTATTTCATACTCGGTGGACTACAAGTTCATGCTGGCTTTGTTGGAGAGGTGGAGACCCGAGACCCACACATTTCACCTTCCGATTGGTGAGTGTACCGTCACACTTGAGAACGTGTATATGTTGTTGGGTTTCCGTATAGATGGAAAGGTAGTGAATGGTCGAGTTAACCAAGATAACAATATATGCAATGAATTATTGGATGCCCTTTTGTTAGACGACGAAGTTGAGGGAGACACATCCGGTCAAGCAAGGGGGCAAGGTATAAATTTAAAATACCTAAAACAATATTATGGCAGTATAGTATTGTTTGACGATTCAACCGAGTATGAGAAAATAATAAAATCTCGGTGTTATATTATGATTTTATTTGATAAGTTTTTGTTTCCAGAAAGTATAGGTAATTATGTGAATATAATGTATTTACCTTTATTACACAACATTAATATGGTAAACACTTATAGTTGGGGTTCAGCTGTGTTGACCCATCTATATAGTGCAATGTGTAGAACTGCAAAAAAGAATACCTGTACTTTTTTTCAAGTGTGTATTTGCTTCAAGCTTGGGGGTGGTCAAGAATGCCGTCGCTCGCCCCGATAAATGAGCGACCATTCGTGTTCCCATTTGCAACCAAGTAAGTCTAACACTTTACCATTCACCATTTAGTTAATTATATTTATTATTATAATTAACAGTAAATAATATTTTTCACTTCTTTTTATTATCTTAGGTGGTCAGTAAGGGGAATGAACTACAACAGGTGTCTGAAACACACTATTGTAGTCTATCGAAATCTATTGGACCACTTTGGACATGACGATGTAATAATCCTACCGAACTATATTTTAATTTAAAAATACTTCTCAAATTATTTTCCACCTAACCATTTCGTATTGTTTTACAGTTTGTTTGGAGGCCATATCTGGGTCTGAATCATGATGTGAACCATGACGATGCTACAGTTTAGACAGCGAAGACACCGATTATCCGATTCACAACGGTGGAAATGCACCAAAGTGACAGGGTCAAACTGCAGTTCGGAATGCTACAACAGATTCCAGAATCTCCCACGTGTTTGGGGAATTGGCATTAAAAAAGGGTCGATGCACAATGGGATTATTTTGAATTGAGAGGCTTTGCAAAAGACATGTGTCGTCAATGGAGGAATCGACGACAACACATCTTGAACGAACCAGTCATCCAAGGTGCAAGACCCACTCAACAATATATGGCATGGTTTAGGTCGGTAACAACTCAGCAATTTGTATCTGAGCCGTGGTATTTGATGGATCCATGCCAACATGCTTCGTCATCGTATGCCCCACAACAAATCACCACCCAACACCAATGTGAACCCACCCAAACCCAACAACCAACCACAAAACATCAACCGACCACATACACACAACAATCAAACACCCAATATCGCAACCCATTCATGCCAACCACCCAACAACCAACCATCCAACGTTGCAATCCATTCATACCACCCACCCAAACACAAAACCAAGAATTTGATTCGGAAAGAAGCTAAGGAAAGAAGCTAGAGAAGTCAGTCTGGGTGAAGGTCATCCACCAATACTTTCTTCGGATTCTGAAGAGGAGGATAACATAGTAGCACCACAACCCCTCACTATAGGGGATTATTTCAAACGGACTGATGAAGGACATGTTACTAGAGGGTTTGTATCGACAAACCCTACTAACTTTGATATTAAGAATTTTGTTCTTTCAGGTCTAAGAGACAATCCGTTCGACGGGAACACTATCAGAGATTTGCAAGCCTGATGGTGTCTCGGAAGACGGGGTAAAGTTACGGTTGTTTGGTTTCTCACTAATTGGAAGGTCTAAAGATTGGTTATTATTCCTTCCAAATGGAACCATTCAAACATGGAATGAGCTAGAGGACAAGTTCTTGGAAAGGTTTTTTACCACTAGTCAGTTTACTTAGAGGAGAGTTGAGATTGTAAACTTTGAGGAACAAGACACTGAGTCACTGTATGACTCTTGGGAGAGATTCAAGTTATTGTTACGCAGATGCCCCAATCACAATATGAACAATATGGAGCAGATGCAAAATTTTATTAAAGGCCTCAAGAGTCAAACACGTATGTTGTTAAATGCTTTTGTGGGAGGCACCATTAGACAAATGACTGAACCACAGGTAAATGACCTCATTGAAAAGATATGTATTAATGATTACCGTTTGAAAAGTGAAAGGTCGGTTAAGCTCAAAACTAGTGGCACACCCAAAGGCATGTTAATTATTGATACTCATATTGCATTATTAGCATAGATTGAATTGTTAAATAAGCAGCTAGTTGAAGGTTGCATAAATAAATCTAACGTGAGCCAGGTACAAGCAATTAAGTGTAACTTTTGTGGAGGTGGACATGAAAACGAAAGGTGTTCGTTGGAAGAGGTGAGTGAAGATGCCCAATTTGCAAATTTTTAGAAAAATAACCCATATTCTAATACCTACAATCCAAGATGAAAGGATCATCGAATTTTCGTTGGAGCAATAATCAAAACCAAAGTGGTAACCAACCTATGCAATAAACCCAACAAGCTCCAAAATTACAAAAGAAGCCTTCACAGTTGAAAGAGACTTTACAAAATCTCACCAAGGCCACTCATATTGGTTTAGAGCAGGCAAATTGGAACCATGATGTGTCAATCAAGAATTTGGAGAATCAGATTGGTCAACTATCTAGAAAAATAACAGCTTTACCTAGCTCAAGTGGAGGATTCACTAGGAACACCGTTGATAATCCCAAGAATGAAACTTGAGAAGTTGTGGAAGCGGGTTTTGGGTTATTTACTAGAAAGGAGAAAGTAGAAAAGTTCAAGAGGGCGAAATTAAGGAAAAGGTAGGTGAAAGTGAAAAGGAGGAAAACATAATTCAAGGTGACAAAGAGGAAAGAGGAGTCACCCTTGATTACTTCATTGATAAAAATTCTCCTTGGAAGAGAACCAAAGATCAAATTTTGAATGAACCAAATCCACCTTTACTAGATTACCTAAAACTACCATATTCCATAATTAAGAAGAAACTGATACAAAAGGATGTGGCCGGATTATTCCAAAGTTTGCTAAGTTTATGCAGGTATTGCTTAAAGGTGGAAAACAGAAGCTAAATCAAGAACAGGTTAACATGGCTGAAAAAAAGGAGATGATAGAAAGGGAGGAAGTTCCACCAAATATGAATGATCCCGGAGAGTTCAACATTACTTGAATCATTGGGGGATAAAAATCCCACGCGCTTTATGTGACTTAGGATCAAGCATCAATGTCATGTCTTTAATTTAAGGAATTGGAGGTAGGAGAGATTTTACCAAGCAACATGACACTAACTTTGACCGACTCATCTATGACTCACCCGCTTGGTATTGTGAAAGATGTGTTAGTTCATGTTAATGGATTGACCTTCCTTGCAGACTTTGTGGTAATCGACATGAAAATTATTCGGAAGGGTCAGTGATTCATGAGCCCCCATTCTTGGCAACCGGGAAGGAAAAAATAAATAGAGGCCGGTGAGTTAATTTTGAAGTTTAATAAGGAGAAAGTGGTATTTCATACATAAAAATGGGCACAGTATGTGGAGGATACTGAGACATGCTATCAATTGAAAGAGAAAGGTAGTGAAGTTCTCAAGAGGATGAAAAAAGGAGTTTTTACCGGCATAAGGGTGTCCTAGTGTCTGATGTGTTTTAAGCATTGAGCATCAAGCTATTACCGTAAAAGAGGCGCTAGATAGGAGGCAACCCATCCATTTTTTAAATTAGTTTTTGTTTTGCAGTTTTTTTTCAATTCAAGGCCAGCCTAAGAGGAAGTAGCTACTTAAGCATCAATTTTTCCATGAAGATCTCTATGACCTTAATAAATTTATTTATAGCTGCCTATATTTTTTCAGATTGAAAGTTCTAACTTTAGTATTAAACAAATGATCTAAGAAAAAGAAAAATAAAAATGGACTTTATCATAATGAAAGCAACTGGAAACTTGAAGGCAAAGGAAAAGAAAAGAATCAATGAACTTGTACTCAAAGTTCAGATACCTCATTTGGTAAGGTTTGAGACAAAATATTTCCATCGTTCATTTTTTCTTTCTAAGAGTGTATCCATGCAATTTGATTTTATCCGGTTTGATCTATACCCAATTAAGTTTTCTAGTTTGATTGACACACATGGAGGAAAGTTTTTTGTTTATAACTTTGAGCCTTTATAGCCACCTTGTAGTATTAGGAATATCTTTTGCTAGCCACTTTGAGCCTAAGCCTTTCTTTCAGCGACGTACCCAATAACTCTTAACCATTTGACTTGAAAGATTCTTTATTTCCATCCTCTCTTTGGAGTTAGGTAGAATTTTGGTTCTTAAAGTTGAATGAAAAAGATTAAGTTTGGGGTTGCTCTTGGAAGTGAGAAAAGTTCTAACTTTGGGGTTGGGGTACTAGAGTTAAGTGGTCAAAATTTCAAAAATATTGAGAAAATAAGAAGTGAAAAAAGTCACTTCTTCAAAAAAAATGAAAAAAAATGAAAAATAATGACCAAAACTTTAGTACCAACAAAATGGAACGAAACAGATGACAAAGAAGGAGAACTAGGTACCTAACTTCAAAGGATTAAACATACTTTCCTAAAACTATCATACTCGAACATAAGCCAAGATACAACCTGAAAAGACTTCTTATGTGTGTGTTATGATTTCTATGATAAACTATATTAGAACATAATCAAGTTAAGTATAATTTATTTAGTATATGGATTGAGTGATAACCCTGTCCATTAAGCAAGTAAAGTGAGCTGAGAGACAGGTTGAGTACCCGTCAATGTTGAGGACATTTTATGAATTTTCCAGATAGAAGTTGGAAGCTGGAACTATGGTAAGGTAACAAAAAAATATTGTGATGTTTAATTGTTATTATACGACTTGTTGTGTGTTGAAATGAGCAGTTGCAGATGAGTTGCTTGAGGACAAACAAAAATTCAAGTTTAAGATTATGATGATAGTACATCATTGCATATAATTAGGTGAAGAATCGGTGAAAAACGAGCAAAAGATATGTCAAAATGAAGAAGAAATGCCCAAGAATGAGTGAAAAATAACCAAGTATGGAAGAATGGGACTTAGTTAAAATTTTGGTGAAAAAGGGTGAATTTTGATGTAGCTACTGAAATAATCACGCGCGGCATCACGTGCGGGATAAAGTTGAAAAAGTTACATTGCGTGTGCGATGCTTATATAACACGCGCGATGGATATTTTTCTGGGCTTTTTCTGACGCGTTTTGTCCCGTTCTAAGATCTTTTTAAGGGGACTTTTAGTAGTTTGGCAAGGGTTACGAATTCTTGCACTAGAAGCACGATTTTACAATATCAAAGGGTGTTTTTGAGAGCATTGGAAGCCATTGGAGGCCGATCCTTCAAGGGAAGTCATATGATATTCTTCTTTGTTCAATTGGTGTTATAATTTTCACTATATGTAGCTAAAGCTCCTCTAGGTTAGGTTGTGTGATGATGAACCTTATTCAATCTTGTTGGCATTATATGTTGGTTTGACTTTGTATGAATCCTTTGAATTATAACTTTATTCAGTTGTTGCTTATTCTTAATGCTTTTTGTTTGAGATACTATGTTAATCTGATATTGGACACATAGTGAAGCTACGCAAAAAATACAGAGTCGCCATCAGATTTTATTTATTCCAAAGGAAAGGGAAAATATCGAGAAAACCCCAAAAGAATGGTCATCGTAACCATGAATAGGTTCAGAAGTCGGTTATGAAAGGGGAAGGTATTAGCACCCATCACATCCATCATACTCGATGGGAACCATCTACAACATCTACGCTTGAATGGGTGTCGTTATCTTAATGATTACTTGCTAAAGGTTTATGGAGTGGAAATGGATTGTTTTATTAGTGTGCTCGCCAAGGATTTGGCTCCTCGTGCCTATGTATGCTCACTTGTTGGAGTGAGAAATCAAAGCCCTGTAGTTCGTGGTACAAAATGTTTATTTGTTTTATTGATTTTATACCTTGAAAAAGGGTTTTCGGACTGATGCCCTAAGGCTCAAACAAAAGGTTTGATGAGTTAACATTGATTTTAGATTTTGAGAAGATAATGTTCTTGACTTCGGATTGCACTAAAGACTATGGGTAAAGGTGAATATCTCAAACTACCAAGCCAAGCATCTTGTGTTCAAAATACTCAGGATGAGGGTAGGAAAGCTCCATTCTCATCCCTTCTCTACCACTTAAGGCTCATGGAATACAATCCTAATCATATCTTATTGTGTTTTGAATTTGATTTGAGAAAATATTGTTTGACGTTGAATCAAGGGTTTGTTTATTGTTTATGAAATAGTGATGATCCTAAATCTTAAGGTTGGCTAACAAACAACAACAAGACAAAGGAAAGAGAGTAAAAAGTACACCAATGTGGGAAGAGGGATGCATGAAAAATACAAGGGGTTTGTGAAAGAAATAAAGGGTCTCATTGTAAGGTAGCTCAAGAGAAAGCCTTGTGTGTGCATTTTGTCCTAAGCTAACATTTGAACAATGGAATTACAAAGCATGTTTCCCTAAGGTAGTGTGATTATTGCTCTCTTGTAACGAAAGATTACAAGTCCATAAAGATCTAAATTGCATAGGTCAATCACATTGGTCCAAGGTCCAATAAAGGGATGCAAACAAGTCTTTTAAATCAACAAGATTAGATCATACACAAAGATCCATGTGGTCCATAATACTCTATGTCTAATGCTAAGGTCAAACATCAAGTTCATAGTCCAATAGTCCTCAAATAAAGTATTTTTTTAGTCTTTCCATTTTATCATGTTTTTGTTCATTTTAGATTAGACAACAAACCAAGCAATAATGATGAAGAATGGTAATGATGAATGAGAATTGTAATACACAAAGTAAAGAAATAAATTGCAAGAATTTAAATGTTAGAAGTTAGATGTGTAATGTAAATGTTAGAAGTTAGTGATCAATTGTTCACCATGATTAATGGATTACCAACCAAAACATGAATTAAAACTAATGTGAACTATATTGCATATTAACCATCAAAACTCAATTGATAATTAACTAGATGGATCAACGATTTTATAAGTGGGTTAATGACCTATACTAATCAATTGACCTAATTAAATTCTAAGACAATCACTTTTATTCAAGGTACTCTCAAAGTGATTAAACAACATCAACTAAAGTCTAATTGAGATTTTAATCACTAATCAAAACATTATTTGGGTACTATTTTCTAAGCATAAAACATGCTAAAGATGCATCAAGCAAAAATAATATGAAGCAATAAAATGCTAAAACCGAAGAAAACAGAGGGGATTCATGAAGCTGAAACATGGGTGTAGTAAGCAACCAGGGCATGTGGCCCATTCTACAAGGCCCAATGGCCTTTGGTCTGCAGTCTGTGATGCGAGAAGTGAAATTGG
Source organism: Lathyrus oleraceus (assembly GCF_024323335.1). NCBI lineage: Eukaryota > Viridiplantae > Streptophyta > Magnoliopsida > Fabales > Fabaceae > Lathyrus > Lathyrus oleraceus. The sequence goes on along the minus strand of NC_066579.1, from coordinate 51,024,549 downwards.
AGGGTGCCAGAAGTGCATTGTTTGGGCTAGGGGCGCAATGGCCCAATTTCCATGGTTTCAAGGTTGCATGAGGGTGGGTACGAATTGAGCGTGTTAAGAGTGCATAGTATTGGGCCTAAGGCCCAATCACTCAAGTGAAGCTTTAAAGAAGGAGGGGTCAACCTATCAATGTTCATTCCACATGTTCAGAAGCTCATGCCAACATTCATAATACCTCCATCAGAAAACAAACTCCGCCGCGCCAGAATTCGTCACCTGCAACGGCGAAGATTCAAATCACAAAATCCTCATGTCAAACCCTTCATCTCAAACTCCCCGTACCCAATTCAACCTCAATATCTCCTAATTTCCACTATATCACCTAAACCAAAATAAATTGTTCAAGAACCCTAGCCTCCTAAACCGAAATTAAATGAAGTAGAAAAGGAATTAGAGCCTACATGGTTAGGGATTTAATTCCTTGGACGAGAAACTACATGACTGTAATTGAAATAAAGTGAATCAGATGTGAATTCCTACCTACGTGGATGAGAATTTCCTCGATGAACCATTGAATTCAAAATTCAGACAAAGATGAAGAATCTGCATGGAGATCCTCATGCACTTCCTTTGATTCTTATTTATTTGTTCTTACACGATGCTCTTCTTCTTCTTCACTTCTTGTATGTTCTTCTTCTTCTTCTTCTACTACACTCTGAGTATGTTGAATTGAGAGGTTATGCTTCAAGGATATAGAATGATTGAGAGAGAAATGTGAGTTAAGAGAGAACTCTGAGGTATTGAGGGTGAATTTGAATGAATCGTAAAGTGAAGGTGATGATGGTGAAAAATGATTCATACCCGGATAGTTGAACGATGATGATAATTTATAGGGATGGAAGCTTAATAGAGTTTTAACCTTGTTAATTTCCCCCGAGTGGAATTCAATTAAGGTGTCAAAACTTTGTTAGTTTAGGGATTAGAAAGAGTTCGGTTAGACTTGGGGGTTTAAGTCAGTTAGAACTAAGATGGATCTGTTATGTTAAAAAAATCTTGATGAAGTCGGTTAGTGAACTCTGTTATGGTTAGTATTTTCTAAATGAAGTGGAAGTTAGTTAAACAATTAGTCAATTGGACCTTGAATATATACTCATGTTAATAGTTAATTCTTGAAGCCCTGTTATGTGAGTTACTAGAGTCATATTGTTATTTTGTTGTGGACCTCTATTAGAAAACTTGTAAGACCCCAATTTTGACCCTAAGATCCCTCATGCTATCTCATCATCTACACTGGCTTTGGGATCACACCTTGGCATCCTCCTTACCCCTCATCCATTGGGTTTTCATTGGGAGAGATCACCAAGCACATTTGATTGTATCATAATTTGTTTTTTCATTACTTACTAACCAAAATACCAAAAATATGTCTATGTCTAGCTTTGTTTCTTTTGTAGGTAATGTGTACATCCACCAATGCCTCATCAAGCTCATATCTAGGATTTAAGACCCTCAATGTAAGGAGATGAATCAATACATGGTTCACATTGGCTCTAAACATCATATATGGGTCCCCATGTTCTTAATTTATCATTTTGATCAAGAATTCATCAAGAGTTTGAAACTTGTTTGCCTTGGAAGCCCTAATTCATCTGGGTATCTTGTGTGACTTCCTCAACAAGTTTCTTCAACATTTGATCAAATATATCAAGGGATACTTCATTATACATCATATTATATATATATATATATGATCCTCCATGATTCCAAGAGATCAAGATAACTTCAAGTGTGTAAGTTGGTTCATGGTGGTTGACCAGAGAAAGTCAACTAGTCAAAACTGGGGTTCACTAAACCTTATCTCCTACAATTTTTGTCATATGAAAATTATTCCAAGAGAAACATTATTCCTTATGAGATTCTAAACAACGTTAATGTTGAGGTAAAGAGCTAGTTTTGCTTGTAAAGTCATTTTTTATGGTAAACGATTATAGACCATTTTGTATATGCCCCAGTTAGGAGGTCACCTTCCAAGGACCATAAATTGCTCAATTTTCATGATATGAATGTCATCCAAGTTTCATGATAGAATTCAAGATGTCTTATCCAACATTTATTCTTTGAGAAACTTCAAATTCAACTTTCAAAGGCATGTCCCAAGAGGAAACATTATAGGTCATTTTGGGTCATTACCATTGAACAAGCAATTTTCCTCAACTTCTAAAATGCATAACTCCTTCATGCCAAATCCAAATGAGGTCAAATTTGTGACAGAATTTAAGAGGTTTGAAATAGATACAACTTTGATTAACGAATGTTTTCCATTTGAAGCCCATAGCAGAAGTTGTTCAAGGTGGAAGAAGTGAATATTTGACTTGGTACTTAAAAAAATTTCAATTATGTTTGATTTCACAAACTTCCACCTTAAAATTCGTCAAGATCAAAGCTTCAAATGGAAAAGTGTCCAACATGAAAGTTGTTCACCTTGATCTCAGCTTTCCAAAAAGTCTAAAATCACTTCATTTGGACAAGGATTGAAGGACTTGCGCATGGCTTTTCTTCGAGGTTCCATTTGGATGAATCTCATTACCATTTCCTAATTCCAAATGCATGGCTTCATGACACACTTTCAGCATCACTCATGATCAACTTTGGACCTTTTGACATCACTTCATGGGCCTATCACACGCCCATGCATCCATGCAAGTGAGAATTATTATTTTTGGCATTTGATTGAAAGAGTATGGAAATCAATTGTTCAGCCTATAAATACATTGCCTCATGCTCAGAATTAAGGAGACCTTTCCCAAGCTTTGATCCTGTAACCCTAACCCTCACCATTAGAGGATAAAATTGAAGGTTTTCAATTGAAAATCGAGTTTCAATGTCACTTCTGTTTTGAAGTTGAAACTCCAAGAATCCAAGCCATTCTTTGATCCAATTCACTTCCTGGAAGCTTCTGAAGTCAAGCCAAGGCCAATTGGAAGCAAGATCAAGCAAGATTCAAGCTCCTCGAAGGTGATTTTTCAGAAACTTTATGTCTTCAATTCTCTCTCAATTCTTCACCATTCTCTTTGATTTTTGGTTGGCTGAAGTCCTACCAATGTAGGCAACAAGATTGAGTTGCTTTAAGGTCAAATTGAAGCAACTCAGTTCATGATCCTCAAAATTCAAATCCCTGTATCTTTCAATATACTTGGAATTGGAGAAAATTGAGGCCATATTTGAGCTCATGAGCATTTTTCCTTTGAATCCATGTCCTTGTTTTTCATTTTAGTGATGGTTGATGGTGGATCAGTCCGGTGAGGTCCACCGGAGAAGAAGACCGGAGCCCTAGCTCCGGTGGTGTGTTGGCACCCTCCCATCCCTTTAATCATGTTTAAATGTTTTAATCTCGTCCCTTGGTTCTAATTACCATGCGTGTGTTGCATTGACTGATGTCCACCATAGATTGCACGCGCGTGGCCATTAGATCTGCCACCTCAATTAATGAGGGAGATCTGATGGCCCTTGTTTTTTTTGCTTTTTATTTTAATTTATGAATTTCTTTTAATTGCTCCTATTTTATTTAATTCATAGAAATTTCACTTTTAATCCAAAAATTATGGGCCTTTCACCAAAAATCTTTAAATATTTTTCTCTTCTATATTCTGGATTAAAATCATTTTTTGAATTAATTTTGATATTTTTTATGAATTAAATCTTTTGTGTATATTTTTAATTATTTAAAAATACTTCTGCCTTTTGAAAAATAGTGAAGTTTTTTGTCTATGGTCTTTTGACCTTGTTTGACCTAGGATAAATCCCTTGGCCATTTATTTGGTATTTTGAAGGGATTTTAGGTTTTAACCAATTAAAAATGTATTTTAAATTCATTTTTAATTTGATTTTTAATTGATTAAATGTTTAAAAATATTTTGGATCCATTTTTATGGTCTTGTAATGTTTGACTTTCTGTTTGGGCCTTGGTCAAGGTTGATTTGACTTTTGTTGGATCAAAACCATTGGATTTAGGGGATTGTGAAATGTACATTTCATCTCCCAAAATGAATGGATGGTTTTGATTTGATGAAAATCCTCCCATGATCAATTTATGTTTCTATCTTCCCCTCCCTCTTCATCTTCATCCATATTCTTTCCCATTGCCTCATTTGACCAATGAAATCTCTAATGTCTAAAGGCTAATTGACTCATCAATGACCTTTGTGTTAAATGAATCAATATAAGTATGATTGAGATAGGTCTCTCCCTTTTAATCTTTTATTTTAGTGTGTGGTATGTTTTAGGAGTTTGGTTCTTCATACCAAATCTCTAACATGCATTAACACCTAAATTTTTATTGCCCGACCTCAGATAGTTGTGACTTCTACATAAGTCCAATTACGATTGCTTAACATAGAGCTAAATTTGACTCTTAAGGTATAACATTCTAGCATGTGAGATTGTAAGTCTCCCATTCTTCATGGCATTGTGTGGAGACTTGACCTTTTTTTCCTTTCATGTGAGCTAGTGGCATACTTGTTGAATTATTCAAGTTAGAGCCTTTCTCATGGAAGATGTCTTGGTTTAAGGATTCATACTTGTGAATGAATGGTTGAGTGTTCTCCAAAGAATGACTTAATCAATTAAAAATCACCACTAACACTTCACTAACTTTTTAGTAACATTTGACTAACTCTTGTTAATATTTCTTTACTTTCAAGTCATTTATTTTATGCAATTTAAATTTCAGTCATTTATCATTCATTGCCATTTACATTTCATATAACTTGTTTATGTTTATGTCATTTTCACTTTGCTCATTTGAACCATATCTTGTGATGGTATATATTTGTTTATGTGTTTTGATTTTGTTTGTGGTCTTAGGACCTTAAAATACTTAATAAAAACAATAACACTAAAAACATTTGTTGGACTGTTGAATTTGATCTGAACTTTTAGACTTAGGATTAGGAAACATTCCTTGTGCAAACGGACTTGGCCAATGCCAACATTTTGAGAATAAGCCTTCATCTGATGCAAACCTTGGTATTTGTTTAAATTCATCTGCTACTCTATCTTTGTGCTCAATTGTTATTTTCCTGTGTCTGATGTTTTGTTCTGAGTTGATCAAGGAATATTTCATCTGATACATTAGAAGACAAAGAAGACTGCTAGCTATTGGAAGTGCTTGCTTGAATGTAGTTATCTTTATTTGATTCCTTGATCTTCATGATGTCTGGATAGTGTTCATTGCTTATTGATTATTGCTTGATTGAAGTCCAAGGGAAAATAGGTTTCTATATGACATTCTTGTCTGTTGGATTGCATCCCATTTGTCAGATCTTTTCAACCCTTAACTTTTAAATATGTGCTAAGGATAGTCTCTTCATCTCCCTTCACTTCTTAAATTTCAAAATATCTCCCTCTTTTCAAAAACTTCTCTGCTTGTGATTTTAAACTTAGACTTTATTTTAATGATTATAAACTTTGGCCTTATGCCATTGAATTTTCAAACTCTTTCTTAAATCAAATTTGTAAATAAACTTAATCATACTGACTTAAAATTTCAAAAAAAAAAAGACAAAAAGAACTAACAAGTCCATTCAAATTTTTGGCCCATTGGTTCCTTTTCATTTAAACTTTTGTTAAACGTAATTCACCAACTTTGAAATTTTTACCACGAACTACGAGGTTTTGATCCCTCATTTTTATATTGGTACGTAGGCACGAGATCGAAGGTCTTGTCAAACAAAAAAATATAATCAATAAATTATTTTCTCATCCCCATACTCTATTTTATCAAACATCATTTATACCACAAAAATATGCACACATAAAAAAGGGCTCCCTAGGAGTACCTAGGACACTTTGGGTGCTAACAACTTCCCTCTGTGTAACCAATCCCCTTACCTGTAATCTCTAGCATTTATTAGTTTTGATTTGAAAATTTCTTATCATTGGGTTTTGTTCGTACTTTTCCCTTTTCCTTTGGAAACAATAAAAGCGCAGTGGCGACTCTGATTTTATTGACGTCAAGTTTATCTATAGCTTGATGGTCATGAATTTACCGCTACAAAACTATTTGGTGATTACTGAATTTCTGTTAGGATGAGTTAAGTTTTTGTTAGATTTCTTACTCGAATTAGGTCTGCTACTGTGTAAGACCCTAAGATCCCTCATGTAATTTCATCATAAGCACTAGCATTGGGATCACATCTTGGCATCCTCCTTGTCCCTCCTTCATTGGGTTTGTTTTGGGAGAGATCACCAAGCACTTTGTGATTATATCATACTTGTATTTTATCACTTCACTAACCAAAATACCAAAAATATGTCTTTACATTTGTCTAACTCTTTTGTAGGAAGGGCATGATTCCATTAAGTTCACATCTAGGGTTTGAGACCCTCATGAACAAAGAGCATAACCAAGAATTGATTCAATAATGGTCATGAACATCATATATGAGTCCCAATGTTCTCTACATGTTATATTAATCAAGTTTTCCTCAAAAGTTTGAGGGTGATTTGCCTTGGAAACCCTAGTTTGATTGGGTATCTTGAGTAACTTCTCCAACAAGATATCTCACCAATTGATCAAATTTCTCAAGGTAAACTTCAAAATTTATCATCTTATGCATATGTGATCTTCCATGAGCCAAGAAAGTCAAGAGAGTTGGAAGTTAGCAAGTGGTTGATGGTGGTTGTCCAGATGGATTCATCTTATCAAAATTGGGTCTCCCTAGACCCTATCTCCTATAATTTTCACCATATGAAAATGATTCCAAGAGAACACTTACTCTAAATGAAATTTCAAACAACTTTCATGTTGAGACCTAGAGCTAGTTTTTCTTGGAAAATCATTTTCTATGTTGAAACATTATAGGTCATTTTGTCTAAACCCTAATTTGAAAGTCAACTTCCAAAGGCCATAACTTGCTCAATTTTTATTAGATTGAAGATTTCCAAGTTGCACAATCAAATTCAATATGTCTACTTTAACTTTGATGTTTGGAGTGGGAGATAATTCAACTTTTTTGAGCATGTGATATGAGGTTACATTATAGGTCACTTTTGACTTATACCATTGATCAAGTGATTTTTCCAAACTTCAAAAATGCATAACTCTATCATTTCAACTCCAAATGACATGAAATATGTGACCATTTGGAAGGTATTTGAGATAGCTACAACTTTAATGAATACACGTTTCTCATTTGAAGCTCATATAAAAAGTTAAGCAAGATGGAATATTGAGACATATGGCTTGACACTTAGAAAAAGTTTGATATGTCAAAAATTTCCAAACTTCCACCTCAAATTTCTCAAATTTCCAAGCACCAAATGAAAAAGTGTTAAACATAAAATTTGTTCCTATTGATCTTACCTTTCCAAAGAGCTCAAATTCATTCATTTTGGACAAGGAATGCATAGGCTGCGCATGGCATGGACATGGTGACATCACTTGGCAAGGATCAAACTTCAAATCCAAATGCACACTTGCCTTGCAATCCAAGCTCAATTCAGACTACCCAATATTCATTTGTGGACTTATGAAAATGATTTTATGGGCCTATGCGTGCCCATGCACCCATGCATCATCAATGACCAAATTTGGAAAGTGATTTCAAGTGTGCAAATATCAGTGACTTCAGCTATAAATAGAGCTCCATATGCTCAAAATTTCACACACATTCGCGCCAGCTTTGATCCCCCATCTCCAACCCTCACTTTGCAAATGATAAACCTGAGAAATTCATTTAAATTTGAGGTTGAATTTCCACTATTTTAAAATTCAAATCTCCATGAATCCACAGCCTTGTAAGGTCTTAATCCTTCTTCTGTAAGCAAGTAGAGTGAGATCAAGCACAAGCAAGATCAAGATCAGTTGAATCCAGACCTCCATTGAAGGTATTTTCCAGAAATTTTGATCTCTTCGATTTTCTCAAATTCTTGCTCAATTCTATTGATTCTTTGGTTGTCTGAAGTCCTACCAATGTAGGCAAGAAGATTGAGTTGCTTTGAGGCCAAATCGAAGCAACTCAGTTCATGTACCTCAAATTTCAACTCCATGTATCTCTCAATATACTTGGAGTTAGAGTGAATTGAGGTCAGATTCGAGCTCAGTACCATTTTTACTTTAAAATCATGTCCTTGTTTTAAATTTTGGTGATGGTTGATGGTGGACCAGTCCGGTGAGGTCCACCAGAGAAGAAGACCGGAGCTACAGCTCCGACCATACGCTGGCATGTCTCACAGCCACATGATCTTGTTATTTTGTTTTAATCGCATGCGTCCATTGTGATTACTAATGTTGCAGCGCGCTGACTAATGACTTTGGTAGAACGTGCGGTTTTGGCCACTTGATCTGCCACCTCAATTAATGAGGGAGATCAAGTGGTCCACGTTTTTTCTGATATTTTAATTTTCATTTTAATTGCATTATTTTCAATAATTCATATTAAATTCAATATTGATCCAAAAAATATGGGACTTTCACCAAAAAAATTCAAATATTTTTCCCTTTCATATTCTGAATTAAAATTATTTTTTGGATCATTATTAATATTCTTCATGAATTAATTGATTTTGTATTTGTTTTTAATTGTTTAAAAATATTTTTAAATGTCCAAATATTATGAAATTTTTTCTCCAAGGTCCTTTGACCTTGTTTGACCTATGATAAATCTCATGGCCATTTCTTTGGTGTTTTGATGAGATTTTAGGAATTGGACAAGCCATATTTAATTTAAATGCCTTATTTTAGTATTTTTAATTGAAATAAATGCCAAATAATTTTGTTGACTAATTGTGATGACTTGTTTATGTTTAACTCTTGTTGTTGGGCCTTGGTCAAGGTTGATTTGACTTTGTCGAATTAATATCATTGGATTTAGGGGATTGATGGAATGCACATTCCATCTCCCAAAATGAATGGATGATATTAATTTGGTAAAAGTCCTCCTTGACCAATTTGTGTTTTTGATCCATTTCCCTCCCACTTCATCTTATTCCCTTTCTTCATTCATTCATTCATTCTATTTGGCCTATGACATCTCAAAGTCCTAATGCTAGTTGATTGAAAATTTGACATGAGTATGGATGAGATTAGGTCACACCTTTTGCATATTCTTTTTGTGTGTGGTATATTTTATGAGCATAGTCCATTATACTATGTCTCTAACATGCATTAACACCAAAATTCTATTGTCCGACCTCAAATAGTTGTGACTTCTACATAAGTCCAATTACGATTGCTTAACATAGCGCTAAATTTGTGACATAAAAGGCATAAGCATTCTAGTTAGTGAGACTGTAAGTCTCCCCTCTTTCATGGTATTGTGTGGAAACTTGGCCTTCTTTCCTTCCTTTGAAATATATTTTCGCTCAAGGATTCATGCTTATGATAAGTGGGTTGAGTGTTCTCCAAATAATGTCTTGAAATGAAAAGCAAAAGCAAAACAATACTAACTTCTAACTTACTAACTACTAACTTTTAATCTCAAGCCTTTCCTTTAATGCAATTTACTTTTAGCACTTTATTTCATTTGCCATTGTTCATATCATTCTAATTGTTTATGTTAATGTAATTTTCACTTTGTCCATTTGGACCATAATGTATGATGTATTTTGTTTGTGTATACTTTGCTTGTTTGTGTGGTCTTTGACCATTAATGTACATAGTAATAACAAAAAACCCTAAAAAACTTTTGAGTGGACTGTTGGCTTGATCTTGGACAAATGGACTTAGAATCTAGGCAACCTTCCTAAGCTAAAGGACTTGGCCAATGCCAAATTGTTGAGAAACCAAGTGCTTGCAATTTGAACTTCATCTGACACATCTTTGAAGACCTCTCTAAGTTCATCTGTAACATGACCATTGTGAAGCTGTTATTTTGAACCTGTGACTTGTGGAATTCCTCTGTTGCATGGGTTATTTTGAAGAAGATCATGGAATCGATAAGCTTGGATGTGGCCATCTTTATTTGATGCCGTGCTCTTCAAGATAATATAATTGTGCATTTGTGTGTTGCTTGATTCTAAAAGTCCAAGGGAATTCTGGGTTTTTATTGACATTCTTGTCTATTGGATTGCTATCCACTTGGTTAGATCTTTTCAACTCTAAACTTTTAATTTTGTACATAGGATAGTCTCTTCATCTTCTCCTCATTTCTTTAATTTCAAAATCTCTCCCTCCATTTTTCAAAACCTTCTTTGTGTGAACTACTTTTGTTCTAAACTTTGACCACTTTTTGCAAAAAAGATAGAAACTTTGGCCTTATGCCATTGCATTTTCAAACTTCTTTTCTTAAATCAAACTTGTAAGTAAACTTAACTATACTTGAGTTAAACTTTCAAAAAGCCAAAAAGAACTAACTCATTCAAACCATTTTAGGCCTTTGTGCCTTTCAAACTTAATTTTTCTTAAAAGTAATGCATCCACTTTGAAATTTGTATCACGAACTACGAGGTTTTGATCCCTCATTTTTATGTTAGTACGTAGGCACAAGACCGAAGGTCTTGTCAAACACAAAATATAATTAGTGAATTCTTTTCTCATCCCCCCATTCTATTTGTTTGTAAACATCACTTTGTACAAAATACATATGCACACAAACAGGGCTCCCTAGAAGTACCTAGGACACTTTGGGTGCTAACACCTTCCCTTTGTGTAACCAACCCCCTTACCTGTGATCTCTGACTTTTTATTAGTTTTGATTTGAAAACTTCTTACTTTTGGGTTTTGTTCGTACTTTTTCCCTTTTCCCTTGGAAACAATAAAAGCGCGGCGGCGACTCTTATTATTTGATCTTTAGTTTGTCAATAGCTTGATGATCATGAATTTCCCGCTACATACTAGTTAGTAGGTTATTTTGAATTTTGTTATGACTATTAATGTTTGTTAAATTTCGGTTAAGAGAAAATTGTGAGAGTGAATTAGTTAGGAAAACTTCTGTTAAGCTAATATGTTGTTGTTAATTGAACTGACATGCTATTGCTATGTGACTGAAATTTAAATGTAAAGCAATTACGAGTTTAGTTTGGTGAAAAATATATTAGTGGTTATAGCTTGATTGAAACTGATTATGTTAGTTGTGGCTTTCAAAATTCAGTTAGTTGTAAATTGTTGTTAAGTTAGTGTTGTAGTAGTTGGTTTTATGAATTTCTCTACTACAAGCTATTTATTGAAGTAAAAAATAATTGTTAAGACTTGCTGGATTTAGGTTAGTGGTGTTGAATTGAAACTAAATGGTTTTGGATCGTTAACTGTTGTAACTGTTAATTTCAATTAGTTATGAAAATGAATGAAATTGTTAATTGTTGATTACTTTTTCTCATTGATGATTTGCCCTTCTATTGACATGAATGTGTTGTCGCTAGCTGAACTTCTAGATGCAGTTTGAAGTTAATATTGTGTTAGGAAATTATGCTAGAGATGGAAATATAATAAATGTCAAATGGTTACTGAATTATGGATTGTTTTGGAACTGATTTTGCAGAATTAATAGCATGCTTCAATTAACTTGTTTCATGTTTTACCCATGGTTGTGGAGTTCATGTAGGTGTGCCTTGGCATCACAACATGATTGTAACTTTGTAAATTTTTTGGCCCATGTTCTAACTTGGCTTACAACATGGAATCAGGTATATTGTAAGCATTATTCATGCATCATCTATGGATTCTGACTTGGTTGGTAATCATGGCATATGATTGAACAAGCTCTTGACTTGGCTCATGTTTTTTGTTTATTTCTGATAGCATTCATGCCTTGCTAGGTTACATTCATTCTGACTTGTGTTTTTGCAGCTTGTGTAGGTCATGGTTTAGCAGGTTTTAATTATGTGCACATGAAAGATGGTTGGACAAGGCAACATGATGACCAAAATTGAAATATGAAGCATCATGTAAAAGTAGCAAATCAAAGATCAAGATGGGTTTTGAAGATTAGGATTAGGATTGGAATTGAGGATTTAGGGTTTTAGGATGGAAAAGGCAATTGGGTTGACTTTGGTCAAAGTTGACCAAAAAGTCAACAATTGACTAAAGTCAACAATTTGTCAAATTTGTTATTTTTGTTATTTTCCTTGTAAAATGATTCAATAAAACAAGTTTCGTTTTCATAAAGAACTTTCCCTCCAAAATTCATGTTTGAATTCCTAATGCATTATGGATTTTGGATTAATCATGTAACTCAAACAAATGTACTATGCTACATCATGAAACATGAAGCCATGGGATAGGAATGCACCAATGAAATAAGAACCAATGGGTCATGAATTTGAATGAAATCATGAATGACATGAATGTAACAAAGCCTTGTATCCACTGGATCTTTTAATCATGTAATAAAACATAGTCAAAATATGATTGATGGCAAATGGTATGTTGAAAAACAAATGGGTCTAAAACACCACCTCAATGAATTAGGTTTTAAGACATATGGTTACCAAATCAAAACACGAGATCATCAAGGGTTAGACACCCAAGCTAGGGTTTTATGCACTAGCAATGCTCAACAGGCAGACCTAGGACTTCGTGTTCAAACAAAAATCAACAGATGAATCACCATGATGAGCATATCTCATTAGGGTTTCAAGATTAAGATGATCCATCAATGACAAGAACCAAGCAAACTAGGGTTTAGGCCTGAATGAAAGCACCAAAATACAATCCCCAAACCAAGGCCTTGAATAGCCAAGAATTATGGTTTTACACCTTGACCCACATTAGATGTTATACCATCATCTCTAGGGCTTAATTCTATAACTTTTATCAGGTAATGAATAGCCACAAGCTTTGAATCTATGATGATTTGTATATACAATGGATGATATGAATGCATTTTACATGAATGAGTTCAAATGAATCTCAAACCAAAATTCAGATGCAAAATGAAAATGGGAGGGAAAATTTTGGGGTATGACACATAGGGATTAATTACCCTTAGCCTATGTGTTGGACCTAGGGCAACTGTTCTACTTACGCTGGTTAAATAGGGATAGGAGACCCCTAGTAATGACATAGGGAATTAATGTTTTATACATTACCTAGCCCTGCTTACGCTAGCGAACTAGGGATAGAAAGCTCTGAGTAGTGGTTAGTGAGTTATTTCTTGGGCGACTGGCTATAACGGTTTTGTTAATTCGTTGTGAGATAATAAGGATAAGACCACTTGTACAAGGCATCATACATCTAAAAGAGAGGATAAGGGGATTCTAGTGCACAACCTAACTATCTTTATTACTTTTGTTTAAACTCGACATTTATTTTCCGCTTAGAAACTTGACCCCCCCCCCCCCCCAATTTACTATTTTTCCTTTACTTTACATAATTTTTTCCTTGCTCGAACACAGTCCTTGTGGGTTCGATCTTTTTATTACTGGGACACTATCGATACACTTGCCGAGAAGTAATCATCAACCAAGGCTCAAAAGAAAAGAAAATAAATTTAATATAAAGAAGGTGCGGAAACCAAAAGTGGAAGTCTCAAGTTTCATAGCTCATACTTCTCTTATAGTGTCTTCTAGAGAGGATTGATATATTAATAGTGGATGTTCCAAACATATGATAGGGGAAAAGTCTTACATTGTAGAGATAAATCCTTACTCAAGCGGATTTGTTACTTTTAGTGATGGTATAAAAGGGGGAATCAAGGGCATAGGCAAACTAGTGTATCCTGGACTTCCTAGCCTTGAGAATGTGATGTTGGTAGATGGCATGACTGCCAACTTAATCAGTATAAGTCAGCTAAATGATCAAGGTCTTAAAGTAAGCTTCACCAAATCAGAATGTGTTGTTTCCAGCCAAGGGCAGGAAGTGGTTATGAAAGGCTCAAGGTCCAAAGATAATTTCTATTTATGGATATCTCATACCAGAGAAGATCCCTCTACATGTATGATGTCAAAAGTTGATGAGACCAAGGTATGGCACCAATAACTTGGACACCTCAATCTCAAGAGCATGAAGAAGAATGTTTTTGGAGAAGCTATAAAGGGATTGACCAATCTCAAGATTGAAGAAGGAAAATTTTGTATTGAGTGTTAAATAGGAAATAAGACCAAGATGCCTCACAAGAAGCTCCAGCATCTTGCCATCACAAAGGTTCTTAAACTATTGCATGTGGACTTGTTGGGGCCTATGCAAGTAGAAAGTATAGGAGGGAAAATGTATGTATTTATGTGTGTAGATGACTTCTCAAGATACATTTGGGTAAAATTCATTAGAGAAAAATCTAACATGTTCAAAGTGTTCAAAGAGATATGTCAACTTCTTCAAAGAGAAAAAAGGGATTGGGATAGTAAAACTCAGAAATGGCCATGGGATAGAGTTTTAAAATTCAAAATTCTCTAAGTATTGTGTTTCAGAAGGTATTGGTCATGAAGTTTTAGATCATATCACGCTTCGGTAAAATGGGTTGGTGGAAAGGAAGAGTAGAACTCTACAAAAGTCAGACAGAGTTATGTTACATGCCAAGAAACTTCCTTACTATTTCTGGGCTAAGGCAATGAACATAACCTGCCACGTTCATAATAGAGTGACCATCAGATCTGGGACTAAAGAAACTCAATATGAGTTGTGGAAATGGAGAAATCCAAATGTCAAGTACTTCCATGTCTTTAAGAGCAAGTGCTACATCTTGGCAGATCGTGAGCAAAGAAGAAACATTGATCCTAAGAGTTATGAAGGAATATTCATTGGATACTTGACTACATAAAATCTTATAGAGTGTATAACAAGTGCACCAAGGCTATGATGGAGTCCTTAAATGTGGTAGTTGATGACACTTTTGAAGAAGGTGGGGTTCCTGCTCAACAAATCGATGCCTCAGACAATGTCCCACCTAAGGAGTCTGACATTGTGTCTAAGATCACAAATTGTGATGATCTTTAAATCAATAAGGGACCATCAATCATATTTCAGACGGATCATCCCATAGAGAATAACATAGGAAATCTTAATGAAAGAGTTGTAACAAGATCTACATAAAGTATTTCCAACTCATGCTTTATCTCTAAGGTTGAGCCTAGGAATGTCAAAGAAGCCTTTACTAATGACTTCTAGATTAATGTTATGCAAGAAGAACTTTGTTAGTTTGAAATAAACAAGGTATAGGAACTAGTTCCTATACTTGAAGATGTGAACGTCATTGGTACAAAATGGACTTACAAGAACAAATCAGTTGTGTAGGACCCCAATTTGACCCTAAGATCCCTCATGCTATCTCATCATATGCATTGGCATTGGGATCATACCTTGGCACCCTCCTTACCCCTTACTCATTGGGTTTGTTTTGGGAGAGATCACCAAGTACCATGTGATTGTATCATACTTGTTATTCTATCATTTACTAACCAAAATACCAAAAATATGTCTTTGCATTTGTCTACTTCTTTTGTAGGTAAGGCACATGATCACCTTTGATCCATCAAGTTCACATCTAGGGTTTAAGACCCTAATTGCTAAGATCTCAACCAATAAATGATCCACAAATGCTTTAGGCATCATATATTATTCCCCATGATCTTTACATGTTATTTTGATCAATAATTCTTCAAGAGTTTGGAATTGGTTTGCCTTGGAAACCCTAGTTCATTTGGGTATCTTGTGTAACTTCTTCAACAAGCTTCTTCACCAATTGATAAAATATTTCAATGGGTATCTCAAATTTCATTATCCTATTCATATATGATCTCCCAAGAATCCAAAAAGTCAAGAGAATTGCAATTAGCAAGGTGTTTGATGGAGGTTGACCAGAGGATTTCATCTGATTAAAACTGGGTTCCCCTAGACCCTATCTTCTACAATTTTCATCATATGAAAATGATTCCAAGATAAAAGTTACTCTATATGACATTACAAACAACTTTCATCTTGATGTCTATATCTAGTTTTGCTTGGAGAGTCATATTTTATGTTGAAAGATTATAGATCATTTTGTCTAAACCCTAATTTGAAAGTCAACTTCCCAAGGCCGTAACTTTCTCAATTTTTAAGATATGAAATCTTTATAAGTTGTACAATCAAATTCAAGGTATTTAATTCAACGTTTATGTTTTAAGGAAGAACTAATTCAACTTTTATGAGCATGTGATATGAGGATACATTATAGGTCATTTTGGACCAATACCATTGAACAAGTGATTTTCCTCAACTTCAAAAATGCATAATTAATTCATCCCAAATCCAAATGAGGTCAAATTTGTGACCATTTTTGAATGTTTTTGAAAGAGATACAACTTTGATTAAGACACTTTTCTCATTTGGAGCTCACACAAAAAGTTATCCAAGGTGGAATAATTGAACATATGGTTTAACACTTAGAAAAGTTTTTGACATGTTGAGATTTCCAAACTTCCACCTTAAAATTCATCATGATACAAGCTCCAAATGGAAAAGTGTTAAACATAAGAGTTGTTCCTCTTGATCTAACCTTTCCAAAGTGTCCAAATTCATTCATTTTGGACAAGGTTTGAGGGGTTTGCACATGGTCTGAACATGACTGCATCAATTGGCAAGGATCAATCTTCAAACATCAATACACTTTTGCCTTGCATCACAATCCACATTCAGACTCAATTACACTTGCATATGGACTGAATTGAGTAGCTTCATTGGCTTGTACACGCTCATGCAAGCAAGCACTTCACTTTGCCAAATTTGGAAATATTTTGAAAGGTGCAAATAACACTTGCTTGAGCTATAAATTAGAGGCCCTTGGCATCAGAAATTAGACCCTTGCGCGCCAGCTTTGCCTCCCACACTTGAAACCCTCACATTTGAAAGGAAAACCTGAGAAATTTCATTTGAAATTTGAGTTTGAATCTCACTCTTTGGAGATTCAAAAACTCCAAGATCCAAAGCCTTGTACCAATCCTAAGCTACTTCTGTAAGCTTCTTGAGCAAGATCAAACACGAATTGAAGCAAGAGAGATCAAGTTCTGCACAATATTGAAGGTATTTTTCCAGATTTTTCTTCTCTTCGATTCTCTCTCAATTCTCATCAATTCTCTTGGATCCTTGGTTGTCTGAAGTCCTACCAATGTAGGCAAGAAGATTGAGTTGATTTGAGGTTAAATCGAAGCAACTCAATTCATACACCTCAAAATTCAACTCCATGTATCTCTCAATATACTTGGAGTTAGTTTGAATTGAGGTCAGATTCGTTATCAGTGCCATTTTCTCTTTAAGATCATGTCCTTCTTTTTAATTTTTGTGATGGTAATGAAAGAATCAATCCGGCCAGGGTCATCGGAGAAGATAACTGGTGGTTTGCTCCGGCGATGTGATGGACGTGTTCTGAGCCACATGATAAAGCCTTGGCGTTTTAATCTTGAGCGTTGCTTTTGAATACCATTGATGTAGCGTGTTGACTCGTGTGTTTGGTGGAACGCGCATTTCAGACCACTTGATATGCCACCTCAATTAATGACGGAGATCAAGTGGTCCACGTTTTTCTGATTAATTTTTCATTTTATTTGTCTTGTTTTCATTAATTCATATTAAATTATATATTGAACCAAAAAATATGAGAGTTTCACCAAAAAATTTAAATAAAATCCTCTTTCGTTTTCTGAATTAAAATTATTTTTTGGATCATTATTAATATTTTTCATGATTTAATTGATTTTGTGAATATTTTTAATTGTTTAAAAATATTTTTAAGTTTCCAAAAATTCTGAATTTTTTTCTCCAAGGTCCTTTGACCTTGTTTGACCTATGATAAATCTCATGGCCATTTATTTGGTGTTTTGATGAGGTTTTAGGAAATTGACCAACCATAATTTAATTTAATGCATATTTTTATTATTTTTAATTGTTTAAATGCCAAATTAATTGTGTTGAGCTATTTTAATTGGCTTTGTGAGTTTGACTTGTGTTGTTGGGCCTTGGTCAAGGTTGATTTAACTTTGCTTGGTTAAGATCATTGGATTTAGGAGATTGATGGAATGTATATTTCATCTCCCAAAATGAATGAATGATCTTAATTTGGTAAAACTCCTCCTTTGACCAATTTGTGTTTGATCCATTCCCCCTCCCTCTTCATCTCATTCCCCTTCTTTATCCATTCATGTCATGGACCTATGATATCTCTATATCCTAAGGCTAGTTGATTGCAAAATCAACATAAGTCTGGATGAGATTATGTCCCCACTTTGCATATCCTTTTTGTGTGTGGTATGTTTCATGAGCATAGTCCATTATACTATGTCTCTAACATGCATTAACACCAAAATTCTATTGCACTGCCTCAAATAGTTGTGACTTCTACATAAGTCCAATTACGATTGCTTAACATAGCGCTAAATTTTGACACAAAAGGCATAGCATTCTTGTTAGTGAGATTGTAAGTCTCCCCTCTTTCATGGTATTGTGTGGAAACTTGGCCTTTTTTCCTTCCTTTGGAAGATGTCTTGGTTCAAGGATCCATGCTTGTGATAAGTGGGTTGAGTGTTCTCCAAAGAATGACTTAAACAAAAGCAAAGCAAAAGCAATATTAACCTCTAATTCACTAACAACTAACATTTAATTTCAAGTCATTTATTTTTAATGCACTTTAATTTTTAAGCCTTATTCATTTGCCATTATTCATACCATTCAAGTTGTTTACTTTTATGTCATTTTCACTTTGCCCACTTGGACCATATTTTGTGATATATTGTGTTTGTATATACTTGTTTGATTGTGTAGTCTTTTGACCTTAATGTACATAATAAGAACAAAAACCCTAAAAAACATCTTGTGTGGACTGTTGGTTTGATTTGAGACTATTGGACTTAGAATCTAGACAACATTCCCTATGCAAAGGACTTGGCCAATGCCAACTTTCATGAAACCAAGTACTTGTGAAGTGAACATTCATCTGATACAATATGGAAGATTCACTTGAGTTCATCTGCAACACGAGCATTGTGAAGCTGTTATTTTGAACCTGTGACTTATGCCATCTTTAAAGTCATCTGACACATGGGAAATTATGAAGAAGATCATGGAGTTGCTAAGCTTGGATGTGGATATCTTTATTTGATGCCTTGCTCTTCAACTTGCTATTTGTGTATTGTTTGTTGCTTGATTCAAAAGTCCAAGGGAAATTTGGGTTTCTATATGACATTTTGTCTATTGGATTGCATCCCATTGGTCAGATCTTTTCAACTCTCAACTTTTAAATTTATGCTTAGGATTAGTCTCTTCATCTCCTCCCCATTTCTTTAATTTCAAAATCTCTCCCTCCTTTAAAAATCTTCTTTGTTTGTGTTTGTTGATTTCTAAACTTTGACCATATTGCAAATTAGAAACTTTGGCCTTATGCCATTGCATTTTCAAACTTTTCCTTAAGTCAAACTTGTAAATAAACTTAACTATACTTGACTTAAAATTTCAAAAGCCAAAAATAACTAACACTCATTCAAATCATTTTAGGCCTTTTGTGCCTTTGTTAAACTTAAAATTTTGTTAAAAGTAATAAACTCACTTTGAAATTGATACCACGAACTACGAGGTTTTTATCCCTCATTTTATGTTGGTACGTAGGCACAAGTCCGAAGGTCTTGTCAAACACAAAAATATAATTAATGAATTCTTGTCTCATTCCCACACTCTTTTTATTTGCAAACATCATTTGTACAAAAGCACATATGCACACAAGAAATGGCTCCCTAGGAGTACCTAGGACACTTTGGGTGCCAACACCCTCCCTCTGTGTAATCAACCCCCTTACCTGTAATCTCTGGCATTTTATTAGTTTTGATTTGAAAACTTCTTATCTTTGAGTTTTGTTCGTACTTTTCCCTTTTCCCTTGGAAACAATAAAAGTGTGGTGACGACTCTGGTTTTATTGACGTCTAGCTTATCTATAGCTTGATGGTCATGAATTCACCATTACAAGTTGAAAGTGGCAACATGGCAAGGAATAAGGAAAGGTTAGTTGCTCAAGGGTATACTCAAATAGATGGAGTGGACTTTTATGAGACATTTTCCCCATTAGCCAGGTTGTAATACATTAGACTATTGTTTGGAATATCATGCATGTTGAAATTCATACTATTTCATATGGATGTTAAAAGTGAATTTTAAAATAGGTATCTTAATGAAGAGGTATATATGGAGAAACCTAAGGGGTCCACTGATCCTAACTCTACAGATGATGTATTCAAACTGAAGAAAGCTCTTTATGACTTGAAACAAGCCCCTAGAGCATGGTATGAAAGATTGATTGAATTTCTGATCAACAATGGATACAATAGATGAGGAATAGACAAAACTCTATTTGTAAATAATGATGGGGGGAAGCTTATGGTAGCCCAAATATATATGGATGACATAGTTTTTGGTGGGATGTCTGACACGGAGTGTAAGACCCTAATTTTGACCCTAAGATCCCTCATGGTATCATATCATTGCTCAGTGCATTGCCTCAAGGATCCTAGCATGTTTGGCTCTTTAACCCTAGGGTTGGAACTTGTGTGAGTGGTTTGAGAACACCAAGCATGCTTGTATTGTATATTATTGTTCTTCTTATTTTGATCATTAACCCAAAAGCACAAAAATATGTCACTAACTCTTTTTATTTTTAAGCTCAAGTGATCATGTGCCCCCTGCTCCTAGAAGGCTCCTAAGCTCAATGAAATGGCCAGATGAAGATGAGAAAAAGCATGACAATGGTCCACAAAGTTCCTAATCATCATATATGTCTCCCAAGTATCTCAATTTTCCAATTTGATCAAGATAACCCAAGGGGCTTGATGATTGTTTCCCAAGGAAACCTTAATTCAACTGTGCTTTGATTGTGTATTGCTCATGAAGCAACCTCAACCTATGATCAAATTTAATCAAGTGCAGTTCTTTCATTCATTCATTATTTTACGCATATATGAGCCTATGTGAGGCCCCTCAATCATTTATTCATCAAGATTGGAAGTTTGGCCTTGAGAAGTTGACCAGTTAAGTCATCTGACTAAACTGAAGATCACTGACATACAACATGTGATGTGTTTGTCAAATGAAGATGACCCCAATAGAAACAATGTTCTTAAGAATCATATGAACAACTTTCATGTTCATCAAAAATCCATTTGAAACTTGGAAGGTCATCATTCATTTCAAATCATTATAGGTCATTTTGACTGAAACCCTAATTTTGGGTCAAATTCCCAAGGACCTAACTTCCTTAATTTTTATGATTTTGAGGTGAGACCAAATTAATTGGGAAGCTTAAGATTTATATTTCAAATTTTATTTTGGACAAAATTTCATAATCCTAAAATAAATACATGTGATAATACAAAACATTATAGGTCACTTTGGACCTAAGTCATTGAATTTGAAAAAGTGCCCAACTTCAAATGCCCATAAATTTTTCATGCAAAATACAAATGATGCAATATTTGAGTCTAAATTGATCATATTGCAAAGATATACAACTTTGATGTTGGAGGTGTTTCCATTTCACAGCCAATTTTCACTAATTTCCAAATGCCAAATGAATTTTTGCCCAACATGACTTTTGTTCCTTATTTCAAGGGCTTTCCAACCATTAATCACATTACTTTTTTGGACTTTCGATGTGTGAGTTTCGAAGAGCTTTATCTTTATGTTCATTTTTGCATTTCATGTTGAAACTTCATGTGCAAGCCAATTCCACTTCAATTACACGTCCAATTCAATTCCAGTTGATCTCAGCATGGTTTATCACCCATCATTGGGCCTTACATGCGCCTGTACAGGCCCATGCAAGGAAGATTCAAATCACATGCACACGAGGGAAGCATGATCTCAACCACATGTCAGCTATAAATAGAGACTCAATCTCATTCATTTTACAACCAAGTGGAGACCTGAAGTGCTGTAGAATTGAAATCTCAACCCTCACCAAAGGAATTTTCATATTTTTCTCTCTTTTTCAAGCTTGAAATTCAACATCATTAGTTGATTTTTAAAGCTCAATTCCTTAACTTATCATCTCCATCATACTTCCAGAGCAAAAGCAGATCAAGATCTTGAAGAATTAGTGGCATTAGAAGCTTCATTTCAGAGGTAGAACCTCAAACTTTTTGGATCTAGATCTTGCAATTCAATGTGATTTTCTTTGGTTTATGTGGTTTTCTGAAGTCCTCTCACTTGAGGCAGGCCAGTGGTGGTCTTAATTGTTCATTTCGTGCATTTTCAGTTGACATACCATGATCTTCCATCTCACATTTCTCTCTAAATAGGAAGAGTGAGGATGATCCATGGATACAGTGGTGATGTACATCACTTGAGCTTCATTTTGATGTCATTACTTTTTATTTTCATTACAATTTTTTTCTCTGCAACTGGTGGCCGGAGATTGTTGGATCACCGGAGAAGATGGTGGTTTCCACCACTGGCACCACGTGTGCATCTTCACAACCATTGGATCATGCTCTCACGTTATAATCTCATCCATTCCTTATGTTTACTTATTTTAATGCAACATGCCGCGCGCTTGACTCAAGTGTACCATGCATCCGCGCCTCTGAGCCACTGATCCATGCCACGTCAATTAATGAATGTGATCTGGTGGTTGCGCTTTTTTCTATTTTTCTTATTTTCTTTTAATTTCAGTTAATTCCATTTATTTTCAAAAATTCATAGAAAATTTATTTGAAGTCACAAAAATATGAGACCAATTCCAAAAAAAATCTTGAAAAATCTAGTTTCATATTTTGATTTTTAATTATTTTTATGACTTCATTTAATATTTTTTGTGAATTATTTGATTTTTAATAGTTTTAATTCATTTTAAAATACTTTCTAATATTTGAAAAATCCAAAAATACTTTCCTAACATCTATGGATCATGATAAGTCAATGAAAAATAGTCTCATCAATTTCTTATTTGATTTGAGATTTATTTGAGATTTTAATTGATATTATGTTATTTTCCCTTGTTTTTAATTGTTTTTAATTATTTTTAAATAGTTTTTGATTTCTAAAATTGTTGAAAAAATTAGTCAAGGTTTGTTTGACCATGTTAGTCCTATGAGAATTTAATTGGACTTGTTGAAGTTGATTTGAATTAAATTTGAGGTTTGACCATATTTTGTTTATTTTATTTTGCATTTATTTTTAATTCAAAAATTACCAATAGTTATGGTTGACTTGTTGACTTGTAATCTTCATTTCTTTTCTGTTTGGCATTGATTGATGATGACTTGGTTCATACTTGATCAATTGAGTTTGATACTTGAATTCTCTCTCCATCCATTTCATCTTCATCCTTTTTCTTTTTTTTTTTTAATTTGGCCAATGAGTTAGTGTCTTATGGTTGGTCTTGACAAATGAGAGGTTTAACCTTCTTTGATCCAAACCAAACTCAACTTGATCCAAGATCAAGTGAGTTGTTTTGTGTCCAAGATAGGTTGCTTCTCGGTCAAGCAAAAAATCTAAAGCCCATACAAGACCCTTCCCCTTTTGTTTTGGCATGGAAAGTTTGTGGAGCTTGGCTTACTAGTCATGATCTCTAACTTGTGTTTATTTGCCTATAGTTTTATTGACCGGCCTCAGATAGGTGTGACTACTACATTAGTCCACTTACGATTGCTTAACATAGTGCTACATTATCTTATGACAAACTAACAATACCATACTAATTACTAACTTTAATTTGAGCATTTAACTTCTTGACCTTTACTTTAATGCAATTTATTTCTTGCTCATTTATTCATATTACTTTTCATTTTGCTCACTTGAGCACATATTTTGTGTTTATGTCATATAAATATATTGTTGTCTTATGATTGTTTTGTCTTTGTTTTGTGTGAACCTAATGCAAAAAGGATAAAGGACTTAGAATTAGGACATACCCATGCTTAAAGGAGTTCAAGAGCAACTAGGCCTCATGCCTTTAGAATGCTAAACTTGTTGAAGAGCAACTAGGCCTCATGCCTTTAGAATGCTAAATTTCAAAGTTGACTTTAAAGGACTTCTCATCTAAAACTTATTCTTTGTTCATTCCCCTTATTGTGTTGTGAACTTTTTGATGTTTGCTCTTGTGTGATAGGGATTCCATCTTGAGATTATGTAAGAGGACCATTGTCATGAGTATCCAAGTTAAGAGAGACAAGCCAAATAGAGATCCTAGGAGCTTGAATCCAAAGTGTTTGATTGCTTGTTTGTTTGCTAAGTCCAAAGGAAAGGAGCATCTTGAATCATCTTTATGATTTCAAGAAAAGGAACTCCAAGGGTTTTATCTTTTCTCTCTTATCTTTGTATGCTTTAAGACTAGCCCTTCTCTTCTTCTCTCCACTCTAACCCAAAGCCAAAATCATTTTCAAAACTTTGACATTGTTTTCAAACTAGAAACCTGGGCCTTATGCCTTTGACTTTTCAAAATCTTTTCATTAATACTCATTGTAAATGAATCTTAATCCAACTTTGACTTCATTTTGTAAACACATCTAACTTGTAAATACAACTCATTTCAAGTTGTTTTGTGGTTCCAATGACCACCTTATTAAAACCTTTTCAAAAACATTAGTCATAGGTTTGAGTTATCATAGTGGTTGATGTAAATCTAACCTCATCCTTAGTGATTGGATTATAAGTCTTCCATGCTTATTATAGGGTTAACCCCTCACTAGTATATTGAAGCCTTCCTCACTTGGTGGATTGTTGGTTTAGGTTGAGTTTTCTCCTTTTAATAACAAAAGACCTTTAGGCTTTTGATCAAATCAATTCACCAATCTTTATGACTTTTACCCCGAACTACGAGGTTTTGATCCTACCTTTGTGATGGTACGTAGGCAATGGGTTCATCCATTCAAACAACAAATTTGTAAATATAATCTATTCTCTCCTCATCCCTCCAATCTTTTGCACATATTTTCATAAATACCAACCTACAACACATATTTGCAAAAAGGGTTCCCTTAGGGTACTAAGGATGTTTTGGGTGCGTAAAACCTTCCCATTTCATAACCAACCCCCTTACCCAGATCTCTGACATTTTGATTAGTTTTTGATTTGATAAAACTTCTTAATTGGCTTTTGTTCACTTTTTTGCCTTTCCTTTGGACAAATAAATGTGCGGTGGCGACTCGAATTGTATGTTTACTTTTGGTTTAGTCAATAAACCTAAAGGTAACGAAAACCCCGCTACAGAAAAGTGGCGACTCTGCTGGGGAATTCCTAGTGGGTTTAGCCTACTTTTTGCTTATGTGTGTTGTATGTTTATATTTATTGGTGACATATTTTTGTGCAAATTTGGGATGACTGTATTGTTTGTAATGTATGAATTGCTTGATATAATTGCTTGTATTCTTGGTGGTTTCTTGTGAGATGAGTTATATACCCGAACTCGAGTGCACTTATGATAGGAGAATGACATAGTCTTGTTGACTTGTGTGGAGTTATTCCTTAGCAAGTTAACTTGCAAGCCCATTCACTTGGTGGAGGTCTTGTTGGGATCAATAATGTCACACGAGTAGTCGTGGTTAGGCATTACTCTTTCCAATATAAACCTTATAAGCCAAGGACCTTAGATACCTAGCCCATCTTAGCCTATTCTAGGATGTAGTGCAAAGGCCGTTCAAGTGTAAGACTTGAGGCGATTGTTATGCGATACTACACTCATAAGAATCCCTCTTGAGAATATTTTTGGAGGACGAGTAGTCGTTTTATCCGATAATATCCGAAAGATGAGATGATGACTATGAGGACCTTTTTAGAACATGATTATCAAGTTTAACCATAGTACACTCCCATTGGATGGTTCTTAATCGAGACTCCATGCTCGTGACTTATAATAAACCCTTGATTCGCGGTTGATCCGTTCTTGTACATTCTCAATATCAATGGAACTTGGGTGTTGATAAGGTGTAAACCATAATCCACCAAGATGGATGATTGATATTGATGATTACGTGAGCCATCCCGTGACCTTTGTGTGGTGTGACTTGCTTGATCCTTGAGTGTGTTTGTTGTATCCATGCATTCATGCATTCATTCGCATTCATGTCATCAACAATAAAGATTTTTCAAGGAACTTAAGAGGTCTATTTACAAATTTTCAGACATGGATAAGCAAAGAAGGAATACAAAAAAGTAGAGTTTCAGATAACCCGACTTGAAAGAGTTAAGGAGTTTGACATCTTATGTATTAGAGCCTTTGGAGTTCAAAGCTTGCCATGGGATGCTTCTGTCTATTCTTTCTACTAAGGTGGATGAAGGTCTGATGAGTGTGTTGGTGCAATTCTACGATCCTCTGTATCGGTGCTTCACTTTTCTGGATTTCCAACTTTTGCCTACACTTGAGGAGTATGCATATCATGTGGGTATACCTATTCTTGATCAGTTACCATTTAGTGGTTTGGAGAAGATTATGTCTTCTCAAGAGATTGTTGATATGCTTCATGTGGATGTATCTGACATTGTTGCCAATATGACTACCAAGGGTGGAATTCAAGGTCTCCCATCTGATTTTCCGATTGCCAAAGCTACTTTGTTTGGGAAGACAATGAGTAAGGAAGCTTTTGAAGCCTTATTTGTACTCCTCATCTATGGGCTAGTGGTATTTCCCAACATTGACAACTTCGTGGATGTGAACGCTATTAGGATTTTATCTTCTCTTAATCCCGTTCCGACTCTGTTGGGTGACACTTATTTCTCTTTGCATATGAGGAATGCAAAGGGTGGTGGATCCACTGTGTGTTGTCTGCCTCTGTTGTACAAGTGGTTTATCTCGCACTTGCCTCAGACGCTTGCCTTCAAGGAGAACAAGGGATGTCTACGGTGGTCTGCAAGACTCATGTCTCTCACTAATGATGATATCTCTTGGTACAATCGTGTTTATGATGGCGTTCAGATTATTGATTCTTGTGGTGAATTCTCCAATGTACCTCTTCTTGGTACGTGTGGTGGAATTAACTACAACCCTGCTTTGGCTCGCCGTCAGCTTGGGTTCCCCTTAAAGGATAAACCTAACAACGTTTTGTTGGAAGGCTTATTATTTCAAGAGAGTAAAGATACCTAGAACTTGAAGGATAGGATGGTCCGTGCCTGGCACAAAGTTCATAGGAAAGGGAGGAATGAGCTCGGTCCGAAGAATTGTATTGCTTTGGAACCTTACACCTCTTGGGTAAGGAAGAGAGCTCTTGAGTATTGCATGCCGTACGAATATCCGAGACCTACCCCTATGGTTATGGTTAGGCCTTCAACCCTCCCTAACCAAGGAGTAGAGGAGTTGAGAGATGAAGATCGGTCGCGTGCATGGATTCGTGAGCGTGAGGAACTTCTTCAGCAGCTCAAAGATAAGGATGCAATGATAGAGTTTCTAGAGCATCAAGTTATTGATGAGCCTGATGATGTGGTTACTTCTCTTCTTCCTCATTCATCTAGGTTTTGGAAGAGGAAGTATGATCAGCTCGCCAAGGAGAGTGCCGACATGGAAGCAGCTTATGAGAGGGAGGTGAAGAGGCTTCGTGCAGCTTATCTTCCGATATCGAAGGCTTTGGATGATTGTTTCTAGGGCTCCATAGGATGTTCATTCTCCTTTTCTCTTGTATTATATTTGGTTACCAAAATTGTATTACTTCTTTGGTGTAAAAAGTTTCCAAATATTATTACTATGAGAATTCCATATATGTCTTAAAAGTTAAATATTTCCAATTATTTGTGAATAGATCTCTATAAAGTTCCGCTAATAAAAACCAAATCATATGCACAAGCATTGCATGCATCATATGCATAAGCAGGTTTTGTTCCGAGCTCTTGATCAGTGGTCTAACTCTTTGCTCTTCATTTATTTTGAAAACAAGCTGACGCACCGGTATAATACCAGAGCCAATCATCCGAAGATAATGGAACATCTCGAACAAGAAAACAGGGACTTGAAGGAAGAGATTGCTAGGCTGACTGCCATGATGGAGTCTGTTCTGGCCGCACAGAGTCAAGCTTCACCAACTCCTGCAACTCCTCCCTCGAGGACGGTCATGTCTGAGATAGCTACTTCAACTGTGCCTACTGCAACAGCCCACTTTGCTCCGACTATTCCAGCTGGGTTCCCTTGGGGAATGCCTCCTAATTTCATGCCAAAGGGCTTCGCTCCTACTCTCGCTTCCATGTCGGCATCTAGCCCGATCCTTTCTGTGCTCCAGTGGTATATGGGGCTGGAGAGTGCAAGCATCCGCACTTTCAACAATCTAGGCGAGGCCTTCGTGAAGCAGTACAAATATAATGTGGATATTGTAGCACCTCAAATTTGCACCTATCATCATGCATACATTTTCACATTAGGTCATGGCATATCATGGTCCATTGCATAGCATTTGCATTGTCCCTCAGTTGCCTCAAGAGCAAGCAATCAAGAATTAGGTCAAACTAATCTCCTGATCAGTCAACCAGGCAAGCAAAGGAATTTCTCATTGAACCAAGGCCTTGGGGTTTGTCCAACAAGTTCACATGGCTTGGAGGTCTATTTGAGGTATTTTGGTCAAGGGTTGAAGACTTGGAAATCATCAGTTCATACACAGACAGTCAAAAACCCTAAAAAAGTCAACTGTCAGTCAAAGCAGTGGATGGTGGTCATTCTTGTGGAATTTGGGCACCATGGTCAATAATCAAGAGTTCATACAACTTGGGACATCATTTGAAGTCAAATTCTCAAGGAATTAGGGTTTGGAAGTCATCAGTCAATGCACAATCAATCAGAAACCCTAAAAAGTCAACTGTTGGTCAACTGTCCATTTAATCAGTGATTGGATGATTGGAATTGGTTTGTGAGAGTTCATTCATGTCCAAATAGTCATCATATATCATGCCAAACACCATCATGGAAGAATTTGAAGCCAGATCATAAATTTCCCAAAGTGGAAACTGGGCCTGTAACTGAAACCTGCCATAAATGGAAAGTCTTGATCCTCAAACTTACATTTTGATACAAGCCTCAAATGAATTTTTGCCCAACATGAAAGTTGAAGATCTTGTTCTCCCATTTCCAAAAAGTCCTAGAACTCTCAATTCCCATGTGTGGTTGGCAAGTTATGATCGAATCGATTTCAGAAAATCTTGAACTTCAAAGGGCCATATCTCTCAAACCGTTTGGCCAATTTTGGTGGGGTTTTTTCCTACAAGTCACATTTGATCCCCTCTTTCCAAAAATATAAATTTCATGAGCCAAAACTTCACCAATCAAAATGGCATATTTTGACCTTTTTCATTTAAATGAAAGTTTGACCAAGAGTTGACTTTTTGATTTAAACATTTTTTCAACATTTGGCCGATTGGAACAGCTCATAAATGTCATTTAGAATGTGTTTGCAAAGTCAAAATATGCAGTACATAAGGCCATTGCTTGGTTGCTTGAATTGTAAGAAAAGTACCATTTAACCATACTTGTCCATACCATTCACCATGCCTTGCCTTGTACCTTATAAGAACAGCAATTATGCAGCATTTTTTCTGTCATTGTGCACACATTTTGCAGCCAAAAACCAGTAGTACAAGGGGCCATTCCTTGTTTGTTTGAAATTGGGGAAAAGGTACCTTGCAGCCATTCCACAACATACCTCCTCATCATATTTTCAGCAGATTGAGGACAATAGCAGGCACAAAAGCCAACCTAACACAGCCTAAAAAACAAACAGAACTGATTTTTTTGCACAGGCTAAAATCACACCTTGCTCTTGCAGTTACCAAAGCTGTCCTTGCCTTGCTTCATAACATGACTTCCTTACCATGTGTTGTAAAAAAGGGAGGAAACCTAGCAGACCAACAAAAAGGGTCAACTGATGCAAAAACGGATTGGCTTGGCATTGGTCAAGATGGCAAGTGCTGTTTGAAAGTTACAATAGCAGCTTCTAACAGCAGAATTGGAAGAGAAAAACTGTCAAAGTTCATGACCACAAAAAGCAGCATACAACAGCATTTCATTTTTTTGGATGGTGATTCTCAAACTTGCACACACCCTTAGCCATCCCTCAAGAAAAAGAACTTGCTAACAACCTTGCCCTCATTTTGTTATCTCTCTGTCAAAGAACACAAACAGACTAGGATTGGCTGCAACAGGACCAACAAAAAACTCATTCATTGAGACTCACCCTGCCATCCTGCATCTTAAAAGTCTTAAAAACACTCACTCCAACTTACCTGCTCTTTTCATTTTCTGTCTTAAGTTTTCCAAAGACTGAACCTTGGCCTTGGCTTTCTCACATCTTTGTCATTTGCAAGCCTTAATGACAGCCACACAAGATTACTTGGCCAAAACAGAAAACTCACTTTGGCATTTCCTTTTTCTGTCCAAAATACCAAAGAGCAAAACCCTGCATTGACATAACTTCCACCCTCATTTTCCTGTCACAAACAGCAGACCAATATCATCCTTTCTCCAAGAATCTCCACCTTGCTCTTGGCATTCTTGCATTTTTCTGTCCAAATTCCACAGCACCAAAACCCTGCATGATCAAAAAACCTCACCTTGCCATTGGACCATTTTACTAGCAGCCACAGACCAGACATGCCCTCTGATTTTTTACTCAAAAAAACATCATCTTGCATATTCCAATTTCTGTCCAAACTTCCAATGAATCTAACTTGGCTTTGCTTGAGGGAATCATCAAACACATTTTCTGTCATTTGAAAATATTGATAGCAGCAGACCAACCAAAGGTTCTTTGACCTGACCTTGCTATTTTCTGTCCAAACAAGAGAACCAAATCCTCTAACCACTACATACAACACTATCTCAAACCAAAGCCTTTGCTTACTTGCAAAAACAAGCCTTGCTTTGTAACCCTGTCATAAAATCAATTGCAGCCACAACCAAACTTCTCATTTTTTGGCATTTTAAATTTTCTGTAAAACACCTTAAGGTTGCCAAGCTTGGCACTGTTATGTCACCATCATTTTCATCATGTTAAACCAACCAAACCAGTAGAACTTCATTGGTCACACCCTCCAAAACCTGATCCTGGCTTTGCACTTCTGGTTTTTCTGTCAAAAAAGCATCAAAGTTACAACAACAATTGCAGCTACAGTTTTTGCACAAATTGCAGCAGCAGCAACATCCAACAACATAGCCAAACCTCAATATCATTTTCTGTCAAGAGAGAAACCAGTAGCAGTCACTACTTGCAGCCAGAACAAACCAATTTCATTGATTCACACCCATCCTACAACTGCCTTCATTTTCTGCCATTTGCATTCTAATTTCTTCTGTCCAAAACCAACCCTAGCATCATCTTGCATTGATTCACTCATTACACCCTGCATTGCAACCACCAAACCAACATAACATAACCTAACCTTTTGCATTGTGTGAAATCTGGTCCAAAATACCAAAATAACCAAAACCCTGCCATGCCACCAACAGTACAAAAACAAAAAATGAAAAGGCCTCACTATCTGTCATGAAGCTAACAGCCACAGCCAAAACACACAGTGGAAAACCATTCTTCACTCATTCCCTCAAACTTCACCTTTGTGCATTTTCTAAAAAATTGTCCAAACTTCAAAAGAAGACCAAACCTTGCATTGCCTCTCCACCATCCAAGCATCCTTTTGAACCACTAGTTGCAGCCACAAGCCAGCATAAACCAGGGTGTTCCCAATCTCATTTTCACATTTCATCCAAAAAACCATCAAATAGCCAAAACATGACAGCTCTTGTTCTAAGCACTTGTTGATCAAAAGAGCATTGCAAACACATCTCAAATATCATATAGCAAGTGTCCAAAGCCTCAAAACCTGCAGAAAACATCAAGAACTCAAAATCACTTTTCAACTTGTCACATTGTATCAAATTTGCATTTTCAAAGCCACTTTCACTCTCAGGCCATTCCAAGCTTAGCAAATTAGTTTGCCATGATCCATAGGGTATATTGAAGCTGTCTCAAACCTCCATTGCTCACTGTTTGAAAATCAAAAACATCACCTTTCTCAAAATCAAACAAAAACCAGTTCAGTGGCCATCTTCATTTCCAGCTCGATTCAAGTTCAAGTAAAGTGTCAAACAGCTTGCCTTGGACCCTTTGAAGCTATTTGGATACCTGTCAAGCATTAAAAGCACCTCCAACATCACATTCAACATTGCCCTGTTCAGTTTTGGTAAATTTTCGAGCTCCATTATTTTCCAAATTATTACATGTTTTGAATAGGTCTTTCAATGCTGAGTACCATGATGCTCTCCTTTTTGAAAATGATTGCTTGTCTATGAAGATATGATGAGATAAAGTTTGATGTTTGAAAATGTTTCCTGTGATTTCTTGTTGTGTAGTTCAAATTAATGAAAATAGGGTTTGGATTGTTGTTGTATGATGTTTGATGATTACAATGGTATGCTCAATTGACATTTTTGGGGAGAAATTAAGAAATTCGAATTTGGAGATGATGCTGCTACAGTAAACCCCAAAGCCATTTTCCAGTTTTTCTTCTTTCCTCACGTGTACTGTGCCATTCCCCACTGACCAATGAAAACATTTCCTTTAAAGCCCAAAACGACTGTGTTTAGTTAAGTGAATCAGGGAATTACAAAAATGCCATTCTTTCAATATTATTTCTATTTATTTCTTCACTTTGATTACCAACCTTCCAAAATTCATAACTTGCTCATTTTTGATCCAATTTGAATGGGATTTTTTGTGTTGTGTTCATCATGATCTCTACTTTTTTATCATTATTTTTCCAGAATTTTTGGATGAATGGTTTTTAAATGGCCTTAGGGTTTGTGACATGTGACCAAATTTTGTACACTTTGCCAAATCAATTGTGAAATGATGAGAATGTATCCAATGGCTCCCAAATTTTTTGTGCTTAAACTAGACACACTCGTGGTGATTTTGGTATAAAGTTTGTGAATTTATCATTTGTGGTTTGTGAGATATGATTTTTTGAATTAGGGTGTGACAATTGGTGTCACACCATTGATGTCCAACTTCATGATTTTCATTACCATGCTTCCTTACATCCAAATGACCCCAAATTTTGCATGAACCTACTCTTGTATGTCTAGTTCACATGTGAATTTTCTTGGATTTATTTGAGCTATTTTCCTAATTGTTTGAGATTTTCTCCCCTGCCTAGTCAATAGTTGACTTTGTGTGACACATGTTCCCATTTCATTTGTGAAATTCTCATACTTTATTAGGTGGACATGAAATTTGATATGTGATAACTAGACATCTCAAGCTTGGCATTGGTGTTAATCTCATTCATTTCTCATCTGTTTTCAATTTGATATGATTTTTTGAAGTTGACCCATGCTTGTTGACTTTCTTTGTGCATGCTTGAATTTGGTTTGACTTCATGATTTTCATTGACTGCCTTACCCTCATCCAAATGGGATGAAAGTTGACATGCTTACCATGCTATGTGTTAGGTTTGATCATGATTTATTTGGTGATTTTTTTGGAAAATGTTTAGATTGCTTTTGAGTTAAGTCTTGCTGTTGACTTCTATGAGCTTCTGTTTGCCATGTTTTGACCTAAATGGTTCATAAAATGATGATGATGATTGATATGAATGTGAACCCAATTGGTTTTGTTTCCTATTTGTTTGAACATGATTTTGGATACTTACCCCTTGCTGTTTGGACTTTCTCATTCACTTTTGACCCTAGGCTAGCCCTAGTGGTCCTGTTACTCACCTTTGAGTTTGTGTTTTCAGGTTGACCCTCAAATGGCCATTGAGACCAATTCTTTTGACTGAGCTTGCTTGAATATTGTTGTCTAACCTCTTTGTTTTGTAGGTGGCTTGGCTCACATGCCCTAAGCCTTGTGCCTTGCACATCCATGTGCCTCCAATTAACTGTTGGTGTCTGTTCTGTTTGTTTTGTTTGAAGTTGTATACTAACATCTGCTTGACTGTTTCAGGTGCTTTAGTTGCTTAGTTCCTTATGAACTTTTTGCTTTGCTTTGCTTCTATAAGCAATTTGCATTGAGGTATGTCTCTTTTACTTCATGTAGTCTGGAAGACCTGGCCTGTTACTTGGCCAGGCAACTGTCTGAAGTCCTCCTTAAGAGGCGATGTTTGTGGATGTTTACTTTTGTCCTTGCATAGAGTCAAAGTCCTCCTAAGTGAAGAGGCAATTGGTGGAAGGTAGGGATATGCAATCTATCCCCCACTATTCAGTGTGTCATCTGCTTTGCTCACACCACTGTGTTGATGCATTGCGGATACAAACCCAAGATCTTGTACAACTGTACAGTTGAGTCAGTTTTAAATGTGTAGAAGGGTTCCCACTTTCTGAACCCACACATTCTTGTCTTGAGCTCTCCCAGGCCAGGGATAAGAGCTGTGAGGTCTCATCCTCACTTCATCCTTTCATCTGCTTCACCTTAGTCTCTCAATGGCAAGGTTAAGAGCGCCTTTTACCCTATTCCAGTTGGCCTCAGTGCCTAACCCTTGTTTGAGCCTCTTGCTTGTGTATAGTGTGTGCTATCTGTGCTTGTAGGATTGTTTGACTTGCTTCCTGTGCAAGATAGGATAGTTTGACTTGCTTCCTGTGCAAGTTAGGATAGTTTGACTTGCTTCCTGTGCAAGTTAGGATAGTTTGACTTGCTTCCTGTGCAAGTTAGGATAGTTTGACTTGCTTCCTGTGCAAGTTAGGATTAGTTTAGACCTGCTTCCTGTGCAAGTTAGGTTTTGCTTGGCTTGCTTCCTGTGCAAGTTAAGTGTGTGTGGCTTGCTTCCTGTGTGAGCCATACTTAGGATAGGATGGCCCTTGTGCCATTTAGCTAGAAACCATAACTTAGGGTTGATTTGCATGACAACATCTAGGCTCGAGTCGTAGTCTCCCTAGTGTTGTGTCTCCCTCTGTTATCTGGTTAGGCTAGTCCTTTTTCCCTCCGAAGGGGAACTACGTCGCCCTGATTCTCATACCAGATGAGATACGTAGGCAGGAGATGAGCAGATCTCTCCGGGCGCCTTTTTTCTTTTTTTTGTGCGTGTTTGGCAACTATTAGGCTCGAGCTCTAGTGTCCCTTTTAGTTTGTCCTTTCGACCTTTTGTGTTCCTTTCGACGTCTCAGCGTCTCTTCTTGTGGGTGTGACAACTATTAGGCTCGAGCTCTAGTCTCCCTTTTAGTTTGTTTGTTCATCCTTTTTCCCTCCGAAGGGGAACTACGTCGCCCTGATCCTCATACCAGATGAGGTACGTAGGCAGGAGATGAGCAGATCTCTCCGGGCGCCTGTGTCTTTGTTTTGTCTTGTTGTGTGCTTGGAAGCTGATGTAAGTCCATCGAGTGGCAGTTAGGTTCCAGTGTGTGTGTGTTTGGTTCGGATGCTGATGTAAGTCCGTTGATTGGCATTCAGGCTCCACGTTCGCCTTTGCCTGTGTTTGTTTATGTGCGTGTCAGCCGAGCTACGAATGCTCTGATTCTTCTCTCGTCCGAGAAGATACGTATGCATAGGATGCGATATCCTAGCGAGCATGTTTTGTCTCCCCAGTCCGAACTACTTCGACTCTGATGTCTATGCCTGATAGACTAAGTAGGCCCAGGATGCGACATCCTGCCGAGTCAGTCTCAGTCAGTTTTCTTTTGTCTCTTTTCAGCCAGTGTGTGTGAGTGTGAGCAGTGTTTAGCAACCAATATTCCTTCCTTTTGTGCGTGGATCCCGTCGAGTACGACGGATGCGTAGGGGTGCTAATACCTTCCCTTCGCATAACCGACTCCCGAACCCATTCTCTTTGGTCGCGAGACCATGTTCTTTCCCAGGTTTACTCTGAGCGTTTCCTTTCCCTCTTTTGGGATAAATAACGCACGGTGGCGGCTCTGTTGTTCTTTGTTTTCCCGCCGGTTTTTCGCGCGATGCGACAGATATGGCTCTAGATAAGGACCAATTGAGGGTGATATCCCAGAAGGATAAGGAGACCTTCAAGGAATACGCTCAGAGATGGCGAGAACTGGAAGCTCAGATAGTGCCACCCCTGGAAGAGAAGGAGATGACAAAGATCTTCCTGAAGACTTTGAGCTCTTTCTATTATGAGAAAATGATTGCTAGCGCTCCCTCAGACTTCACTGAAATGGTGAATATGGGGATGAGACTAGAAGAAGGGGTCCGTGAGGGACGTTTATCTCGAGATGACGGTTCCACAGCAAAGAAGTATGGAGGATTTGCTAGGAAGAAGGAGGGAGAGACTCATGTTGTGTCCTCTCATGTTAAAAGAAGGCCCTCTATGAGGAGGAAGGATGTACGCCCAACTGTCAACCAACACCAGGTGGCTCATATAGCACCTGCTTTCAGAGAAGTTCATCAACAACCGCAACAACAACAACATCGTCAACAACAACAGGCCTACCAGCCTCGTAACAATAATAACACCAGCACCAGCAACTACGAGAGGAAGAGGGTGACTTTTGACTCGATTCCGATGACATATGCTGAGCTTTATCCTTCCTTGATTGATAGGAAGTTGATAACTCCACGAGATCCTCTCGCTGTACCGATCAATCCTCAATGGTGGTACAAGCCCGAACTTCATTGTGTATATCATTCTGGTGCTCCCGGACATGATGTGGAGAATTGTTATCCATTGAAGACCAAGGTGCAAGACCTTGTGAGAAGTGGGATATTGTTTTTTGAGGATGTAGGTCTAAATGTGAAGAAGAACCCATTGCCCGAACATGGGAAAGAAACTGTTAACATGGTACAGGGATGCCCTGGCAAATACAAAGTCCTATATGTGAATGACATAAGGCAGTCCTTGGTTGAGATGCATAAGTTGTTGTGTGAACACGGCCACTACGAGCATGACCATGATAGGTGTCGGGTGTGCACTATCAATGAGAGAGGATCCCGTCAGGTAAGAAGGGACATCTAGGAGATGATAGATCAAGGGATGATTGAGATACTTCAGAATCATAATGAGGACGGAGTTGATGTTATCACCCCCGTGTTTAAAATTCATGAGCCTGCCGTTATCAAGTATGATGGCAACAAGAAGAAAGTATTACCGACTCTTGTGATAAAGCCAGCGGGTCCTGTCCCGTATGTATCATACAAAGTGTTCCCTACCGTTATAACGCAGTCATGCTAGAGGATGGAAAGGAGGTGTTGTTGCCCTCAACTTCTATGGTGAGCATTTCGGATGTCAGTGGTGTGACCCGTAGTGGTCGTGTTTTCTCGACTCAGCCGAAATCCCATGAAGATGTCATGAAGAGAACTGCTGTTAATCCTGCCGGTCCCGTGGGGATTTCTTCTCCAAATATTTTTGTTCATGTTGTTAAGGGTGTTGACCCTGTTGCTGTTAAGAATAATAATACCCCTATCCTGGTTGGCCAGTCTGGCATTTTGAAAGAGGATTGTGATGAGATGTTGAGGCTCATCAAAAGGAGTGAATATAATGTTGTTGATCAATTGCTACAAACTCCATCAAAGATATCTGTATTATCTTTGTTGATGAATTTCGAGCCACACCGCTAAGCTTTGAAGAGGGTGTTAGACGTGGAATACGTGGATCGCGATGTCACCATAGAGCAGTTTGATAGCATTGTTGCAAATATAACCGCTTGCAACAACTTGAGCTTCTGTGATGCTGATCTTCCCGAGGAGGGAAAAGACCATAATTTGGCCTTGCATATATCTATGAACTATAAAGAGGATTCCCTGTCCAATGTGTTGGTGGACATAGGGTCATCCCTTAATGTATTGCCAAAGTCCACTCTTGCCAAACTTTCGTATCAGGGGCCTCCCACGAGGCAGAGTGGAGTGGTTGTGAAGGCGTTTGATGGATCACGCAAAATTGTGATCGGTGAATTAGAACTCCCGATCAAGATTGGACCTAGTGATTTTCAGATCACTTTCCAGGTCATGGATATTCATCCATTTTATAGTTGTTTGCTTGGCAGATCATGGATTCACAAGGCAGGCGCCGTGACATCCACCCTACACCAAAAGTTGAACATAATGATCCAACACCATCTCCCAACTTTGAGTTCCCTGTATTTGAGGCAGAAGATGATGATGTTGAAGAGATTCCTGATGAGATTACCCGTCTGCTTGAGCACGAGGAGAAGATCATTTAGCCACATCTTGAGAATCTAGAAACAGTCAACTTGGGGTCTAAAGACTGCATTCGTGAAGTGAAGATTGGAGCACTCCTTGAAGAGTCTGTTCAGAAGGGGTTGATTGAGTTGCTACAAGAATATGTCGACGTCTTTGCCTGGTCGTATGAAGACATGCCTGGTCTAGATAATGATATTGTGCAACATTTCTTGCCGTTGAAGCCTGAGTGTGTACCTGTGAAGCAAATGCTCAGAAGAACTCATCCTGATATGGTATTGAAGATTAAAGAAGAAGTTCATAAGCAAATTGATGTGGGGTTTCTGGTGACTTCTATATATCCTCAATGGGTTGCCAATATTGTGCCTGTGCCTAAGAAAGATGGAAAAGTCCGAATGTGTGTGGATTACCCTGACTTGAATAAAGCTAGTCCGAAAGATGATTTTCCTCTACCACACATTGAATGTCTTTTCAATGTCTTTTCATTTATGGACAGATTTTCCTCTACCCTGACTTGATTACCCTGACATTGAATGGGTAGACAATACAGCTAAATTCAATGTCTTTTCATTTATGGACAGATTTTCCGATTATAATCAGATTAAAATGGCACCCGAGGATATAGAGAAGATAACATTCATCACACCTTGGGGAACATTTTGTTATCGAGTGATGCCCTTCGGTTTGAAGAACGTCGGAGCCACGTATCAACGCGCTATGACTACCTTGTTTCATGATATGATGCACAAAGAGATTGAGGTGTATGTGGATGACATGATTGCAAAGTCGAAAACGGAAGTTGAACATGTAGGACACTTGTTGAAGCTTTTCCAGCGTTTGAGGAAGTATAAGCTCCGCTTGAATCCGAACAAGTGTACATTTGGAGTCCATTCCGGCAAGTTATTGAGCTTTATTGTCAGCGAAAGAGGTATTGAAGTTGATCCTACCAAGGTCAAAGCAATACAAGAGATGCCTGCGCCCAAAATTGAGAAGCAAGTCCGAGGTTTTCTTGGCCGCTTGAATTACATTTTGAGATTTATATCCCACATGACTGCCACATGTGCGCCTATATTCAAGCTCCTTCGGAAAGATCAGCGTCATGATTGGACCGAGGAATGCCAAAGGGCCTTTGATAGTATCAAGGAGTATTTGTCTGAGCCTCCAATTCTGTCTCCGCCTGTTGAAGGGAGACCCTTGATTATTTACTTGACTGTGCTTGATGATTCCATGGGATGTGTATTGGGTCAGCAAGATGAATCAGGGAAGAAAGAGTATACGATATACTACTTGAGTAAAAAATTTACTGATTGTGAGTCTCGGTACTTAATGCTTGAGAAGACATGATGTGCTTTAGCTTGGGCTGTTAAGCGTTTACGCCAGTATATGTTGAATCATACGACTTGGTTGATATCCAAAATGGATCCAATCTAGTATATCTTTGAGAAGCCTGCTTTAACTGAGAGGATTTCCCGTTGGCAGATGTTGTTGTCTGAGTATGATATTGAGTATCGAGCTCAGTTAGCTATTAAAGGTAGTATCTTGGCTGACCATCTGGCACATCAACCAATTGAAGATTATCAGTCTGTGCAGTACGACTTCCCTGATGAGTAGATTCTGTATTTGAAGATGAAAGATTGTGATGAGCCTACGCTTGATGAAGGGCCAGAGCCTGGTTCCCAATGGGGTATGGTGTTCGATGGTGCTGTCAATATGTATGGAAATGGTATTGGGGCAGTGATTATTACTCCTCAAGGCACACATTTTCCTTTTACAACAAGGCTAACTTTCAAATGCATGAATACTATGGCGGAGTATGAGGCCTGTATTATGGGTTTGGAAGAAGGTATTGATCTTAGGATCAAACATCTTGATGTTTATGGTGATTCAGCCCTTGTTGTTAATCAAATTAAGGGTGAATGGGAGACGAATCAGCCTGGCCTCATCCCATATAGAGATTATGCGAGGAGGATTTCAACTTTCTTTACTAAGGTTGACTTCCATCATATTCCTCGAGATGAGAATCGGATGGCGGATGCTCTTGCTACGTTTGCTTCAATGATTGTAGTGAAGTATTGGAATGAAGTTCCCAATATTACTATGATGCGCCTGGATAGACCAGCTCATGTGTTTGCAGTTGAAGAAGTAAAAGAGGATAAGCCATGGTATTATGATATCAAGTGTTTTCTCCAAAGTCAGACTTACCCGCCTGGGGCATCTGTTAAAGACAAGAAGACTTTGAGGAGATTATCTGGCAGTTTCTACCTTAATAGTGATGTGCTTTACAAGAGGAATTTTGACATGGTTCTGCTCAGATGTGTGGATAGACACGAAGCAGACCTGTTGATGACTGAAGTCCATGAGGGTTCATTTGGTACTCATTCCAATGGACATGCCATGGCGAAGAAGATGTTGAGAGCAGGCTACTATTGGCTAACAATGGAGTCTGACTGCTGCAAATATGTGAAGAAATGCCACAAGTGTCAGATTTATGCAGATAAGATTCATATTCCCCCGACACTTCTGAATGTTATTTCCTCACCATGGCCTTTCTCCATGTGGGGAGTTGACATGATTGGCATGATTGAACCTAAGGCGTCAAACGGTCACCGTTTTATTCTCGTAGCTATTGATTACTTCACCAAGTGGGTTGAAGCAGAATCATATGCAAATGTGACCAGGCAGGTGGTCGTGAAGTTTATCAAGAATCAACTCATATGCCGATATGGTGTGCCAGACAAGATCATTACTGATAATGGATCTAACTTGAACAACAATATGATGAAGGAGCTGTGTAGCGAGTTCAAGATTGCACATCATAATTCCTCTCCCTATAGACCCAAGATGAATGGGGCCGTTGAAGCTGCTAACAAGAACATCAAGAAGATTATCCAGAAGATGGTTGTTACATACAAAGATTGGTATGGGATGCTGCCATTTGCTTTGCATGGCTATCGTACATCTGTTCGTACTTCAACAGGGGCAACCCCTTTCTCCCTTGTATATGGCATGGAGGTTGAGATCCCATCTATGAGAGTCTTGATGGAAGCCAAGTTGACTAAGGCTGAATGGGTTCAGAGTCGTAATGACCAACTGAATTTGATTCAAAAGAAGAGATTAACTGTTATGTGCCATGGTCAGTTGTATCAGCAAAGGATGAAGAAAGCCTTTGATAAGAAGGTCAAGCCTCGTATGTTCCGAGAAAGTGACCTTGTGGTCAAGAAAGTCTTGTCGTTCGCTCCCGATTCCAGGGGCAAGTGGACTCCAAACTATGAAGGTCCATACGTTGTTAAGAGAGCCTTTTCAGGCGGTGCTTTGTTGCTTACAACTATGGATGGGGAGGATTTCACTCGTCCTGTGAATTCAGATGCAGTCAAGAAATACTTCGCCTAAAAATAAAAATAGAATAGCTCGCTAAGTTGAAAACCCGAAAGGGCGACTTAGGCAAAAATGAGCGTCTCGGTGGATTGAAAACCCGAAAGGGCGGTCCAGGCAAAAGTTAGAGACATGAAAAAAATGAATATATGTCCCGCTAGATTGAGTACCTCACCTGGGGCAATCTAGGCAAAAATTAGGGATTTGGAAAGTAACTGCATCCTGACAAGACTTTGCTCTAGAGTTGTCATCTGTTAGAGATTCTCGCTCAATCATCGCCAACCGAAGCGTCAAATACAGTGAATTCAGAGTTGGTGGAGAAACGGTCATTATGTTCAATATAACCCTTTTTCCATGTATATCACCAATTTCAAACTTGTAAAGATCCATGGAATCTCGCCAATTACGGATTACCATTCTATTAAATAAATTTGAGCCTTTATCCAATTCTTGACACTCTTACTTGTTTCTGTTAACAGATGTTTGCATGTTTTAATTGATAAATATCATTGTTTTAAACAAATAAAGTTTTATAAATTGTTTTAAACAGAATGAACATTCACAATGACTAAAAGGATAAATGGAATGTCCTCAGTGCTTTCCCAAGGATAGTACGATTTCCAAAAGGTAAGACGTTTGTTCACATTCTGGCATGTTTACATCCTCTTCATCAGCTTTCATGTTGTCTCCTCAGCAGGAATTGGTATAGAGCAGTTGATGGAGAGTCTGTTTCTCTTTCCATCCCCAGCATGTCGCGGGTTGACGAAGGATTCGCTTCTGTTTCCCTCAGCCAAGGCAGTTTCCTTTGAGGTTTGCCTATAGTTTATCCCCTGCAGGATTGCCTGACCCGAGTTTGATAATTTATATCCCCTCCGTGTTTGAAGTTTTCTTCTAAATATTGAGAGATGATGAGGAGGATGTGTTGTTTCTTTCCCTAGCGGAGCAAATTGTTCTTTCTCCCTTTGGTTTTGATTGATGGGTATCTGTTAGGCGTTAGTTCCCCAGTAGAGTTTCTTCTACGACAGGTCTTATTGATATTCAGCCACCTGTTCCCGAAAATGGATAAGAAGTCCCTGGAAGTTGGAAGTGGTGACTTTGCCTATCCCCAACGGTGATCGATGTCTTCCGGTATTTGGTCATCCCCACCAGAACTGAATTCTCCTGTAGACTTTGCCTTTCTTTTGAGATGTTGCGTCGGATGTCCGTTCGTGACTCGTGAACCTGTTTGTGTTAGATATGTCTGGCTGTCAGCAATAATCATACACAAATCATGCATATACGTGCATAATCATAGCATTCAGATATTCATGTTTGCATTCTTTGCCATATATCTTTGTTTTTTATTTCCTGCTGTTGGTGAAATGTTATTCCCCAAGCAGATGCTTGTGTCTGATCTCTCCATATAGAGTCAGCCCCATAGGCAGAAAGTGTCTGTCTTTTCTTCTTTCTTCCCCACTGAGTTAAGTCCTCGTGGATGATTATTGTTTCAGTTTCCTCCCCAATTGTGTATCGGGATGGAATTACTCCCCTGAGTTATATCCTCATTGGGCTGAGTCTTGTTTGATTGTGTCTTTCTAGTGTGTTCCTAGATTGACTCCTTTCTTGTTATCCCCTGCAGTTTCTTGTGGTTTAGTTGTTCAATTGCTCAGTAACCAGTAATTGTTCATCCTTTTCCCCAGTGGATCTCGTGGCCTTCTACCCAGTAACCGGTGGTTGTAAGTCCTATTTCTGTGGTTTTCTACCCAGTAACCGATAGATGTAATACCCTCTTTGTTGGTTATCTTTACCCGGTAACCGGTATTGATACTCCTTCATTTTTGAGTATACCACCCATTAGTCGGTGATATATCTCTTTGGTAATTGCTTTTGTCAGGCAATTTATCCCTAGCGAGTCATCTTTCATTTACCCTTGTTTGGTGATGATTGTTTCTCCTTCTGATTGGTCATCATTTTATACCCAGTAACCGGTATCCCGATGCCCTTTATTTTCGGTCGATTCATCCTTTATTAACCCAGTAACCGGTTGTGGATGATCTTCCATGCGAGTGTGTTATCTACGTATGACGGTAATAGATAATATATCTCATGCGCTCTTCAGTCGAAGTCTTTTTCTTCCCCAATTGAGTAAGATTCATATTTCCTTGTGGAATCGAATGTCCATCCTGTAAGTCGAGTTTGCTTTTTCAGCCCTCCTTTCCGATGATGAGTGTCTTGGATATGTTCCCAATTCACGCCTGGTTGGTCACCTATTATATGCCCAGTAACCGGTATCCCTGGTGTTCCTTCCTTCTGGTCCCTATTATGACTTTTTTGTCCCCTGTGGAGTCAGATTTTCCTGAGTTGAGATGTGCCTTTTGGGTCCTCCTCAGATGTTTTGCATGATTGATATCTCTCACCCTTATACCGGTCTTAGATATTCTTTCTCCCTGAGCATGTTGTTTTCTCACCCAGTAACCGGTGTTTTGATGACACGTCTCTCTTTGAGTTTATTACCCAGTAACCGGTAATATCTTGTTGTTTCTTTCTCAGTTGAGTCCTTTATGGATATCCCCGTCTGAGTCCGGATGTTATCCGATGTGTCTGTTATGGATATTTTTGTTGTATTGGGTTATTCCCCAATACATGCATCTTTGCGTCAGCTCGAGTCTTTCCGTCGATTCATTTTCGTGGAATCCCTTCGTGTCTCCAAGCAAGTTTTCAAGTCATGGCCTGCTCACGCATTTTTACTTTTCCCTAGAGTCTCTATCTCCC
Organism: Lathyrus oleraceus; assembly: GCF_024323335.1. Lineage (NCBI taxonomy): Eukaryota > Viridiplantae > Streptophyta > Magnoliopsida > Fabales > Fabaceae > Lathyrus > Lathyrus oleraceus. The sequence goes on along the minus strand of NC_066579.1, from coordinate 50,980,518 downwards.
TGGTGAGTGTGTTACTCCTATGAACTTTTTTCAGTTCCTTCTGATTCCTTTTCCGTCGTGGCAATCATTTACCATGAAGATTTTATTTTTGCACACATACATTTGCATCATGAGGTCTCTTAGGGACCAAAATTCGTCTCTTTTTTATTATTTAAGCCCATTCTACCTCGTCGAGACGAAGATTTTAACCTTCATATCTCCGGCTAGAATGACCTTAAATAGGGGCATCTGTAAGACCCTAATTTTGACCCTAAGATCCCTCATGGCATCATATCATTGCTCAGTGCATTGCCTCAAGGATCCTAGCATGTTTGCCTCTTTAACCCTAGGGTTGGGACTTGTGTGAGTGGTTTGAGACCACCAAGCATGCTTGTATTGTATATTATTGCTCTTCTTATTTTGATCATTAACCCAAAAGCACAAAAATATGTCACTAATGTAAGAACAAAAATAGTTCTACAACAGATTCCAAGATTTTGATGATAACAAAGGATGAAACCAAAAATGGCACTCTAACGAAAAGTTCTAAAGTGTGCAGGACTCTAAACAAGAAGAAAGGAATCTGATCACGTCATCAGATACAGAATCAAATCAGATACAAATTATCAGAATATCAGAAGCCTCTGAAGTAAAAACGCGCTCTAGAAGATCTGACTCTGAGCGAAACAGCATATCAGAATATTAGAAGCATCTGAAGAAGAAGCGCGCTCTAGAAGCTCTGACTCTGAGCAACGGTATATCAGAATTCTAGAAGTTCTCAACGTCATCTGAAGACAACATCAGAATTCTAAGGGATCAGAACTATCAGAAGCTCTGAAGCCATATCTCAAGATCTCAGATTAAGAGAGTAACGCAGACTCTGATAATGGATTTCCTTATCCAAAAAGAGTAACGGCAACTTCAACTTCAAATGGAAAGAAACTATATTTGGAAAGAAGTTATTCCAGGAGACAAACTTGTTCTGGAAAGAAACAACGAAGTTATGGCATTAAACTCTCATCAAGACTAAATATATGCCATTACTACCAACGGTTGTTTTTCACCTCTATATAAAGAACGGCGAACCTCATTGAGAGATACACCTGAACGCACAGAATTACTCTACTCTCTCTCTAATCTTTCACGAGCTTTTGCTCATAACGTGAAACCTCTTATCTGCTCTAATTGTTGTAATACTTGTTTTATCCTAGAAGCACTCTAGATTACAAATTTTGTTTTTATCTCAATTGTTTTAATTCCTCAAGTGACTCTGCGCAGTCTGTATACTTGAGAGGACTAAGAGATCCTTCTCTTAGACGTTGGTTGTAATAATCTTTCAAGATTAGTGGATTAAGTCCTTGTTAAAGGCGAAATCACCTTGGTCGGGTGGACTGGAGTAGCTTTGTGTTATAAGCGAACCAGTATAAAATCCTGTGTGATTTTATTTTTGCAAAAACGCTTATTTTCCAAAAACAATTCAAACTCCCCTTTCTTGTTTTTCTCACCTTCAATTGGTATCAGAGCTTCGACTCTGTTATTGATTTTCCAATCAAACACTTAACCGTGTAGAGAGATCCAGAACGAGAAAAACTATGGCCCAGACAAACGAAAGAGACAGTTACAATGCTAGGCCTCCTGTCTTTGATGGAGAGAAATTTGATTACTGGAAAGATAGAATTGAATGTTTCTTTCTAGGCTATGACGCTGATCTCTGGGACATTGTCACAGATGGATACACACATCCTATCACTAATGCTGGAGTTGAAGTTCCCAGAAGTAAGATGGCAGGTGATCAGAAGCGCGTATTCAAGAATCATCACAAAGCCAGAACGATACTTCTCAATGCCATATCCTATAATGAGTATGAAAAAATCACCAACAGGGAAACAGCTAAAGATATACTTGATTCTCTGAAGATGACTCATGAAGGAAACTCTCAGGTCAAAGAAACAAAGGCTCTGGCTCTAATCCAGAAGTATGAAGCCTTCAAAATGGAGGATGACGAAGCCATAGAGGTAATGTTCTCTAGATTCCAAACTCTTATTGCAGGTCTCAAAGTTCTAGACAAAGGATACACAACTGCAGACCACGTCAAAAAGATAGTCAGAAGCTTGCCAAAGAAGTGGAGACACATGGTCACTGCTCTGAAGCTGTCAAAGGATCTGAACAACATCAGTCTTGAAGAGCTTGTCAGTTCCCTTAGAAGCCATGAGATAGAACTAGAGGAAGATGAGCCTCAGAAGAAGAACAAGTCTGTAGCATTAAAGTCCAGATCTGAAAGACGCAAATCTGACAGAAACAAAGCATTCCAGGCCGAAACAGAAGATGCGGATGACTCTGAACAAGAAGATTCTGATGATGAAGAATAATTGTCCCTCCTGACCAGAAGAGTTAAACAACTCTCGAAAAAGAGGAACAACAACTTCAGAAGACCAAGACCCAGAGGGGATCGATCAGAATCAACCTCAAAAGGTAAAACTAACAAAGATGTTACTTGTTATGAATGTAAAGAAACAGGTCACTACATGAATGAATGCCCCAAGCTAAAGAAAGACAGCTCCAGAAAAGAAAGCTTCAAGAAAAATTCCCTATGAACCAAGAAGGGATTAATGGCTACCTGGGATGATAGTGAATCCGACTCATCAGAATTTGACGCTGATGAACAGGCCAATGTGGTGTTCATGGTCACCACATCCAGGAACAGCTCAGATGAAGAATCTGAATCAGAAGAGGTATTCACTGAACTCTCTCGATCTGATTTAGAATCATGCTTGTCTGAAACTCTTAACTCATATCAGAAACTAAAACAAAAATTTAAAGCAATAAAAGGCTGTCTTGAAGAAAAATTTGAAGAATGTGGCAAACTTGAGATGACAATTCTAGAACTCAAAGATGAAAACAAAGTTTTAACATCACTAAAAGATGCAGCAAAGAAAAATTGCTTAAAACTAGAAGAAGCGTTATCTCAAGCTCCACAAACTTCAAATACGATAATTTATAAATACGAAAAAGCCTTTCAAAAGTTTCTGAAAAATGGGATAGGAAAGAGTGTAATGGCATCCATGATTTATGGAATCAGTCAGAACAATAGAAAAGGAATTGGGTATGATCCTAAGGAAGATAAAACTTCTACTAGTGACCAACTTAAATCTCCATTTTCATATCACTATACACACACACAAGAGCAAAAATTTGAAAATGCTAGAAAACCCAAAGTGGTAAGAAACTCTGGGAAAACTAATCAGAAAGGACCTAAGAGACTTTGGGTACCAAAAGATAAGATTGTTTATGTTGCAGATATCTTATGCAGCAAAGTTCAGACACCAGTCATGGTACCTAGACTCTGGATGCTCGCGACACATGACGGGAAGAAAGTCTATGTTCCAAAGCCTGGAACTTAAAGATGCTGGATTCGTAGGCTTCGGAGGAGATCAGAAAGGAAGGATCAGAGGCTCCGGAACTATTGGTAATGGTACTCTTCCCTCTATATCTGATGTCCTTTACGTAGAAGGATTAATGCATAATTTGTTATCCATAAGTCAATTAAGTGATAACGGTTATGATGTGATCTTTAATCAAAAAACATGTAAAGCCATAAATCAAAACAATGGTTCTGTCCTATTCACAGGCAAGAGGAAAAACAATATCTATAAAATTAATCTTTCTGATTTAAAAGAACAAAATATGAAATGTCTGATGTTTGTTCACGAAGAGCGATGGGTATGGCATAGACGCTTGGGCCACATTAGCATGAGGAAACTATCTCAACTAAATAAACTCGAGTTAGTCAGAGGCCTACCTAAACTGAATTTCTCTTCAGATGCTCTATGTGAAGCATGTCAGAAACGGAAATTTTCAAAAACTTCTTTCAAAAAGAAAACTATTGTTACTACCTCTAAGCCTCTGGAACTTCTTCACATTGATTTATTTGGTCCTGTGAAAACAGCATCAGTCAATGGAAAGAAGTACGGACTAGTTATTGTTGATGATTTCAATCGCTGTACATGGGTGAAATTCCTAAAACACAAGAGTGAGTCTCACTCTGTATTCACTAGTTTCTGCTCCAAAGTGCAAAAAGAATTTGACTCTAAAATTGTCAGAGTCAGAAGTGATCATGGTGGGGAATTCGAAAATAAATCCTTTGAGGAATTATTTGACTCTAATGGAATATCCCATGATTTCTCCTGCCCTAGAACTCCACAACAAAATGGAGTTATAGAGAGGAAGAATAGGACACTCCAAGAGATAGCCAGAACTATGATCAACGAAACTAATGTGGCTAAGCACTTTTGGGCCGAAGCTGTAAATACAGCGTGCTACATTCAGAATAGAATCTCCATAAGACCTATTCTGGAAAAGACTCCCTATGAACTGTGTAAAGGAAGAAAACCAAACATTTCATACTTTCATCCATTTGGATGTTCTTGCTTTATTTTAAACACTAAAGAACATCTGAACAAGTTTGATTCCAAAGCACAGAAAGGTATTATGTTAGGATACTCAGAACGCTCTAAAGGCTACAGAGTATACAATACAGAAACCAAAATTGTGGAAGAATCAATTCATGTCAGATTTGACGATAAGCTTGACCCTGAAAAGTCAAAGCTAGTTGAAAACTTTGCAGATTTAGAAATCACTCTTGCAGGATCTGACAAAGCTCTAGAAGCAACTGCCATTCAGAATTCTGAGGAAATTAATCTTCCACTAATCCCCAAGAAAGCTAAAAGTCGCCTCAACGTATCTGAAGAATTGATTCTGGGCAACAAGGACGAACCTGTCAGAACCAGATCTACATTCAGGACTTCTGAAGAGACTCCTCTGGGACTAGTGTCTCTGATCGAGCCTACGTCCTGTGATGAAGCACTTCAAGATAACGACTGGGGTCAAGCCATGCAAGAAGAATTAGATCAATTCACAAAGAATGATGTCTGGGATCTTGTTCCCAAGCCCAGAGGCACTCACGTTATCGAAACCAGATGGGTATTCAGAAACAAGCTGAACGAGAAAGGAGAAGTCGTCAGAAACAAAGCTCGACTGGTAGCTCAAGGTTACAGTCAACAAGAAGGTATTGACTACAATGAAACTTTTGCTCCAGTCGCAAGGTTAGAATCTATTCGTCTTCTTGTATCTTTCGCTATAAACCATTCTATTAAATTATATCAAATGGATGTCAAGAGCGCATTCCTTAATGGTTACATATCAGAAGAAGTGTATGTCAACCAACCTCCAGGTTTTGAAAATCCAAATTTTCCAGAACATGTTTTTAAACTTAAAAAATCTTTATATGGACTTAAACAAGCTCCTAGAGCTTGGTATGAACGTTTAAGTAACTTTCTTCTGGAACACAATTTTATCAGAGGGAAAGTTGACTCCACACTCTTCTGTAAGAACCTTAACAATGATCTCATGATATGCCAGATATACGTTGATGATATTATTTTTGGTTCAGCTAACGCCTCTATTTGTCAAGAATTCTCTGAGTTAATGCAGGCAGAATTTGAAATGAGCTTAATGCAAGAACTAAAGTTCTTTCTGGGAATTCAAATTAGCCAAACTTCAGAAGTCACGTACGTTCATCAAAGCAAATACATAAAAGATATTCTGAAGAAATTTGACATGGCTGAATGCAACTCTGCAAAGACTCCCATGCATCCAACATGCATTCTTGAAAAGGAAGAAGTCATAAAAAGGTTTGTCAGAAGCTCTATCGTGGTATGATAGGCTCCCTTCTCTATCTGACTACTACTCGACCTGATATTCTCTTTAGTGTCTGTCTATGTGCCAGATTCCAATCAGATCCTAGAGAAACTCACTTAACAGTAGTTAAGAGAATTTTCAAATATCTGAAAGGAACTCCTAACCTGGGCCTGATGTATGAGAAAACATCAGAGTATAGACTTTCGGGTTACTGTGATGTAGATTACGCAGGAGATAGATTGGAACGAAAAAGCACATCTGGAAATTGTCAGCTCTTAGTAAACAATCTGATATCCTGGGCTAGCAAAAGACAGTCAACTATCGCTCTATCCACAGCAGAAGCTGAAGACATCTCAGCATCACTGTGCATAACTCAGATGCTCTGGATGAAGAATCAGTTAGAAGATCTGCAAATCTTCGAGAGTAACATTCCTATCTTTTGTGATAATACTGCTGCCATTTATTTAAGTAAGATTCCCATCCTACACTCCAGAGCTAAGCACATTGAAATAAAACACCATTTTGTCAGAGACTATGTTCAGAAAGGGATAGTAACATTGAAGTTCATTGATACAGATCATCAATGGGCAGATATCTTTACTAAGACTTTAGCTGAAGATAGATTCCTCTTTATCCTAGAAAATATGAACATTCAAAATTGCCCTGAATAAATTGTGCCTCTGAAGCTGTAAAATGAGACTCTGACATAAACAAATAAGATTCTGCCTCTGACTCTGATACTTCTACCTAGTTAAGAAGATATCTGAGTTAGAAATCTCCAGGAACCATTCGTTTGGTATTCCTAAAGATCAGATAAAGCAAACACGTGGAGTGAATTGCGTCTAATCTTGGAACTTCTAGACAGCTGTCCAGAAGTAAATCAAAGGACAGACGTTTGAGATCTCCTCGAGCAGTGTGCGAACTGTTGGGATTAGACATCATTAATGAGCCATAATCATTTCTCCCTCTAAACGTGCTAACTTGGTTTTTGTGCTAACTCTGATTTGCGTGTCGTTTTGCATGCGTTTTTTTGGGTATTTAAACACTTCTCTCACACTTCACACACACTTCACTCTCACTCACTTGTTCAAACCAAGGTCTCTCAGGCATTTCTGCAAACAGTTCATCTTCATCTCAGTTCTTCATCAACAATGGATTCTCAACAACAATCTGTGTTCAACTACTCTCAACAAATGAACTCCAGCAACGCATCTCAAAGCACAAGAAATCCTACTCCCACCGTTACAGGCGTAACTGCAACACCAGTGTACAAGGAGCCTCACATCCTTGACCGTGAGCCTCATATAAATCTTGCAACTCCTTTCGAGAAACTAGACGTGCTGTGTGAATCCCTAGTGGATTTTAACAACATGAAGAGAAATGGCGTAGACCTCACTGAAGAACTTCATCAACAAGGTTGGGGAAACTACTTTCAACGCCTCTACGGTCCAGTTTACCCAAATCTTATTAAGGAATTCTTGAGGTTTGCTGATGCTGACGATCATTTCATCGTCTCCTACGTTTTAGGTGTAAAAATTGTGATTACTGAAAAGTAAATCTCTGCCTTGCTGAACATGGAGAAAGCTGGAGGAAGAAGAATTTACAACATAAATCCCAGGGAGAAATACATTGCTCATGAAATCAACCCCACAATCTTCAAACTCAACATAGAAGGCAATCCCTCAAAGAACAAGGAACTACATCAGAATCTCCGGGTGTGGCTCAAAATCATTCTGGGAACTATTCATCATCGCCCAGCATCAAACTCATCAGATTACATCAATACAGACCAGAAATGTATTATGTATTGTATTCATAAAGGTCTGAAGCTTTGCCTCCCTGCACTCCTCTTCAAATACCTCAGAGATTCTGTACGGGAAACCAGGAATAACATGAAACCCAGAACTTACATTCCTCTGGGAAGACTCCTCTCAGATGTGCTGATAGAAAATGGTCTCGTGGACCATCTGATAAAACACAAACTCATGGAAGACTTGGCAATAGAAACTGGAAGGCCTCTGAACTCCAGGAATCTGAAGAGCATGGGGATTCTGGAGAAGATTCACGTTAAACCTACTATGGACACTTCTTGGGAAGCCTTAAAAGATCAAAGGGATATGCCAAATGGTCTATGTAAGTTCTACAGGGATGAACCCAAAGAAGCAATTCTCCACTATCTCCAACGTCTGAAGGATGAAGGAGTGGACATATCAAATTTCAGACTGAGCGAACTGCCAGATTCAGCTCCAGACTTCGTGAGGTTCAAAAGAGGTCCATCTGAGAAGGCATCGAAGGCGAAGAAAGCAAAGCTAGGGGAATCCTCTGAATCAAGACCTCCAGCACCTCTGCAAGAGTCTTCTGGTAAGTCTTCCTCTACTGCTCCCTCTGTACAGCCACTTGCTTCTTCTATTCCTCTACCAACACCCATCTACACCACATCTGGAACCCCTCCTTCAACAACCAGAACCTCTCAACCACTACCAAAATTCAACCTTGCCAATACCTCATTACCACTATCCGAAGCTGAAGAAATGAATCAAACCACTTCCTCATTCTCAGCCCCGGAATCACCTCCCTATTTTGTCATTTCTTCTGACACAGAACCCTCTGACCCCGCTTCTCCCACTCTAGCCCAACTCCAAACTCTGAACCGTAATTCACAACAACCACAAAAATCTCCACCTGAACCTGAAGTAACTTCACCACCCACAGAACAACCAACCGTCACTCCATCTGAAGTTCAACCCTCTGACCTCAATACCTCTGACATTACCCCTCCAAACACTTCCGCTGAACCTCCAACTCTCAACCTAAGCCCTCCAAACTCTCCACCTCAACCGTCTGAACCAGAACATTCCCTGCCAACCCTAGAGGAAGCAATTATGCTGTTTGCAGGAGCATCAGTTGAAAAGGTCAAGTCTCTGACCATCAACTCTGGTATCAGTGATGATCCTGACTCTGTTAGGACACACTGGAACAGAGTCATTGGCTGGATGACATATGAGGCCTTTAAACTGAAGCACATCTCTGAGCAAGTCAGAAACGACTTCATCAGAGACGCTGAGGCAAGACTACAGGAGCGCTTGGCCAGAGAAGCTGAAGAAGAAGCCAGAAGGATAGAAGAAGAAAGAGCAAGACAAGAAGAACTTCAAAGGGTGCTAGAAGCTGAAGCCAAAGCTCTCGCTGCTGCTGCTGCTGCTGAAGCTAAAGCAAAGGCTGCTGCTGAAGCTGAAGCTAAAGCCGCTGAAGAACAGAATGCTCTGACTCAGGGGGAGTCCTCTACTTTTGCCCCTCTGGTTCTCAAGACCCTTGAGGAGCTTCAGAAAGAGCAGAAGGAAGTCCGAGCCAGATTGGATCAACAAGACACAGTCAACGCCAACATCCAGAACCTGCTGACTCAACTGCTTTAGAGAATGCCTCCTCCTCCCAACCCTTAGGCACTTAGGATTTTTTGCTTGTTGTTTTTGCTGTCTTGTCTCTGACTCTGAGCAACGGTATATCAGAATTCCAGAAGTTTTCAACGTCATCTGAAGACAACATCAGAATTCTAAGGGATCAGAACTATCAGAAGCTCTGAAGCCATATCTCAAGATCTCATATTAAGAGAGTAACACAGACTCTGATAATGGATTTCCTTATCCAGAAAGAGTAACAGCAACTTCAACTTCAAATGGAAAGAAACTATATTTGGAAAGAAGTTATTCAAGGAGACAAACTTGTTCTGGCAAGAAACAACGAAGTTATGGCATTAAACTCTCATCAAGACTAAATATCTGCCATTACTACCAACGGTTGTTTTTCACCTCTATATAAAGAACGGCGAACCTCATTGAGAGATACACCTGAACGCATAGAATTACTCTACTCTCTCTCTAATCTTTCACGAGCTTTTGCTCATAACGTGAAACCTCTTATCTACTCTAATTGTTGTAATACTTGCTTTATCCTAGAAGCACTCTAGATTACAAATTATGTTTTTATCTCAATTGTTTTAATTCCTCAAGTGACTCTACGCAGTCTGTATACTTGAGAGGACTAAGAGATCCTTCTCTTAGACGTTGGTTATAATAATATTTCAAGATTAGTGGATTAAGTCCTTGTTGAAGGCGAAATCACCTTGGCCGGGTGGACTGGAGTAGCTTTATGTTATAAGCGAACCAGTATAAAATCCTGTGTGATTTTATTTTTGCAAAAATGCTTATTTTCCAAAAACAATTCAAACCCCCCTTTCTTGTTTTTCTCACCTTCAACTAACTCTTTTTGTTTTGAAGCTCAAGTGATCATGTGCCCCCATGCTCCCAGGAGGCTCCTAAGCTCAATGAAATGGCCAGATGAAGATGATAAAAAGCATGACAATGGTCCACAAAGTTCCTAATCATCATATATGTCTCCCAATCATCTCAATTTTCCAATTTGATCAAGATAATCCAAGGGGCTTGATGATTGTTTCCCAAGGAAACCCTAATTCAACTATGCTTTGACTATGCCTTGCTCATGAAGCAACCTCAACCTATGAACAAATTTAATCAAGTGAAGTTCTTTTATTCATTATTTTATGCATATATGAGCCTATGTGAGGCCCCTCAATCATTTATTCATCAAGATTGGAAGTTTGGCCTTGAGAAGTTGACCAGTCAAGTCATCTGACTAAACTGAAGATCACTGAGATACAACTTGTGATGTGTTTGTCAAATGAAGATGACCCCAAGAGAAAAAATGTTATTAAGAATCATATGAAC